>NC_053038.3:194708264-195018086 GCF_002575655.3 Aegilops tauschii subsp. strangulata
AGGCGGATGAGGTGGGCACAACCCACCAGGGCGCGCCTGGGCCCCCAGGCGTGCTCAGGTGGGTTGTGCTCCCCTCGGAGCCCCCTCTGGCACTTCTTTTGCCCAACAGGTGTCTTCTGGTCCAGAAAATTCTCCAAAAAGTTTCGCTGCGTTTGGACTCCATTTGGTACTGATATTCTGCGAAGTAAAAAACAAGCAAAAACAGCAACTGGCACTGGGCACTATGTCAATAGTTTAGTCCCAAAAAATGATATAAAGTTGCTATAAAAGGACTGTGAAACATCCAAGAATGATATTATAACAACATGGAACAAACAAAAATTATAGATACGTTGGAGACGTATCAGCCAGCACGGGCTCGTCGACCTTTCCTCGTGTGGCACTGCCAGAGTCGCCGCGCATGTTTTCCACGCTGCTGATTCCCAGCTTCCATCCCTATCAGCAAGCCTCCCATTTCCCGGGGAATGATCACCGGAGGTGAGCGTGGTAGCACTGTCCATGCCCATGCCCATGGCCATCGACCTCAACGCCACAACTGTGGCTGGTGGATCATCCTCCGGCTGCCATAGGAAACGCCCACAGGAGATCCTAGCGACATCCATCCCGACGCTTGTAACCTGTTCGACAGAATGCCGACCACGGACAATGAAACGGCGAACTTTTTCATCATCAAGAACATCATCTTCGAAGGTGGTGTAGGTGTCGCTGCCTTCGTAGGTGGTGTGGGCGCGGCTGCCTTCGATCCTGACGAGACCCAAAGCCAAGACGACCAAGCCCCCTTCATGGCCGATACATTTGATCAAGGCCATGGTGGCATATCCGACCCCTTCATGCAAGACCAAGATGGCATGGGAAGCACCTTCCCGCTCGACCACGAATTGCCGAAGGACTACAATATTAAGGAAGAAGATGAAGTGGACATCGACATGGAGCCTTTGTTCGAAGACAAGCTCTCAACCCATGTCGGCGCAAACAAGAAGCACAAAAGCAAGCGGATGAAGGCATACACGCAGCCGGAGGACAAGCTCCTTTGTGAATATTGGAGGGACATTGGACAAGACCCCAAGGACGGCGCTGAGCAAAAGGCATCAACCTTTGGCTACAATTTCATCACGAATTTCATGAATGCGAGAAGTTCGCACCGTACCAAATGGAGAGCAAGTGCGGGTGGGTGTCCCTCTCGAAACGTTGGAAGGTGATACAACAAGAGTGCAACAAGTTTTGTCCCATGAGCGGCCTCAACATGAAAGCTATGGTATACATGCGACCCTCTTTGTTTCCGCTGTGCTTGCATATCCATTTGCCAATATGCTTGCATGTCCATTTGCCCATATGCTTGCATGCTATTTCATTTGTAGGCATTCCAAGCTTTGGAGGCATTCAAGGCCCAACATGATGACAAGTCCTTCAACCTCACCCGTTGTTGGATGGTCATCAACAGGGACAAGAAGTTCAAGGCACAATATTCTGCCATCAAGGCGCGTGGAGGGGAGGAAGTCGTCGAGGACCATGGCGAGGGCGAGAAGCCACATCTGCGAGGGAAGACCAACTCCAAGAAAGAGGACAAGCGTGATGCGGCGTCGATTGCCTTGCATGCCACTTTGGAAGGCATGATGACCAAGAAGGACACAAGGGAGGAGAAGCGCCGGCAAGACAAGGAAGAGAAAATGACGGCCTTCATGGAGATCCAAAGGAGGAGGCTTGAGCTCGATGTGGAGAAGCAAGCGAAGAAGCTCGAGATGGAGGCGGAGAAGCAAAGGAAGACGCTCGAGATCGAGGCCACCAATGCCAAGACCAAGGCAAAAGAAGTGGCGCTCACCTGCAGGACGATGGGGTGGATATCATGAAGATGGACTTGAGCAAGGTGTCCCCAAGGATGAGGCCTTGGTTCAATAAGATGCAGGCCGACATGTTCAAGTTTGATGACGAGTGATCTATGGTGGAGAGCGCCATCCTTTTTTGTATGCGGGGAAGTGTGCTGGCATGACCACAACCGAGATGGCATGGTTGAACTCTCGCCCCTTTTTGTGTGTGTTGACCGCTGGCAAGTGCGCCACCATGAACTATGTGGTGTTTTTTTGGAGGCTGGCATGTATGCCGGCCGCTAGCATGAACTCTAGGCAATGGTATGGCTGCTGGCATGATATATGGCCGTGGGCGTTTTTAGAGTTCATATGGTTTTCTACGCTGACGTGAATTGGGTCGATCGGTTGGGCGCACGGCTGACCCAAAAGCAGAAGGGGGCGGACGATGATCGGGTAGCTGACCCAAACAGACAAAAACCAGACAAAGCGCGCGTCCGTTTGGGTCGGCGCATTGGAGTTGCACTTACCACCCCCATACTCCTCTGATGCCTCCTACAACTTAATTCATACTTTCTCGAGCTTTAGTTCCATGGTATCCTATAGGATGTGGATGTGTGGCGGCCTTGTGGCACATCTGCCATAGAAGAACTCTGGCCGCTCATCGTCGTTCCGTGAAATTTGAGAACAAGCTCATCCAGAAGTGTCCCGTACGTGGACGAGCTCTAGCAGCAGAGTGCTCATGGCGCGGCTCGATCTGGCGTTGACCATCTGAGCTCGCCGGCATCATTTAGCTTGCGATGGATTCGTCATCACCCGCTCCTCAGCCACTGCCACACCATGCGAGTACTGCCAGCTCGATGGTCCTCTCTCTTGCCTTTTTCCTCTCTTTTCACATTTTTTCGCTCGGGGAAGCGGCCTCTTCTGTAGGAGTCACCTTTGCTCTACAAGCCATAGCTTTATCGACACCATGGCATCCGAGCCTAGTTGGCCTGTGGGGCTGCTAGTCTGGGGCTATGCATTGGTCATGCCCTTATATTTCTTTATAGAGGGAGTATTTGTTTTCCTTCTTTTATCTCATATCCGCTCATTCGTCCCTAGTGTCGTATGCACTTGCTAATTCATGCATTGTTGTTCCCATGAAAAATTGCTACTCTCGTTTTCGCCAGCTTCACTGTTCTCTGTCATCAAATATGCATCCTCTCATCCTTGAACATTTTCATCGTTGTATTGTCAAAGATTTTGATGCCATCATTATGAGTTTTAAGGTTTAGACCATATACCATCTGAATTTCTTTTCTTGAAACTGCACTGTGTTTTATATTATTTTTTAGTGTTAACTTGTTTTTTTTTGTTCGACCAGCTTACAGACTACGAAACGTACATGTTTTCTCATGAAACTTACATTGTGTATTCAGATTTCATTGTTTGAACTTGTGCCTATTTTCGTGGATCATTTGCTAATCATTTATTACTGCCCCATAGCGAACATGTCCTTGAAAGTGCTAGTTGTCGACAAGAGGGGGGTGAATAGGCGATTTTTATGAAAGTCTTAGAAACAGACAATGTCTTCGGAGATGAGAAACTAAAACACAACTAAACATGATACAGCGGAAGATAAACTACACTAAGCATACTAGTATGTCTAGAACAATTGAAGTGAGATGCGAAGACAAATAGCAGCTAGGTAGAACAGAACTGTTTGAGAAGATAGTGTGACGACAAAGATGCAGTCATAGAGAATATCTTCACACAATGTCTTCGAACAGAACGAACATGCAAAGGCTTCACGAAACTAAACAGTAAGTAAATGGGTGAAGTGATAGAACTAGTTGCTCGGAGAAGACACTTGATTTGTTTGACCAGTTCCTACTATTGTGATAGTTGTATTTCTGGTTCCAGAGGCTGAGATTGAACTCTGAAGACCTAGTCTTCACCTTATTCCCCTTGAACTCAGATCCGTAGACTTCCAAACCTTCACAGATTTTGTTCACTCAGGTAAATCTTCAAGTAGACTTCCAAACCTTCACAGATTTCGTTCACCGGCAATCCACAATGACTCTTGGATGCTCAGAATGCGACGCCTAACCGGCTGGAAGATCACAATCTTCAAGTGTAACAAGTCTTCGGTTCACGCGGAACAGAAAGGTTTCAGTGATGCTCAAACACTTTTGGGATCGAGGTGTTTTGGGTTTTTACTCGCAAGGATTCTCTCTCAAAGGCTTCGGAGGTGGGTTTCTCTCAAACGACAAAGCCGTGCACTAACTCGGAGCAACCACCAACTTATGGTGGAGGGGGTGGGCTATTTATAGCCAGAAGGCAACCCGACATGATATGTCCAAAATAACCCTGGGTCAGTGTCGTGCGTACGACGATCTATGGGATCATGGCGAACCCTTTGCGGTTCAACTAGAGGGATCAACAAGCACAAAGAGCAGAATCAACAGAAAATGCACGAGGTTACCCAGGTTTGGGCCACTGTGAAGCGTAAAACCCTACTCCTGCTTTGTGTATTGGATGTGTATGTGTCTAGTTACAAGGAGCGCACGTCTGGCAAGGTGCTTGGGAGGTGCAGCTATGCGTGCAAATGGATAGGGTTTCGACCTTTGTTAAGGTAGTCACGGGCCTCCTTTTATAGACTAAGGGGTCACCACAATGGCAAAATGGTAAACCTATACTATAAATAGTGGCTATAGTGCCAGATACCTAACTCTTATGGGTTAGGACAAATGCATTTAATGCACTGTGAGGTGTCTAGTGGATGGAGCTCCCCGGCAAGGCTGATCTCTCCTTCTGTGTCGTTCGCCCATCTACCTTCTATTCTTTTGACACATCATTTGGACGGGTGTCATTAAAGCTGTATCTTTGGCGGTGAGCTGCCACGTGCCCAGACAAGCCTCACCTAACTACCTGCCCGTTCGACACCTAACTGACAAGTGACAACCTGATCGATGAGGTGGAGCGGTGGCAAGGTAGTGGGATTCTTGCCGCGCCCGAAGCTTGCCGGGTGATACGTCTCCAGCGGATCTATAATTTTTTATTGTTCCATGCTATTACATTATCAATCTTGAATGTTTTATATGCATTATTATGCTATTTTATATCATTTTTGGGACTAACTTATTAACCTGTGCCCAGTGCTAGTTGTTGTTTTTTTTCCTTGTTTTGTCTTTACAGAAAATCAATACCAAACGGAGTCCAAATGGAATGAAACTTTTTGACTATTTTTCTTGGACCACAAGACACCCTAGAAGCTTCAGGAGGAGGCCAGAAGAGCCACAGGATGGCCACAAGCTCAGGGGGCGCGCCCTAAGGGGGACGCCCCCAAGCTTGTGGGCCCCCCGTGGCACTTCCAACCCTAATTTTTCTTCTATAAATACCCAAATATTTCTCGAAGGCCAGAGGGCACACCAAAAATACTTTTTCGCTGCCGCAAGTTTCTGTCTTCCTGAGATCCCATCTGGGGACCAATTCCGGTACTCTGCCGGAGGGGGATTCAATCATGGAGGGCTTCTACATCAACCTTGCTGCCCTACCGATGATGTGTGAGTACTTTACCACAGACCTACGGGTCCATAGCTAGTAGCCAGATGACTTCTTCTCTCTCTTTGATCTTCAATACAATGTTCTCCTCGATGTTCTTGGAGATCTATTCAACGCAATCTTCTTTTGCAGTGCTTTTGTTGAGATTTGATGAATTGTAGGTTTATGATCAGATTATCTATGAATATTATTTGAGTCTTCTCTGAACTCTTTTATGCATGGTTTATATAGCTTAGTATTTCTCTCTGATCTATTGATTTGGTTTGGCGAACTACATTGATTTTTCTTGCAATGGGAGAGGTCCTTTGTGATGGTTCAATCTTGCGGTGCTCAATTCCAGTGACAGAAAGGGAAATGACACGTATTTGTATTGTTGCCATTAAGGATAAAAAGATGGGGTTTGTTCATATTGATTGGATCTATCCCTCTACATCATGTCATATTGCTTAAGGCGTTACTCCATTCTTGTTAACTTAATACACTAGATGCATGCTAGATAGCAGTCGATGTGTGGAGTAATAGTAGTAGATGCAGGCAGGAGTCGGTCTACTTGTCTCAGATGTGATGCCTATATACATGATCATTGCCTTAGATATCGTCATAACTATGCGCTTTTCTATCAATTGCTCAATATAATTTGTTTACCCACCGTATGCTTCCTCTCAAGAGAGAAGCCTCTGGTGAAAACTATGGCCCCCGAGTCTATCTTTTATCATATTATTTTCAGATCTACAAAATAAAAAACACAAAATACCTTGCTGCAATTTATTTACTTTTATTTTATTTTGCACTTTTACTTATGTTTTATATCCATCACTATCAGATCTCACCCTTGCAAGTAACCGTAGAGGGATTGACAACCCCTTTATCACATTGGGTGCAGGTATTTGTTTGTTTGTGCAGGTGCAAGTATTGAAGACTTGTGTGTTCCTCCTACTGGATTGATACCTTGGTTCTTAACCGAGGGAAATACTTATCTCTACTTTGCTGCATCACCCTTTCCCTTCAAGGGAAAAACCAACGCAAGCTCAAGAAGTAGCAGGAATAATTTCTGGCGCCGTTGCCGAGGAGTATCTACATCAAGCCTGCCAAGTACCTATCATAAACTCTCATCTCTTACATTTACTTTATTTTCCATTTAACTCTCGTTTTCCTCTCCCCCACTTCTAAAACGTTTCCAAAAAAATACAAAAATATTTGCCTTCTTCCCGTTCGCCTTTTTCTTGTTTGATCTTTTGTTTGCTTGTTTCAATTTTTTTCATCATGAGTGATTTTGGTATGGCAGGAACAGATGATGGTAGAACTCCTAAAATTGGAAGTTCCACTAATATTGATGCCAAAACTTTGTCTTGGGACAAGGGAATGTTATAGGAAGAAGTGCCATCCAAGAATTCTTTAATTGCATTGGAACTTTGAATTGTGATGATGCTCCTATATTTAAAAGAATTAAAACTTATGCAGAAGCTATTTCTGCACCTGTTCTTAAACTTGAGAGAATATTTATCCTCACTCATCCTACCTTGAAAAGATTGTGAAAGGACATGCGGTGCCCCCATGTGTGGTTTTGGTAATTGATGACACTCTCTATGGACTAATGGTTGCATTGAGTTATATTTGAAGGATTTGTCCATAGGCATTTCTTGAAGTACATGTGTTGGTTTCAAGGAGTTTATGAGTTGACCAAGGTGGTATTAAGGAATTATCCAAAGATTGGTCATAGAGTTGGAAAGAGTCAAGGTTGATCAAGACTAAGTACAGAGAGTGATTCAAGTTGATCATCACACAAAGCATAGAAGATACACCGAGTGGGATCAAGTGATCTCATGGTATGGTAAGCATTGTCCATTGTGCTTTGTGTACTAACCCATGGTCTATGTGAGAGTTATATGTGGGGTTAGGTACGTGTTCATGGGCTTGCGTCAAGAGGAAGATATCACTCAACCAATGGAGAGGATGACATGAAGTGGTGATCTTCATCAAGAATTCCGTGCACAAGGTCAAGTGGAGCATCACGAAGAGATCAAGTGCTTGATGCTTGCCGTCCATTGTGGTGTCAATGGACTTGTGAAGATGTGCCGAAGAGTGGCTCACCCATAGCGGAGTATGGGGGGCAATCATCTAGTCTTCATCGACCCAACGCAATCAAGAAAGGTGGTCCAACTTGAGGGAGTCAAGATCGTCATCATCTAGCTCAAGTGGACTTCATGCAAGGCAAAGGTTTTCCCTTGATAGGTTTATATTTTACCGGTGGCATGGTGATAGTTTGGAGACCGGGTTATAGGATCGATAGCTGTACTATCAAGGGGGCCTCTCAAGTGAGTAGCGTGATCGTATCGTTTCTCGAGAGCTCAAACCATTGCATCCTTGCATAATCTTTCTTGATTCTTATTTGTATTTTATTTTTAGGTTTTAGAGCTTGTGGTTATCTTCGTGACAAGCTCTATTACATCAAAAACGGATTTCATATGCTTCTTCTATCGCGTTTTCGGTGTTGGAGGTTTTACCGGTCTTTTTCGAGGAAGGGTTCTCACCATTTTCTCTTGGGCCTTTTCTAATTTCCTTCTTATTGTTAGTTCTATCAAGATTGTGTTAGCCCTTGTCGCTAGCTTTCCTACAAACTTGGTTTCGTTGAATTCGGAGTCCGTTTGCAAAAGTTGTGGCAGTTTTGGTGTTCTGAAAAGGCTGCAGCGGTACTACCGCGGACAGGAGCGGATGTAATTTTTTACTACCGCTCCGGACCAAAAACTCGTCACAAGTCCAGCGGTGGTAGGCACGGATGTACTTTTTAGTACCGCTCGCAAGCAGTAGTACCGCTACCCTTTGAGGTAGTACTGCTACCCCTTGCGGTAGTACCGTGAGGTCGAGCAGTAGTACCGCTCTGTGCGGGCTGTGAGCATAACGGTTGGATTTTTTCCCACCAATAAAAGGGGTCTTCTTCCCCAATGAATTTTATCTCTTGATCTCGTGTTCTTCCCCCAATGTTGACCTTCTTCGAGCTTGCTAACTCTCAATCCCTCCATGGATTCTTGCTAGTTTTTGAGGGAAAAGAGAGAGGAGATCTAGATCCACATTTCCACCAATCACTTTCTCCTCTATGTGAGGGGAACCCCTTGGATCTAGTTCTTGGAGTTCTTGGTGTTCTCCTTCTTGTTCTTCGTCTCATTTTCCTCCCTAGCATTAGTTGCTTCGGTGGGATTTGAGAGAGAAGGACTTGGGCACTCCGTGTGCCCTTGCCATTGCATTTGGTGCATCGGTTTGAGTTCTCCACGGTGATACGTGGAAGTTACAAGTTGAGAAGCTTATTACTCTTGGGTGCTTGGTACCCTTGAGCTTGTTCCTCTTGGGTGCTTGGGCGCCCTAGACGGTTGGTGGTGTTCGGAGCTCAATCATTATGGTGTAAAGCTTCGGGCAAGCGTCGGGGTCTCCAATTAGGTTGTGGAGATCGCCCCGAGCAATTTGACGGGTTTCGGTGACTGCCCCCAAGGGTTGCCAAAGTGTACGGGTTCGGTGACCGCCCCCAAGGGTTGCCATTTGTACGGGTTCGGTGACCGCCCCCAAGGGTTGCCATTTGTACGGGTCCCTTAGTGGAATCACGACATCTTGCATTGTGCGAGGGTGTGAGGAGATTACGGTGGCCCTAGTGGCTTCTTGGGGAGCATTGTGCCTCCACACCGCTCCAAACAGAGATTATCATCCGCAAGGGTGTGAACTTCGGGATACATCATCGTCTCCGCGTGCCTCGGTTATCTCTTACCCGAGCTCTTTACTTATGCACTTTACTTTGTGATAGCCATATTGTTTCTTGTCATATATCTTGCTATCACCTAGTAGTTTATCTTGCTTAGCATAAGTTGTTGGTGCACATAGGTGATCCTAGTTGTTGTAGGTTTTGTGCTTGACAAATTAACCGCTAGGTTTATTCCGCATTTGTTCAAGTCTAAATCGTAATTATTTTAAAGCGCCTATTCACCCCCCTCTAGGCGACATCCACTATCCTTCAATTGGTATCAGAGCCTCATCTCTCTTTGTTAGGCTTAACCCCCTAGAGAGTAAAGATGTCGACTTGGGGATTAGGATTCTCTGACACTCTTAGATTCGATGGCACAAATTTTGATGTTTGCGTAATTCGCATGCTTAATCTCTTTAGGGTCATGGACCCAAATTTAGAGCGAATTGTAGATATGGTTTTTCTCCTCCAAAGGATCCCCAAAGATTATCTTTAGAGGATGAGAAAAACTCTTATCTCAATGCTCATGCTTCTAATGTGCTTTTCGATGCTTTGAGCAATGTAGTTATATTTCAACTCATGCCGTTCCGGGATGCTCATGAGTTGTGGACAAAGCTTCAAGATAAATATGGTGTGTCCAAGATTTGTGGGGATGATTGTTCTCCCTCCACCTCCGGCCGTGTTGCTTTCTCAATTTCTACTACATCACCCACATGTGGTTTGCCACAAGGTAATGATATGGTGAGTAGTGGTGGTCATTGCAATGATGATAGTTTGCTTATCGTTGATGACTCTTCATCACTATCTTATTGCAATGATCCACCTTTGGACTTCAACACTCCGAGCTCTCTAAATGTTTCACATGCTTGTGTTGATAGTCCTTGCATATCATGTAGAAATTGCTTTACTAAATCTCATGATGATATGCTTGCTATGTCTTGTTGCCATGATAAAAATGCATCTATTTCCTCGAATTGTTGTGCTAACAATGTAGAGGAAACCCAACACCCCATGGAACAAGATGTGGTCGTGAATGGTGCCTCAAGGGATCCTACATCATCATCGATTGCGTTTTGCCTTATGGCTAGGGCTTCAAAGGTATCTCCCAATATATCTTGTGATGATGTTAGTGATGAAGAGAATGATACCGTTGCCTCCTTAAAAATTAAGGGAGAAATGATTTTTAAAGCTCTTCATAAGAATAAAATTGCTCGTTCCAACTTCATGGAAATCATGTCTATTGCTATTGAGGGCAAGAAATATACTGATGAGTTGGAATCTCGTCTTGAGGAGCATGAGGTCACCATTGATAAAATGGAAGGTCATGAGCATGATTACGCTAATGAGATTGCGGACCTCTCTCAAGCTCTTGAACTTGAACAAACCACCAAGGAATCTCTTGAGGAGACTTTTGCTCTAGAATTATCTAGAGTGAAGGAATCTCATGATAGAGCTCTTGAGGTGGCCAATGTTTTTGAAACTAAAAATGCTAAGCTTGAAGTTGCTCATGCTAGACTCCTTGAGGATTTTGAGCACCTCGAAAATGGCTCAAGGGTCATCAAGGGTGAGCTCATCAAACTCACCGGGTCTCATGATCGACTTGAAGCTTATTATTTAAAGGAGCTTGACAAGTTGTCATCTCCTATTGTTGTTAATGATGATGCTTGTGCTACTAACTCTATTACTTGTGAAGCATCCATTTTGAAGGAGAACGTTGAGCTACGGGCTCAACTTGAGTTTCTATCTAGCAATTATGGGAAATTGGAAGAAAACCATGAAAAGCTCTCAAGCTCTCATGATGATCTTCTAGTATCCCATAATGTGCTAAAGATAGCAAATGAGGCCATGATTGCTAAGGTAACATCTAGTGAGCCTCATGTGGACACTAGCACTACTTTTAGTCAAAATGCTATATTGCCTTGTGCTAGTCCTCACGATTCATCCATGCATAACATTGGTACATCTTGTGATGAATTACTTTCCTTGCCTTGTTGCTCTAACAATGAAGCTTATACTTCCTCTAGTGCTTGTGTTGAGACTAACCATGTAGAGGAAATCAAAGAGCTCAAGGCCCAAGTCACTTCTTTGAAGAAAGATTTGGAAAAGTGTCATGAAGGGAAGGCCATACTCAACAATATCTTGAGTGTACAAAAATCCCCCAATGACAAAGGTGGACTTGGATTTAACTCCAATAAGAAGAAGAAGTCCAAGAGCAACAAGAAGAAGGGCCAAAAACAAGTCAAGAATTCGGCCAAGATCATTTGCTTCAAGTGCAAAATTGAAGGGCATCATGTTAGATCTTGCCCTTTGAAGAAGAAGGCCATTAGTGACAAGCAACAAGGGAAGCGGCCACAAGTTCACTCTCATTCTCAACCTCAAGTTGAAGAAAGGCCTCTTCCCAAGATAACTCAAGCTAATGCTTCTCAAGTTGAGAAATCAAGTGAGAAGAAAGTAAAGAGTAGATGTTGCTACCTATGTCGTGAAAAAGGTCACGTCGCTTCTTCATGCACAAATGGTACCTTATCCAATCCTATTCTAATTGATGATATCTATTCGCTTGGGAAGGATAAGGTTGGCAATGTGTTTGCCAAATTTGTTGGTGCTCAAAGTGGTGTCAAGAAAAGAACCATTTCGGTAGCCAAGCCTATTGTGACTAACCTCTTAGAACCCAACTTGGTTGGGGACCAACTAGCTCAGACTTGATCAATAGGTGTTGTTGGAGGTCATTGGAGACTTGGCTACATTATGAAGAATTAAGGGGACTTCATCATTCTTATTGTCTCAAGCCAAGTCATTCGGATTATCAAGTTTCTATCTTATATCCAATGTTCCTCCTTGCGGCAACTCATGCTTAAAGTGTTTACATTGATAGTTACTTGCCCCTTTGCATGTTTGGTTTCGTTCCTTGCATGTGTTTGTATATGTTGTACTTCCAACTTGATTATCTTGAGCAATCAAGTATGTGTGTGTTGGTGTAACATCCCAAATTTTCAATTTGGAATGTTATACATAGATCATTCATGCATATCATATTTTTGCTGCATTTCGTTTCGCGATCCTCGAAATCCTAAGCAACTCAAGGACCCTCGGAGAGAGTTGGGGATTTCATTGTTTTCATATTTGAAATTCTATCAAATGTTGAAACGAGGATTTTTTGTTTTAATTATTTTTCTCTCCGAAAATATTTCATATTAAAATATATGAGAGGAGATAATATGACTTCTCCAAATAATTGAAATATTGGAGGAAAAATATTAAAATCAAATATTGGATTTTATTCGGAGTTTATTGCTATTTTATTTGAATTAGAAAAATTGCACGTTTTCAAAGTTGCATTTTAGGGCCAAGAAAATGTTCATCTTGTTCTAAATATTTTATTTAGACGGTGAAAATTTGTTTTGACATTTTTAGTTTTTTATTTTATTTTCTAGGATTTATTTAAGTTTCGGTGAAATTATTTAAAAAAATATCTTCTCAGCGCCCGACTGGGCCTAAGCCCAGCCGAGCCGGCCCAACAGCCCAGCCGCGCCGTCCGCCTCGTCCCCGACGCGGAGACCGCCGCCGCCCGCGACGCCGAGTCCGGCCGGGACTCCTCCCCGCGCCGCCTTGCCCCCTCCCCCAAGCAACCCCCCTCCTTTAAATACGCCGCCCCGGACCCCCCACCACCACCGAACCCCACCGCCAGCGCCCCGCCAAGCCCGCGCCGCCGCTGCCGTCGCCGCCCCGCCGCCTAGCGCCGCGCCGCCACCCGCCGTTGCCGCCCCCGCCGCCCGCGCACCCCGTCGCCGCAGCCCCACCTCGCCGGAGCCTTGCCGGAGGTACACGCCGCCGCCGTTCGGTTTATTCTAAAACCGATCCGGTTTTTTTAGAAAACCCTAATTCGTTTTTTAGATCGGTTTGCCGGTTTTCTCGGTTTAGTTTATTTAGCGGACGTTCATCCGTACTTTCGTTTTGACGAACGGTTTTCGCTCGTTAGTTACGCACAACGAATGTTCGTTCGTTAGCCTGTTCGTCAGTTTTTCTTTTTCTCAGATTTTCCGCGATTATTTTCGATCGCGATCTCTGATCCGATTTTTGTTTCAGTTTATCTTTTCGCTCGTTTATCGGAATAAGGCGATTCAAGAGCCTAGATCTTCGTCTCGAAACCTTCTTTCTGTTTAATCAACTTGAACAATATTTTGGTACTGTAAAATTTGACTTTAGTCCAGATTAGTAAACGGATCTTGTTTCTTGCGCTGTTTGAGTTTCGTTGCTCCGTTTGATTTGATTCTTTTTGCAAACCGGAGTTCTTAAGTTGAACTTTCTGGTTAGTTCTCCTTATTTGATATTTACCTGCGCTTCTTTTCTTGATTGATTATGTATGCTATTGTTTGTTTGTGATAGAATTTCCGGAGTGCGAAGCGTGCTACTACGAGTCCCTAGGTTTTGCGGATCGTCAGCAAGGCAAGTAACACATTGATCATACTCTTTTCATACCCAGTTTTTATGCATTAGTTCCAATCCTCAAACGCTGCATGATTAGGATGTGATTAACATGTGGGTTGGGAAGTAGTTGATGAGGTAGAACCTATTACCCTGTTATATTCAAACCCTTGGGAGTTACTTGTACGTATTGCTTATATTGCTATGCTATGCTCGTAGACGTGGATTGGGTGAGTGAAATTCATGACAGATGTGAGATGATTAATTAATGGTTCAATTTAAGGTGGCAACTTTAATACACATCTGGGTGGATTGCTTGTCGGGCACCTGGAGAATCCAGTGTTGTCCTAGGATATCCCGGAGTACCCGTGTGATCATCCTAAGGTCCGCCACCCAGGCTCAAAGGGAACTGAGATATTTTCATGCTAGAAACTTCCGTGTGCAGCCACAAGCTATTATGGGCTCTAGCATAGTTGAGTAAGTTGCATGAACTCTTGAAGAGGTGGATCAGCAGGTAGAGGGATGTAGGTTGGTATGGTCTGCCCGGAGTAAAGAGTTAATGTTTTCTGAAAGACTGTGTCTCGGTCATCCGTTTCTCAAACACCATGTAGTGCGAGAAACCCAACGGAGGCGATCGAGTCTTGTGGGGAAAAGTGCGCAAACCTCTGCAGAGTGTACAATCTAATCATGGTTAGCTGTGTCCCCAGTTATGGACAATCTTGAGTATCTAGTACTTGGAGTATCCTAAGTATCTCATCACTCTAAATTAATATTGTTGGGTTGATAATTACTTTAACTGGGATTGAGTTGGAGGAACCTTCTCAATGATGCTTCAACTACCATGATAGTTAAATAAAATCTATTCCTTTGTTGTAGGGAAAAAATGGCTTTTCGCAAAAAAACTATAACCATAGAGCTTTCCACCAGCCAAATATGCATGTAGTGATAGCATTATTCTGTTCTTGCTCTACTATGTTATATTGCCAGCATATTCCATGTGCTGACCCGTTTTCGGGCTGCAACGTATTATGTTGCAGACTTTTCAGACGAGGAGTAAGGTTCGTTAGGTCGTTGCCGTGCAGCTCAGCTATGCCGTTGGAGTTGATGGACTCACTTTATCTTCCAAGCCTTCCGCTGTTATCATATTAGATGGCCTTAAGCCATATTTATTGTAATAAGTTCTCTTTTGAGACATTCGATGTAATAAGTGTGTGATTGCTACTCTATTATAAATCCTTCGAGTACTGTGTGTGTCAGCATTACCGATCCAGGGATGACACTGAAGCACAGAGACTTGACCGTTTGAGGCCGGGTCGCTACAAGATGGTATCAGAGCACACGCTGAGTGTAGGACACGACCACTATGATAAACCCATAGGTCACTCTTCTCTACTCATTTCTGACTCCTCTCCATTTTCTACTCTTAGGATGGTGGATTCAAGGAACAAGTTTGCACAACCGGATGAAGACACCCCCTTTGGACGCCACTTGAAGGAAGTCACTAGGTACCTGAACATCGGAATACCAAGCTTCACCGGGACTTATAACGCCACTTTACCAGAAGAGGAGCGCTGGATGATTCAAGTTCAAGTTTCAGGAAGGACGTTCTCGCCAACCACTAAGCCCATAGAATTTTCTTTTGAAGCACCCACCTGGAGTCTAGGCAAGAGCATGGCAGCCCACATTACCATGGGACGCGTTGGAGAAGTCTACAACAAGGATCTTAAGGACACTATCTATCAGATATGTGGGCGCCGAGATGAGCAATGGGAGATGATCAGCACCAAGAAGGACAGATCCATTGCAGCTTTCATTCAGGAGTTAAACCGACACATTCAATGCCAGGAGAACTAGATGTGCGCCGATATGATAGATTTGAAGAAGGCGAAGACAAGGATCATCGAGCTGGAAGAAGAACTTAAGTCTACACGCGATGGATATGAGGAGGAAATTGCAACACTATTGGAGAAGAATGCCGACTTGATAAAGAAGATCGGAGTATTCATGGGAGACCCCATGCCGGGAGGAGAGGACGACGATTCCACTTGCCCGGAGAACTACATCATCATCGACGACACCGACTCCGACCCCAGTGAGGATGACTTTGAAGACGAAGCTGGAGCAGACATCATGGAGTCTTCCACCGATCAAAATTTCTAGATGACCACCAAATGATTAGTAGTATTCCCCCATGTATATAGTAGTAGTTGAGCACTTTTAACAATAGTTCTAGACCGTTTGTATGCCCTTGCTTGATTGATTGAGTGAAATGATTGTGTTTGTCTCATGTGCATATGGGTAGTGCTTTCTCACTAGACCTCTTTTCTATTCTAATCTCTCCCCTCTAAAAACCGCCAGATGCCTCTGAGACGTGACACCGGATTTGCCTTCCCACCGGAGCTCACTCAGTTGATCCAACAGCAGAATGCCTTGATGCAATTGTTAGTCCAGAACCAAGGCAACAACAACAACAACAACCCGCCTCCAGTTGACAACTTAGCTCGCTTTCTGAGGTTGCAGCCGCCGGTGTTTTCCAGTAGCACCGAGCCTATAGTTGCAGATGATTGGCTATGCTGTATTGGAAGGGAATTGATCACCGCAGGTTGCACAGATGCTGAGAAGGTGCGCTTTGCCGCACATCAATTGGATGGACCAGCAGCCTCATGGTGGGAGAATTATATGGCCACTTTCCCCATAGCCAACGTCACTTGGGAACAGTTTCAGCAAGATTTTCGCACAGCCCATGTCTCAACTGGAGCTATGAACATGAAGAAGCGTGAGTTTCGCAACCTACGCCAGGGGAACCGTACTGTAGCTCAGTACGTGCATGAGTTTAGCAAGTTATCTCGCTATGCCCCTGATGATGTGGCCACAGATGCCGCGAAGCAGGAGAAGTTTATGGAAGGGCTGAATGATGATATGAGCATGCAGTTGATGGTGGCAACATTTAACAACTACCAGGAGTTGGTAGATAAGGCTCTTATGATTGAAGGGAAGCAGCAGCAGATTGAGAGCCGTAAGAGGAAGTATGGGCAAGGAAAATACAACTCAGGAGCTCAGCAGAAGCCCCGTCTAACCCCGAACTCGGGAGGACTTGTTCATAACCATCAAGGTCATAACCACACTGGAGGAAGTTCACATAACCACAATGGTTCTAAGAATGGGAATGAGAATGGAGCAAGCAACAATCAGAACCGCTCCAATCCAGCCACACCCGCCAAGAGGGATCTAAGTCACATTACTTGCTTCAAGTGCGGGAAGACGGGACACTATGCCACAGAGTGCCCTGAAGCGAAGAATGGAAACGGTAATGGGAGCGCTGGGAAGAAGCCCAATCCATTCAACAAAGGACAAGTGAACCACATTAATGTGGAGGAGGTTGAAGAGCAGCCAGACGCGGTTATTGGTAAGTTTTTGGTTAAGTCTTTTACCGCCCTTGTTCTTTTTGATACTGGTGCATCGCATTCATACATATCAAGGGGATTCGTGGATAAGTTTAAACTACCAACCCAAACCCTTAGGACCCCTCTGTTAGTGAGTTCACCTGGAGCAGAGTATATGGCTAGTCGATGGTGTGACCAGATAACCTTAACCATTGGTAGCCATGTTTTCCCGCCAGACCTAATAATTTTGGAGTCACAAGGATTGGATGTGATATTAGGCATGGACTGGATGTCAAAGTATGGAGGAAGCATTGACTGTGCTAGTAAGTCGATTTATCTCACCACTCCGGAGGGAAAAAGGATTAAGTATGTATCTAGGCATGCTCCTAGGAGGAGCCAAGTAAATACCCTCACGGGAGTTGTTCAGGAGGAAGTGCCTGTAGTGAAGGATTACCCGGATGTCTTTCCAGAGGAGTTACCAGGCATGCCACCGGATCGAGACATCGAGTTTTTGATAGAACTATTGCCAGGCACGGGGCCAATATCAAAGAGACCCTATCGGATGCCCGCAAATGATCTGGAGGAGATTAAGAAGCAGATCAAGGAGTTATTGGAGAAAGGTTACATTCGACGGAGTTCAACACCATGGGGAGCCCCAGTGCTTTTGGTTGAGAAGTAGGATAAGTCTCTAAGAATGGTTGTTGATTATCGTGCGTTGAATGAGGTGACGATAAAGAACACATACCCACTGCCGATGATCAATGACTTGTTTGACCAGCTGCAAGGAGCTAAAGTGTTTTCAAAGATCGATCTGCGATCAGGATATCACCAGCTGAAGATTTGAGAGAAGGATATACCAAAGACAACATTCACCACACGGTACGGGTTGTATGAATATACGGTCATGTCATTTGGACTGACTAACGCCCCTGCTTACTTCATGAGCATGATGAACAAGGTGTTCATGGAATATTTGGATACGTTTGTTGTGGTGTTCATTGATGATATAATGGTATACTCGAAGAATGAGGAGGAGCACAAGGAGCATTTGCGTTTAGTTCTCGAGAAACTCAGGGAACATCAGTTGTATTCCAAGTTCAGCAAATGTGAGTTTTGGTTGAAGGAAGTCGGATTCCTTGGACATGTTATATCAGGAGAAGGTATAGCAGTAGATCCCACCAAGGTTCAGTCAGTCACTGAATGGTTGGCACCCACTTCAGTTAGCAAGATCCGAAGTTTTCTTGGACTCGCATGATACTACCAGAGATTCATTGAGAATTTTTCCAAGATTGCGAAGCCAATGACGGAGTTATTGAAGAAGGATACCAAATTTAAATGGACGGAAGAATGTGAGGCGAGTTTTCAGGAGTTAAAGAAACGCTTGACTACAGCCCCAGTGCTGATTCTGCCAGATATACGCAAGGATTTCCAAGTGTATTGCGACGCCTCTCACCTAGGACTTGGAAGTGTGCTTATGCAGGACGGAAGAGTTGTTTCGTATGCCTCACGACAACTAAAACCGCACGAATTGAATTATGCCACGCATGATTTGGAGTTGGCTGCCGTAGTGCATGTGTTGAAGACTTGGAGGCATTACCTTATTGGAAACCGTTGTGATGTGTACACGGATCATAAGAGTTTGAAGTACATTTTCACATAGAAGGAGCTGAACCTTAGGCAGAGGAGATGCTTGGAGCTTATAAAGGATCATGACATGAAGCTGCACTATCATCCAGGCAAGGCCAATGTCGTAGCAGACGCTTTGAGTCGGAAGAATTATGCTAACACCCTAGTAAGCACGGGATTGCCGAAGGAGTTAGCAGAGGATCTCAGGGAACTTCGATTGGAGATTGTTCCTAGAGGTTTTGTTGCAACAATGGAGGTACAGTCTACATTGTTAGGAAAGATTCAAGAAGCTCAGAAGGATGACAAAGAGATTGCCGAGATAAAAGAGAGAATGAGCAAAGGAAAGGCCAAAGGTTTTCGTGAGGATGAGCAAGACACCTTATGGTTTGAGGGCCGTGTTTATGTGCCCAATAACACAGAGATCAGGAAGTTAATACTTCAAGAGGTTCATGACTCACCATACTCGATACACCCCGGAAACACCAAGATGTATTTGGATTTGAAGGAACGTTTCTGGTGGACTGGTATGAAGAAGGATATTGCCGAGTATGTAGCCGTATGTGATGTATGTCAGAGAGTGAAGGCTGAGCATCAAAAGCCAGCAGGATTGTTACAGCCTATGCTGATACCCGAATGGAAGTGGGATATACTTGGCATGGATTTCATCACTGGATTGCCCAGGACCAAATCAGGATATGATTCTATATGGGTTGTAGTTGATCGCTTGACCAAAGTGGCTCACTTTATCCCAGTGAAAACCACCTATACAAGTGCGAAGTTGGCCAAGATATATATGACCAGGATCGTATGTCTGCATGGAGTTCCGAGGACCATCGTATCCGATAGAGGAACACAATTTACTTCAAAGTTTTGGCATCAGCTGCACCAAACTTTGGGGACAAGATTGGAGTTCAGTACAGCATTCCACCCACAAACAGATGGACAGACCGAGAGAGTCAACCAGATTCTGGAGGATATGTTGAGAGCCTGTGTGCTAGATTATGGATCTAGTTGGGATGACAATTTGCCCTACGCAGAGTTCTCATACAACAATAGTTACCAGGCCAGTTTGAAGATGGCACCGTTCGAAGCCCTATATGGACGAAGGTGCAGAACACTGTTGATGTGGGATGAAGTAGGTGACCGACAGTTGTTTGGACCAGATTTGATCAAGGAGTCTGAAGAGAAGGTTAAGTTGATTCGCGATAGACTAAAGGTAGCTCAGTCCAGGCAGAAGAGTTATGCAGATTCGAAACACAAGGAGGTAAACTATGAAATTGGAGACAGAGCATATCTGCGAGTGTCACCTCTGCGAGGAGTGAAACGTTTTGGAGTTAAGGGAAAGTTAGCCCCAAGATTTGTAGGACCGTATCGTGTTTTGGAACGTATGGGAGAAGTTGCCAACAAGTTGGAGTTGCCTGAAGGACTGTCAGGAGTTCATGATGTGTTTCACGTTCCACAGTTGAAGAAGTGTCATGCTGAGATGGCCGATATACCGTTACGAGATACAGTGCCCTTGGAGGCGATTCAGTTGGACAATGATCTGACCTATGAGGAGAAGCCAGTCAGGATTCTTGAATTTGCCAGCCGAGTCACCCGCAGCAAGGTTATCAAGTTTTGCAAAGTTCAGTGGAGTCACCATACCGAGGATGAAGCCACCTGGGAATGAGAGGATGATCTTCGCAAAGACCACCCACACCTATTTTCTAGCCAACCCGAATCTCGAGGGCGAGATTCATCTTAAGGGGGGTAGGTTTGTAACATCCCAAAATTTCAGTTTGGAATGTTATACATAGATCATTCATGCATATCATATTTTTGCTGCATTTCATTTCATGATCCTCGAAATCCTAAGCAACTCAAGGACCCTCGGAGAGAGTTGGGGATTTCATTGTTTTCATATTTGAAATTCTATCAAATGTTGAAACGGGGATTTTTTGTTTTAATTATATTTCTCTCCAAAAATATTTCATATTAAAATATATGAGAGGAGATAATATGACTTCTCCAAAATAATTGAAATATTGGAGGAAAAATATTAAAATCAAATATTGGATTTTATTGCTATTTTATTTGAATCAGAAAAATTGCACGGTTTTCAAAGTTGCATTTTAGGGCCAAGAAAATGTTCATCTTGTTCTAAATATTTTATTTAGACGGTGAAAATTTGTTTTGGTATTTTTAGATTTTTATTTTATTTTCTAGGATTTATTTAAGTTTTGGCGAAATTATTATTTAAAAAAAATCTTCTCAGCGCCCGACTGGGCCGAATCCCAGCCGAGCCGGCCCAACAGCCCAGCCGCGCCGTTCGCCTCGTCCCCGACGCCGAGACCGCCGCCGCCCGCGACGCCGAGTCCGGCCGGGACTCCTCCCTGCACCGCCTTGCCGCCTCCCCCAAGAACCCCCCTCCTTTAAATACCCCGCCCCGTACCCCCCACCACCACCGAACCCCGCCGCCCGCCGAACCCCGCCGCCAGCGCCCCGCCAAGCCCGCGCCGCCGCTGCCGTTGCCGCCCCGCCGCCTAGCGCCGCGTCGCCGCCCGTCGCCGCCCGCGCACCCCGCCGCCGCATCCCCACCTCGCCGGAGGTACACGCCGCCGCCGCCGCCGTTCGGTTTATTCTAAAACCGATCCGTTTTTTTAGAAAACCCTAATTCGTTTTTTTAGATCGGTTCACCGGTTTTCTCGGTTAAGTTTATTTAGCGGACGTTCGTCCGTACATTCGTTTTAACGAACGGTTTTCGCTCGTTAGTTACAGACAACGAACGTTCGTTCGTTAGCCTGTTCGTCAGTTTTTCTTTTTCTCGGATTTTCCGCGATTATTTTCGATCGCGATCTCTGATCCGATTTTCATTCCAGATTATCTTTTCGCTCGTTTATCGGAATCAGGCGATTCAAGCGCCTAGATCTTCGTCTCGAAACCCTCTTTCTATTTAATCAACTTGAACAAGATTTTGGTACTGTAAAATTTGACTTTAGTCCAGATTAGTAAATGGATCTTGTTTCTTGCGCAGTTTGAGTTTCGTTGCTCCGTTTGATTTGATTCTTTTTGCAAACCGGAGTTCTTAAGTTGAACTTTCTGGTTAGTTCTTCTTATTTGAGATTTACCCGTGCTTCTTCGCTTGATTGCTTATGTATGCTATTGTTTGTTTGCGATAGAATTTCCGGAGTGTGAAGCGTGCTACTATGAGTCCCTAGGTTTTGCGAATCGTCAGCAAGGCAAGTAACACATTGATGATACTCTTTTCATACCCAGTTTTTATGCATTAGTTCCAATCCTCAAACACTGCATGATTAGGATGTGATTAACATGTGGGTTGGGAAGTAGTTGATGAGGTAGAACCTATTACCCTGTTATATTCAAACCCTTGGGAGTTACTTCTACGTATTGCTTATATTGCTATGTTATGCTCGTAGACGTGGATTGGGTGAGTGAAATCCATGACAGATGTGGGATGTAGGTTGGTATGGTCTGCCCGGAGTAAAGAGTTAATGTTTTCTGAAAGACTGTGTCTCGGTCATCCGTTTCTCAAACACCATGTAGTGCGAGAAATCCAACGGAGGCGATCGAGTCTCGTGGGGAAAAGTGTGCAAACCTCTGTAGAGTGTACAATCTAATCATGGTTAGCCGTGTCCCCGGTTATGGACAATCTTGAGTATCTAGTACTTGGAGTATCCTAAGTATCTCATCACTCTAAATTAATATTGTTGGGTTGATAATTACTTTAACTGGGATTGAGTTGGAGGAACCTTCTCAATGATGTTTCAACTACCATGATAGTTAAATAAAATCTATTCCTTTGTTGTAGGGAAAAATTGGCTTTTCGCAAAAAAAAACCATAACCATAGAGCTTTCCACCAACCAAATATGCATGTAGTGATAGCATTATTCTGTTCTTGCTCTACTGTGTTATATTGCCAGCATATTCCATGTGCTGACCCATTTTCGGGCTGCAACGTATTATGTTGCAGACTTTTCAGACGAGGAGTAAGGTTCGTTAGGTCGTTGCCGTGCAGCTCAGCTATGCCGTTGGAGTTGATGGACTCACTTTATCTTCCAAGCCTTCCACTGTTATCGTATTAGATGGCCTTAAGCCATATTTATTGTAATAAGTTCTCTTTTGAGATATTCGATGTAATAAGTGTGTGATTGCTACTCTGTTATAAATCCTTCGAGTACTGTGTGTGTCAGCATTACCGATCTGGGGATGACACTGAAGCACAGAGACTTGACCGTTAGAGGTCAGGTAGCTACAGTTGGTTTGCACATCATGTACGTGTGTGTCATGCGTTGAGCCTTTTGCATCTTGTTTATTTCTTAGTTGGCTCTTGTGAGACATTAATGGAATATCCCATTATGGGGGAGTGATGTGCTTTGTGCACCTCACAATCCTATAAATGTGTGTACATGAGTAATACCATCTAGTATTGATATTTCAAGATTATCTAGTCGCTATGTGGTATGTCTTCTCATGAGAAATTCAAATTCTAAATAGCCCATTAATTATCTCTTGTTGGATCCTTTTATTTGCCTCTTGTTTATCCTTAATTGGTATCACATTATGGGGGAGTAATATGCTATGTGTATATTACTAGCCTAGAAAATGTGTACATTTGAGATATTGTCACCTAGAGTTGATATTGTAAATTATCTTGTTCCTAGGTGGCATGTTAGCTCAACAAGTTGCATTTTGCTTTTTGTTTGGTGTGAAGATGATGTCGGATATCCTTGCTATCTACCACCGGGAATTATTTCCATTTACTTCTTGTCTTTTGACAATTGGTACTCACTTGTGTGGTAGAATTTATTGATCATCTTTACATTGGCTTTTGCTTTTATTTGCTTTTCTCTTGCCAAGGAATGTATCAACTCCCTTTGTCTTCCATACCACTTGTGGATCTTGTTTATTTCTTGATCTTGTCTAGTGTTTTCTAGATGTAGTGAAAGTGGTGATCCCACCTTGTGCATTTTGTATTCCAATGCAAATTCTCTATAATGCACTAGTCTTGGGGAGCTATCCTATTTTCTATAAAACACTCATCTTGCGATCCTTATCAAGTGTGTGTTGGTGGAAGGCAAGCTGTTTTCGTTTTGGTACTTTGTGCCATCATGAAACTTTGTAGAGAGCTTGGTTTGTTTGGAACCATCCTGTCTTTTGGGAGTTTGATATCTTTTATTTTGAGTATATCAATGGATATCTCATTCCTTGATGTATCTTTTATGGATATCCTCCAAGTGATGTTTTATTCATTTGGTATCTTTTCTTCACTTGGTTTTTCTTTGTCATTTGGTATCGGTTCTTGAAGGTCTTGATCATGCATATTTACTTCATGTAGTCTCTGTGGCATGCCTTCTTTATTTGACCCAATATATAGGGAAACTCCACCAAGTCTCAAATTGGATGAGATGTGCATGAAATTCATTTCCTTCTCTATATGCACATATTTATGTGGAGTTTGTCCTATGTATATTGGTGTTTCTAACTCTTTGGTCCCAATGAGTTTGGGTACCATTTTGTTTGTGTTGTTGTTCTAGGAACAATTGGAGATGCATTGGATGCTCGGCTCACTCACAAGGAAGGTGGTGTCACCATGTGCTTATTGGAGTCAAGCTAGGATGCTCAATGAACTACTATCTACTACCTTCAATTGGTTTCTTCTACATCCTTCCAATGAAATCTCGGTAACAAGTATCTATTCATGCATTATTTTCTTGCATTCAACCTTGTGTAGGTTGCATCTTGGCATGCTATTCATTCCATCTTGTGATACTTGTTTCCTTTCTCAAAGCATCTCAACGACGATCTCATGTTGCTAGTTGTGATGTCTTTGATGGTTGTATGGTAGGAATTAATTTATATACAATAAGACCATATCTAGCCATGTGCTATGCTTCCAAGCAAATATCTTATTGGTATATGTATGACTTCCTTTTGGATATCTTGTTCCTCGTGTTGTAACTATTTCGGGTGTACATCCTTCTTTGTTGATATATATCATCATGATTTCGTCTACCTAGAATCTTCTACACTTGAGAGAAGTTGCATATCTAGTTGATATCCTTTCTTTCACGTCCACCTTGTCTTTCTTATGTTATTTCTTTGGTGGCTCCGTGAAAGCTTTTGCCTTGAGTGCGTGTCTTCTATCGTTGCATCTTGATGCACTCTTGTGTGGTGAAGATTATTTTCCTCATGCTTATCTTTACGAGGCTTTTGCCATCTTAATTGGTATCCCTCGTATTGATGAGGCTTTCATCTTCTATCTTCACCACGGGTTGTCACAAGCATAGGTTCTTTATATGCTTATTAGTAAGCTTGTGAACCCATTTGCTAGTTGTGTGTGGGAATGATAGGCCTTGCACCGTGTGCCTCATTCTTTCAAGACTTTATTGATGCTTAATGCTCATCCGTACATTAGTCTTCTCAACTGCATTGCCTTGACTGACACACATCATTTTGGTTGAGCCCATTCTTAAGTTGCCTCTTTTACTTGTTGCTCAACCATGTGTTTGTTGCAAGTACTAGGCTTTGTTTCCTATATGCTCACTTGCACTTGTTGTAAGTTTCTATTGATTTTGGGGGAGCTATGATCCTATTTTGTGCACTTCGTATCCAAATACAAATATTCTTATGTGTGCAAAAATCATGGGGAGCTTCTCTAGTTTCTTTAGAACACTCCTTTGCTCATATCATAATATCCTTTATTCATGTGGCTCGTAGGATCTTTGGTCTAGTTGGTTCAATTGATATCCTTTGATTGCTTGCTTCAATTGGTATCTTTTGATTGCTTGATTGCTTGTGTCTCTCTTTTTATATCCTTGTGGCATATCATTCTTTAGCAATCTTTGTGCCTCAATATAGTTTGTGTTCCTCCAAGTATTTACCTTTGGATATGTGTATGGCATTCCACTATCTTGTTGAGAAATACACAATTTATGGAGGAACACTTTTTATATTGGCCTTCTAAGCTTTTCGCCCATTTTGGCAATCAATGCCAATGGGGGAGAAGTTTCAGAGAGTTTTGTGGAGAAGGTTTTAAGAGTCTTCTCATTGCTTTGGTTTTGGTCCTAAGCATTTGCATCTCATTCTCCTGCATCATTGGTTGTTGCATTACATGGTGATGCATAATCCCTTATATAAACTATCTTGAAAGTGATTGTCATCAATTACCAAAATGGGGGAGATTGAAAGGACATGCGGTGCCCCCATGTGTGGTTTTGGTAATTGATGACATTCTCTATGGACTAATGGTTGCATTGAGTTATATTTGAAGGATTTGTCCATAGGCATTTCTTGAAGTACATGTGTTGGTTTCAAGGAGTTTATGAGTTGACCAAGGTGGTATTAAGGAATTATCCAAAGGTTGGTCATAGAGTTGGAAAGAGTCAAGGTTGATCAAGACTAAGTACAGAGAGTGATTCAAGTTGGTCATCACACAAAGCGTAGAAGATACACCGAGTGGGATCAAGTGATCTCATGGAATGGTAAGCATTGTCCATTGTGCTTTGTGTACTAACCCATGGTCTATGTGAGAGTTATATGTGGGGTTAGGTACGTGTTCATGGGCTTGCGTCAAGAGGAAGATATCACTCAACCAATGGAGAGGATGACATCAAGTGGTGATCTTCATCAAGAATTCTGTGCGCAAGTTCAAGTGGAGCTTCACGAAGAGATCAAGTGCTTGATGCTTGCCGTCCATTCTGGTGTCAATGTACTTGTGAAGATGTGCCGAAGAGTGGCTCACCCATAGTGGAGTATGGGGGAGCAACCATCTAGTCTTCATCGACCCAACGCAATCAAGAAAGGTGGTCCAACTTGAGGGAGCCAAGATCGTCATCATCTAGCTCAAGTGGACTTCATGCAAGGCAAAGGTTTGCCCTTGATAGGTTTATATTTTACCGGTCTCATGGTGATAGTTTGGAGACCGGGTTCTAGGATCGATAGCCGTACTATCAAGGGGGCTCTCGAGTGAGTAGCGTTATCGTATCGTTTCTCGAGAGCTAAAACCATTGCAACCTTGCATCATCTTTCTTGATTCTTATTTGTATTTTATTTTGAGGTTTTAGAGCTTGTGGTTATCTTCGTGATAAGCTCTATTACATCGAAAACGGATTTCATATGCTTCTTCTATCGCGTTTTCGGTGTTGGAGGTTTTACCGGTCTTTTTCGAGGAAGGGTTCTCACCATTTTCTCTTGGGCCTTTTCTAATTTCCTTCTTATTTTTAGTTCTATCAATATTGTGTTAGCCCTTGTTGCTAGCTTTCCAACAAACTTGGTTTCGTTGAATTCGGAGTCCGTTTGCAAAAGTTGTGGCAGTTTTGGTGTTCTGAAAAGGCTGCAGCGGTACTACCGTGGACTGGAGCGGATGTAATTTTTTACTACTGCTCCAGAGAGGATGGCAACTTGCTAATGCTAAAATATTTATGGATGATGTGTTTCTTATTTGAAAAACCTCCCGACAAAACCACATCTATGGAAAAGAGTACCAAAGATGACAAAACCTAGATCTAAGCTTGGTAAATTACTTGAGGCTATATTTTCATTCACTGCATGATATGTGTTTTTCTTTGAGCGTCGTGCATTATATGTGTCGGTGTACAAAAGGAGGGGCGCACTTTTGTACCCCATTACCTGTGCACGGGCAGTCGGAGCCGCGCCCACGGTCACACCCAGCAGAACAGGGGAGGTGAGCCAAGGTAAGACCGAAGCCTAAGATAACCAGAGCAACGCCAAGGCCAAGACCACAAAGAGCAGAGGGATGAAGCAGGTTCCCCCGGCATGACCCTTGCCGGGCCAGCCTCAGCAGCCCCGGCAAGACCCTTGCCGGGGTAGCTCACCCCACACCAACAGAGCGAGCCACCCTTGAGCCCACGGTCTCCAACATCACGTTGGGCCAGGGCTCGGGAGGCACCTCCATGGTGGCATGCAGATCTTTGTGAAGACAAGGAACACCCAAGATCAGGTGAGGATTAGAAGACGACGATCCTCGGCAAGATCCTTGCCGAGGAAGGCCACGAGACCCCCGGCAAGATCCTTGCCGGGGACGACAGCGCGCCACGGCAAGACCCTTGCCGGGCCACCCGGCAAGGCCCTCGCCAAAGACGACAGCAGGGCCACTGCCAGGCCCGCGCCAACCAAGTTTCCACCGCCGTTCACATGCAGCTGCCAGCCCAACTAGCTGGGCGGGCACCTGCGTGGCAACATGCAGCTCCCAGGTCAACTCAACAAGCGCTTGCGTGGCGGCATGCAGATCTTTGTGGAGGCTCCACCATCGCGCCACCTCAGCTGCCTGCCTGCCTACGTGGCGCCGCATGCGTCGCTGGCCAGGGCGCGTGTCGAAGCAAGGAGGAGCGGCGACGGATGGGACGGGCCTCGCCCCCGTCCCAGTAAAGCAAGGGGACACCTAAGCTACGCATTAAATGTGTCTTGTCCTTTAATATGAGCGATAAGCTCATAGCACTGTGCGCCTTTCCACCTCCTATGTGCCACTGTGGCAACCCCTTTCGACTATAAAAGGAGGACCATGGCATACTGGAGAAGGATTCGGCTCTTTGGAACCACGCACTCACCACAGCTAGTTCGAGAGCTCAAGAACTCTCTGAAATACACCCACCAAAGCAGGACTAGGGTTTTACGCATCCTCGCGACCCGAACCTAGGTAAACGATCCTTGTTCTGGTTACTAGTCCTGCTCTTCTCGCAACCCTGCGCCCCGGCAACCGTAGTAGGGATTCTTGTGATCCCATAGGTGTCGGTTTCCCTGACATCTTTGACGCGCCAGGTAGGGGGAGCAATTGTGAGAATCTGGTCTAGTAGTTAGCCTAGCAGTTCTTCGTCACCATGGCTCCTAAGAAGAAGACGGCCACGACGATCGGCTCATTGGGAGCCGAACGGCCTGTGCCAGTGCGGACGAGCAGTGGACCGGTCGCGGATAGGACCCGGGCCGCGGTCCGCGTGCACCAGCATTGCCCTGGCAGTCAGAGCCTGGCGAGCGGCATCGTTCGCGCGCCAGACGACCGGCCACACGTCGCCAGATCTAGAGACGGAGCTGGGCCCCCCGTAGGCCGCGCGAGGCCCTCCAGGGGTGTTGTTGTGCCACCTCCGGGCGGCGCAGCGACCTCCAAGACGCCCACACCGGCGACCACTACGCGCTCTTCCCATGGTGTGTGCGCCGAGCAGCGTCACCACGCTGGTGACCCTGGGCACCGCCGTGGGAAGAGCCCTGTGCATCATCCGCGAGATGAAGGGGTTCAGCATGCCCGCCGAAGTGCTGGTGAAAATGGCACGCAGCCGCTGGGTCGCAACGGAGCTCCTTCTAACATAGTTAGAAGTCGAAGCGTGCCGCGATCCACGCAACTGTCGCCGCCGCCCACGCCAGCGGAAGCTTTGGCCCGTGTGCAGCTGCTCCTCGACTTCCCTCCTGCTGCGGAGAAGCTCGACGAGTGGAGGGCCACCATCCGGAGCCTTGTCGCTGTCGCCAACAAAGACGATCCGCGACCGGCGGGGCCCTTGGGTCGGCACTCCACCGAGCCACCACGTGCTGGCGCTGGGAGGACCGGGGGAGCTGCGGCCACGGTGCACTCTCCTCCTCCTCGCCAGTCGCCGCGGGCGTCTGCCCGTCGTGACGACGC
Source organism: Aegilops tauschii subsp. strangulata (assembly GCF_002575655.3). NCBI lineage: Eukaryota > Viridiplantae > Streptophyta > Magnoliopsida > Poales > Poaceae > Aegilops > Aegilops tauschii. Next base: position 194,737,396 of record NC_053038.3, read on the forward strand.
TTGTGATAACATCTCTATAGCATCGTCCGACCCGCGGACCCACCACGACCAGCGCCAAGTTCTTCAAGAACGAGCTCATGAAGATGCTCGGACCACCATCGCGCGCCGGAGCGATACACGCCACCAGTCGGACAAGCGGGCGGGACCCGCTATGGACCACCCAGCACCGGGGGGCTCCGGCGGCCTACCTTACGAGGTGGGCTGCCGAGCCTTCACCCGTGAGCTGCGGCAGTTCCAGTGGCCGTCCCACCGCACATTCAAGCCAGACGTCGGCGAGAAGTACACTGGCAAGATCCATCCGTCCGAGTTCCTCAGCATCTACACCATCGTGATGCAGGCTGCTGGAGCTCGCGACGACAAGGTGCTTGCCAACTACTTCCCGCTGGCACTGAAGCCCAATGTTATGTCTTGGTTGATGCACTTGCCGGCGGATTCCATTTCTTCTTGGTCGGATCTGTGCCATGAGTTCGTTGGCGCCTTCACAGGAGGCCACCAAGCTCATGGCCAGGCCAGTGATCTGCATATCATTCCCCAGAAGGAAGGGGAAACCCTGCACAAGTACATCTAGAGATTTAGCCGGGTGCAGTACAACATCCCCGACATTCATCCTGCCGCTGTGATCAACGTGTTCCATCAGAACGTGCGCAACCGCAAGATGCACGAAGAGCTGGCGATGACCAAGGTTAAGGATGTGGACGGGCTCTACGTTCTGGCCAATAGGTGCACCCGGGCCGAAGAGGGAAGGAAGTACCCCGGCGAAGACGCCGACACGGAAACCGACACTACTGACCAAGATGCCGCCACCCCGACGAAGAAGGGCCGGCGTCGCAACAGGAAATGCAAGGGCAAGGCCGTACTTGCCGTCGAGGGGTCTGATGACACCGGCGCTGCCAAGAAGGTTAGGGCAGACGGCCCCGACAAGGAGATTGCCAGGTGCGCCGCTTGCCAGGCCTTAGCAGCTGCCGACAAGCCAGGAAGCTCTGGCAAGCAATACTGCAAGATCCACCGCACCAAGGTCCACGACCTCCAGAACTGCCGACAAGTCGAGCTGCTTGCTGAGAAGAAAAAAGCTGAGTACGAGAGGCGGGACAATGAGAAGGACCAGGATGGTGCCGAGGGATCCGGCAAGAAGCGTGGCGGCCAAGGAGGCCGCCACGGCAAGGACAACCAGCAAGAGAGGCCCGCCCGGGGCCGTGACAAGAAACAAGAAGACGACGATCATGACGAGGACGACGAGTCCGGCGAGAAAGAGTTCCAGAAGGCTATGGAGGCCATGTGCGTCGATGGTGGCGCCTCGTTGCATACTTATCACCGCCAGCTTAAACAGTGGGCGCGTGAGATTACAACAGCGGAGCCATCGTTCGACGCTCAGAAGCGCTAAAGTGGTCCAGCACACCCCTCATCTTTGATGCCGAGGACCACCCTGACCGCACAACCGCGGTTGGGTGTTTGCCATTGTTGGTCTCGCCAACGATACGCAACCTCAAGGTGAACAAGATGTTGGTTGACGGCGGGGCTGCCCTGAACTTGATATCGCCTGTCGTGATCAAAAGGCTGCAAATTCCTGATGGAGACCTCGAGGAAACGGGCATGTTTCAAGGGGTCAATCAGGGGAGGAGCCAGCCGAAGGGGAATTAAGGTCACGCTGCCCGTGACGTTTGGAGGAGAGTTGAACTACAGAACGGAGAGGATCATCTTCGACGTGGCCGAGATCCCCTTGCCCTACAACGGGATCCTTGGCCGCTCGGCACTAGCCAAGTTCATGGCGGCATCACACTATGCCTACAACATGCTAAAGATGCCCGGGCCGTTGACCATCATCTCCGTCCCCTCCGACAAGAAGGACGCGCTGATCTACGCCGACCAACTCTACCAGGAAGCAGTTGCAGCAGCTGCCGTCAAGGCGCCTACTCCTGCCGCTGAAGGCCCGGGAGGAAAGAAGAAGCCCGGCAGGGCCTCTCGCACCCACTCCGGCAAGCGCACCTCCTCGGAGTGTTGTGCTACCATCGAGGACGTGCCAGAGACCTCTACCGACAAGAGCAAGAAATCCAGAGCTGAGCCGCCGCAGACCAAGAAGGTGCCCGTCAGGGAGGATGGCACGAGAGGGGCCTTCACCATAGGCTCCACCCTCGACAGCAAATAGGAAGGCGCGCCTGTCACCTTCCTGCGGGCGAATGTCGACGTGTTTGCGTGGCAAGCATCCGACACCCCCGGTGTTCCCAGGGAGGTGATTGAGCACCACCTAGCTGCTTGTCCTCATGCGCGGCCCGTCAAGCAGAAGGTCAGAAAGCAGGCTCTGGAGAGGCAGGAATTCATCATAGAGGAGATCAGGAAGTTGGAAGCGGCAGGTTTGGTGAGAGGAGTGCTCCACCCCACGTGGTTGGCCAATCCGGTAGTGATGCGCAAGGCGAATGGGAAGTGGAGGCTGTGTATTGATTACACAGATATCAATAAGGCTTGTCCTAAGGACCCCTTCCCGTTGCCGCGCATCGACCAGATTGTTGACTCCACGGCCGGGTGTGATCTGTTATCATTCCTCGACGCCTACTCGGGCTACCACCAAATCTTCATGACAAGAGAGGATGAAGAAAAGACAGCATTCATCACCCCATGTGGTACGTATTGATTTTTACGGATGCCTTTCGGGTTGAAGAGTGCTGGCTCAACGTTTGCAAGAGCAGTCCAAATTGGTTTTGAACCTCAGCTCCATAGAAATATGGAGGCATACATGGATGACATAGTGGTCAAAACCAAGGATGGGCCAACTCTTGTGCAAGATCTGGAAGAGACATTTTCCAACCTGCGCAAGATCAACCTCAAGCTGAACCCTGAGAAGTGTGTCTTCGGCGTTCCGTCCGGCAAGCTTCTCGGGTTCTTTGTGTCACAGCGCGGGATCGAGGCAAACCCAGACAAAATCAAGGCTATTGAGTAGATTGAGGCACCCAAGCGGATCAAGGATGTGCGTCGGCTCACCGGCTGCGTCGCCGCCATGAGCCGATTCATCTCCAAGTCCGCCGAGCGCGCCCTCCCTTTCTTCAAAGTCTTGAAGAAGGCAGGCCCAATGGAGTGGACCCCAGAAGCCAAGGCAGCATTGCAGGATCTGAAGAAATACCTTTCCTCCACGCCAATACTGGTTGCGCCTAAACCACAAGAGCCGTTGCTGCTGTATCTGGCAGCGACGAATCAAGTGGTCAGCGCCGCACTGGTGGCACAGAGGGAGGTCGACGAGGAGGCAGTGACGGCAGCAGAACCAGCGGATGGCAAGCCAAAGATTCCCCCGGCAGGGCCTAGTGCCGGCAAGGCGAGGCCCCTGGCAGAGTCTGATGCCACCAAGGCAGTGCCCGCGCGGTCGAGTGAGGTGGTGCGGAAGAAGAAGATGATGCAGGACCCGGTTTACTTTGTCAGCTCCCTCTTGCAGGGGGCTAGGTCGAGGTATTCCGGTGTGCAAAAATTGCTCTTCGGCCTCCTTATGGCCTCGAGGAAGCTGCGTCATTACTTCCAAGCCCACGAGATCACTGTCGTCACCCGCCTCCCATTGCAGCGGATACTGCATAACCCAGATGCAACCAGAAGGATTGTGGAATGGGCCTTGGAGTTATCAAGTTTTGGTTTGAAGTTTGAAAGTACCTCGACAATCCAGAGTAGAGTCTTGGCGGGGTTCATTGCAGAACGGACCTCGACGCCTGACGAAGAAATCCAGGAGACCACTCTCCCCGGCAAGGAAGCAGACCGCAACTGGATCATGTACTTTGATGGGGCTTTCTCGCTGGAAGGCGCCGGTGCCGGTGTGCTGCTCGTCGCAACCACCGGAGAGCACCTCAAGTACGTGATCCAGATGCACTTCCCCAGGGAGATGTCCACCAACAACACTGCTGAGTACGAGGGATTGCTCGCCGGTCTTAGGATAGCGGCAGACCTCGGGGTTAAGAAGCTCATCGTCAGGGGTGACTCGCAGCTCGTTGTCAGACAGGTCAACAAGGATTATCAGAGCCCATTGATGGAGGCTTACGTAGATGAGGTGAGGAAGCTGGAGGAACGCTTTGACTGTATCCAAGCGGAGCACGTCCCCCGAATGGAGAACGACATCGCCGATTACCTGTCAAAGCATGCCGCATTCAAGCTACCTGTGGAACCAGGTACCTTTTTGCTCCGGTTAACTCAACCATCCGTCGAACCGTCAACAGGGCAGAACAAGCGGAGGAAGTCAGGTCCCGGCAAGTACTTTCCTACCAAGCCCCCTGGGGCTGCCGGCAAGGGTGCTGCCGCGGACGCTGAGCCTGCCGAAGAGCAACTGGCTCCGGCAGGGCATCAAGCCCTGGCCGTAGAGACAACTGCTCCCATGGCGGAAGAGATGCCTTTGGTCCTTGCCGTCGAGCCCCAGGCTCCGGCATGGGCGCAGCATACCGTCCACTTCCTCCAAACAGGGGAGCTTCCTGAGGAGCAGGAAGAAGCGGAGAAAGTAGCCCGTCGGTCCGCCCTGTGCCAGTTCGTCGATGACGTCCTGTACAGGAGAAGGCCGAACGGCATGAAATTGAAGTACATCCCCCGGGAGGAAGGACTGGAGCTGTTGGCAGAGATACATGGAGGCATATGTGGCTCCCACATAGGGTCGAGGGCCCTTGCAGGAAAGGCGTTTCGGCAAGGTTTCTTCTGGCCCACCGCCCTCCAGGATGCGACGACACTAGTAACCAAGTGTGAAGCGTGTCAGTTCCATCCAAAGAAGCTTCCTCAACCAGCTCAAGCCCTTCAAGCAATCCCTCTCTCCTGGCCATTCTCGGTCTGGGGGCTCGACATACTGGGCCCTTTCCCCCGTGCTGTCGGGGGCTTTGAGTACTTGTACATTGCAATCGACAAGTTCACAAAGTGGCCGGAGGTGGAAGCAGTGAGAAAGGTGACTGCTCAGTCAGCTGTCAAGTTTTTCAAGGGACTGGTCTGCCGTTTTGGTGTGCCAAACAGAGTCATCACCGACAACGGCATGCAGTTCACAAGCCACACCTTCATGCAATACATCCAAGACCTCGGCAGCAAGGTCTGTTTTGCTTCCGTGGCACACCCACGGAGCAACGGCCAAGCGGAGAGGATAAATGCTGAAGTGTTGCGAGGCCTAAGAATAAAGACTTTTGACAAGCTGCGCAAGAGTGGAAGGCGCTGGATTGATGAATTGCCGGCGGTTCTTTGGTCGATCACGACGACGCCAAATCGAGCCACCAGCCAGACACCCTTTGCCCTAGTATATGGGGCGGAGGCAGTTCTCCCCACGGAACTCATATACGGGTCACCTCGAGTGCTCGCTTATGATGAGCTTGAGCAAGAGCAGTTGCGTCAAGATGACGCGACGCTCCTTGAGGAAGATCGTCTTCGGGCGGCTGTGAGAGCAGCATGCTACCAGCAAGCCTTGCGCCGCTACCATAGCCGCAAGGTTCATGCCCGAAGCTTTGAGGAAGGCGACCTTGTTCTTCGGTGCGTTCAGTCGGCCAAGAATTCCAACAAGTTGACGCCAAAGTGGGAAGGCCCTTATCGGGTAATACGAGTCACCAGGCCCGGCGCAGTCCGCCTGGAGACCGAAGATGCTGTCCCTGTGAGCAACTCCTGGAACATCGAGCATCTTCGCAAGTTTTACCCATAAGGCGCGGCTTGCCGGGCCTCCCGGCAAGTCACCTTTTGTACAGGCTTTGCCGGCAAGGCATGTAACCCTTTGTACGAAGCCAGGCGCAGACCCTGAGCATAAATAAATGAAGCGCCGGCGCCCTAAGTTATAGCATGCATGCTAGGTCGTGTCTCTTCCTTGGTTAGAGTTGATAGTGCTTAGCGGCGACTAACCCCTAGCCTAGAGGTCGAGTGCGCGTCTATCTGTTTCTTTTCTGTCCCCCTTTGGTTAGCAGGGCACATGAGCATTTCTGCTGAGCTACTTGGAAGAAAGGAAACGGACCGACGTCCCGACCCCGGCAAACCAGAGTTGCCGGGGGCTGCAAGCACAAGGATCCAACCGCGGCAAGACAAGGTTGCCGGGGGCTGCAGATCCAGATAAGTCTTTCATCCTCTATCATGCATTTCGGAACGGGACTGGGATATGTGAAACCTTGTTTTATTTCTAGGCCACCGTGCTCCCCTTTTCTAGACCCAAGGATTATCTCCTGGGCCCGGATTTGGTTGTAGTCGCGGTGGCAAGGAAGTAGAACGAGGAGCCTAAGCCCGCTTCATCCCTGCCTCCGCCAAGGGCGCGAGAATGGTCGAGCGAAGTAGGGGGCGGCAAGGCCTGTTGCCGGGTGAAAGCGTTTATCTTAAATTGTAACAAGGATTCGTTCCTTGTCGCGGGGTCTGCCCACGAATGAAAAACCCGGCAAACATCCTTTTTTCATTAAAAGCATCCCACACAGGTACAGTCCGTACGGAATGAAAAACATGAACAAGGGGGATTACAAGATTTAAATTTAAACAAGGCCCGAAGGCTTACAGATTAAAAAAGAGATAAGATGCCCATGATCCCTTTCTTGTCCCTCTCCTCAGGAGGCAGGTCAAGGAGGCGAGAGGGCAAAAGGGGTGCCTAGGCGAGCTACGAGCAGTAGAAAGCACCAAGAGAACACCTCGGTGGCCGCCCACGGGTGGGCCGGTGATGACGGTGCCGGGAAAGGAGCTGGAAGACGAGGCGGCAGGACCGGCAGTACGCGACGAAGGCGTCGGTGCCCGCGTACTCCGAGTTAACGGCCTTGCCGCCCGCCCTCTTCCTCTTCCGCAACCTCCCAACGCCAGCAGCCCAAGGAGGCGGCCCCAAGAAGTTCAAGGAGCTGGCCCCACCCCCGGCAAAACTCTGCCGGAGGAGCGGCCAGGTGTAGATGCTGCTGCTGCCGCACCCGCCCAGGCGCGGGGTGTCCGACGCCTAGTCGGACTCATCCCCGTCATCTGCCCCGCTGTCCTCCTCATCACTTTCGCTCGCGGAAGAGCTTCCATCGTCGGAATCTCCGTCGGAGGAGCTCTCCACGCAGCACTTCAGGCGAGTCCCGAAGTCTCCGAAGACCTTGACGGAGAGCAGGCCGTCCTCCATTAATTTGAAGTAAAGGACGAGCCCCGCCGTCAGGCTGTGGATGCGGGCGAACGTCTTCCATCCACGACGGAGGTACATGACCCGAGGAGCCGGGAAGTCGACGTCGACCCGCGTGCCCCCATTCCCACAACCCCTCATGTGCAATCTGAGGGATTGGGGCGGGTCACGCTCCATCTCCCGAGCAAACGGGACGGGAAGACGAAGACGGCAATGCGGAGGCCGACGCAGCCTGATGAAGAACTCGCGGGGCTGGTCTCCAACATGGCCTTCCATCGGGAAAGGCATCATTGGCGGGGGCGAAGCCAGCGCGCTGCCCCGTCCTCCTCTTCCCCGAGCACTACGACCTCTGCCCCGGCCTCGCCCACGGCCTCGCCCCCTCCCCTTCCCCTCGCGGCCGGTTCCACCACCGCGGGCTCAGGAGGAGGAGGGACGCGCTGTCGAGCGGCGACCCTCGCCGCCACCATTGAGGGACCAGGGTTCCCCTTCTCCATGGCGAGTGAAAGGGAGAAGCAGAAGCGAGAGGAGATAGATGATAGAAGATGTGCGGGACGCCATCCCCCCTTCCCCCTCTTTATAAAGGGGCGGGGTCGGGGCTCGGCCGCCCAATCCAGCCACCAGAGGCGCAGGGAATCGGGACCGACCCGCTGCCCCAACCAGCGACGGCCCGGTTTCCCGCCTCCACCGCTTGCCACCCCAGGCGGATGAAGGTCGCGTGGCGGACGTGTAGAACCGAGGGGACGGGTGAAGCAACCTCTCCCCACCCCGTGATCGTGGGGAGTGGACGCCTTGAAGACCCTGACCCGGCCCCATTCAGTAAATGAGACGCGCCTCCACGCCTCCCTCTTTTTACGGGGAAGGCGCGAGCCGTCTCTTTACTGTGATGTGACGCATGCGTGTGGAAACCGCCCCACGCATGCCGCCCACGTCACGCCCACCCCTCCACGCCACGGCGCGTCGCGCGCGCGGGCCTTGGGAAGCGCAGCGCGCGAAAAGTCTTACCGCGATAAAAACCGCCCCGCCTGCCCGCGCACCGTTTTGGGCCTGGCCCAACAACATGTCGCATTTATGTGTGGCCCAGGCCCGGGGGCTCCTGTCGGTGTACAAAAGGAGGGGCGCACTTTTGTACCCCTTTACCTGTGCACGGGCAGTCGGAGCCGCGCCCACGGTCACACCAAGCAGAACAGGGGAGGTGAGCCAAGGTAAGACCGAAGCCCAAGATAACCAGAGCAACGCCAAGGCCAAGACCACAAAGAGCAGAGGGACGAAGCAGGTTCCCCCGGCAAGACCCTTGCCGGGGCAGCTCGCCCCACACCAACAGAGCGAGCCACCCTTGAGCCCACGGTCTCCAACATCACGTTGGGCCAGGGCTCGGGAGGCACCTCCATGGTGGCATGCAGATCTTTGTGAAGACAAGGAACACCCAAGATCAGGTGAGGATTAGAAGACGATGATCCTTGGCAAGATCCTTGCCGAGGAAGGCCACGAGACCCCCGGCAAGATCCTTGCCGGGGACGACAGCGCGCCACGGCAAGACCCTTGCCGGGCCACCCTGCATGGCCCTCGCCAAAGACGACAGCAGGGCCACTACCAGGCCCGCGCCAACCAAGTTTCCACTGCCGTTCACATGCAGCTGCCAGCACAACCAGCTGGGCGGGCACCTGCGCGGCAACATGCAGCTCCCAGGCCAACTCAACAAGCGCCTGGGTGGCGGCATGCAGATCTTCGTGGAGGCTCCACCACCGCGTCACCTCAGCTGCCTGCCTGCCTACGTGGCGCCGCATGCGTCGCTGGCCAGGGCGCGTGTCGAAGCAAGGAGGAGCGGCGACGGACGGGACGGGCCTCGCCCCCGTCCCCAATAAAGCAAGGGGACACCTAAGCTACGCATTAAATGCATCTTGTCCTGTAATACGAGCGATAAGCTCATAGCACTGTGCGCCTTTCCACCTCCTGTGTGCCACTGTGGCAACCCCTTTCGACTATAAAAGGAGGCCCATGGCATACTGGAGAAGGATTCGGCTCTTTGGAACCACGCACTCACCACAGCTAGCTTGAGAGCTGAACAACTCTCTGAAATACACCCACCAAAGCAGGACTAGGGTTTTACGCATCCTCGTGGCCCGAACCTAGGTAAACGATCCTTGTGCTGGTTACTAATCCTGCTCTTCTCGCAACCCTGCGCCCCGGCAACCGTAGTAGGGATTCTTGTGATCCCATAGGTGTCGTTTTCCCCGACAATATGAGTCTTTGCTTTATTTGCATTTTAGTTTGCCACAATCATCCTTGCTGGACACACCTTTTTGTGAGGGACACACATTAATTGTGAATTTATTAGAATACTCTTTGAGCTTCACTTATATCTTTTGAGCTAGGCAGTTGCTCTAGTGCTTCACTTATATCTTTTAGAGCATGATGGTAGTATTTTAAAGAAATTGATGAACTCTCATGCTTCACTTATATTACTTTGAGAGTCTTATAAATAGTATGGCAATTTGCTTGGGTTATGAATTTAGTCCTAATATGATGGGTATTGAACAGGGATATAATAAAAACTTTCATGAAGACCATTGAATATGTGAGAAGTTTGATTATTTGCATTTGTTTTGATATATAAAGATGGTGATATTAGAGTCATGCTAGTGAGTAATTGTGGCTTAGTAAGAGTATTTGTGTTAAGGTTTGTGATTCCTGAAGCATGCACGTATGGTCTCTTGTTATGGTTTGAAATTGTAGCATGATTTATTATTGATTATCTTCCTTATGAGTGGCGGCCGGGGACGAGCAATGGTCTTTTCCTACCAATCTATCACCCAGGGGCATGCGTAGTAGTACTTTGCTTCGAGGGCTAATAAATTCTTGCAATAAGTATGTGAGTTCTTTATGACTAATGTGAGTCCATGGATTATACACACTCTACCTTTTCGCATTTTGCTAGCCTCTTCGGTACCGTGCATTGCCCCTTCTCACCTCGAGTTGTGGTGCAAACTTCACCGGTGCATCCAAACCCCATGATATGATACACTCTATCACACATAAGCCTCCTTATATCTTCCTCAAAACAACCACCATACCTACCTATTATGGCATTTCCATAGCCATTCCGAGATATATTGCTGTGCAACTTCCACCGTTCCATTTTATGATGACACATATCATCATTGTCATATTGCTTTGCATGATCACATAATTGACATAGTATTTATGGCTTAGCCACCATTCATATTTTTATACATGTCACACTAGATCATTGCACATCTCGTAACACCACCGGAGGCATTCATATAGAGTCATATTTTTGTTCTAGTATTGAGTTGTAATTCTTGAGTTGTAAGTAAATAAAAGTGTGATGATCATCATTATTAGAGCATTGTCCATGTGAGGAAAGGATGATGGAGACTGTGATTTCCCCACAAGTCGGGATGAGACTCCGGACGAAAAAAACAGGCAAATGAGCCCAAGAAAAAAGAGGCCAAAGTGCCCAACAAAAAAAGGAAAAAAAGAAAAATGAGATAAAAAGAGAGAAGGGATAATGTTACTATCCTTTTCACACTTGTGCTTCAAAGTAGCACCATGTTCTTCATGATAGAGAGTCTCCTATTTTGTCACTTTCATATATTACTAGTGGGAATTTTTCATTATAGAACTTGGCTTGTACATTCCAATGATGAGCTTCCTCAAATGCCCGAGGTCTTCATGAGCAAGAAAATTGGATGCACACCCACTTAGTTTTCTTTTGAGCTTTCATACACTTATAGCTCTAGTGCATCTGTTACATGGCAATCCCTACTCCTTGCATTGATATCAATTGACGGGCATCTCCATAGCCCGTTGATTAGCCTCATCAATGTGAGACATTCTTCTTTTTGGTCTTCTCCACACAACCTCCAACATCATACTCTATTCCACCCATAGTGCTATATCCATGGCTCACGCTCATGTATTGCGTGAGAATCAAAAAGCTGAATCGCGTTAAAAAGTATGAACCAATTGCTTGCCTTGTCATCTGGGTTGTGCATGATAAATACTTCATGTTAAGAAGATGGAGCATTGCTACTTCTTGAGCTTGCGTTGGTGTTTCCCTTGAAGAGGAAAGGGTGATGCAGCAAAGTAGAGATAAGTATTTCCCTCAGTTTGAGAACCAAGGTATCAATCCAGTAGGAGACAACGCACAAGTCAACGAATACCTACACAAACAATCAAACAACTTGCACCCAACGCGATAAAGGGGTTGTCAATCCCTTCACGGTTACTTGCAAAAGTGAGATCTAATAGAGATAGATAAACAGTAAAGTAAATATTTTTGTTATTTTTAGTTTATAGATCGGAAAGTAAAAGATTGCAAAAAGAGTAAATAGGAAACTAATATTGTAGATCGGAAACTTATATGATGGAAAATAGACCCGGGGGCCATAGGTTTCACTAGAGGCTTCTCTCAAGATAGAAAATATCATGGTGGGTGAACAAATTACTGCTGAGCAATTGATAGAAAAGCGCAAAGTTATGACGATGTCTAAGGCAATGTTCATGAATATAGGCATCACGTCCGTGTCAAGTAGACCGAAACGATTCTGCATCTACTACTATTACTCGACACATCGATCGCTATCCAGCATGCATCTAGTGTATTAAGTTCATAAAGAACGGAGTAACGCATTAAGCAAGATGACATGATGTAGATGATTTAACTCAAGCAATATGACGAAAACCCCATCTTTTTATCCTTGATGGCAACAATACAATATGTGCCTTGCTGCCCCTACTGTCACTGGGAAAGGACACCGCAAGATTGAACCCAAAGCTAAGCACTTCTCCCATTGCAAGAAAATCCAATCTAGTTGGCCAAACCAAATTGATTGTTCGAAGAGAATTACAAAGATATCAAATCATGCATATAAGAATTTAGAGAAGATTCAAATAATATTCATAGATAAGCTGATCATAAATCCACAGTTCATCGGATCTCGGCAAACACACCGCAAAAAAGTATTACATCAAAAAGATCTCCAAGAACATTGAGGAGAACATGGTATTGAGAATCAAAGAGAGAGAAGAAGCCATCTAGCTACTAGCCATGGACCCATAGGTCTGTGGTAAACTACTCACGCTTCATCGGAAGGGCAACGATGTTGATGTAAAAGCCCTCCGTGATCGAATCCCCCTCCGGCAGGACGCCGGAAAAGGGCCCTAGATGGGATCTCATGGGTATAGAAGGTTGCGGCGGTGGAAAAGTGTTTTCGTGCCTCTCTCTGTTGGTTTGGGGATATAAGAGTATATATATAGGCAAAGAAATTAGGTCAGGAGGTGCACGAGGGGCCCACAAAGGTGGGGGGCGCGCCCTACCCCCCTGGGCGGACCCTCCATCCTTGTGGCCACCTCGTGGCTCCTCCAACTTCATCTCGAAGTCTTCTGGATGTCTACTGGTCCAAGTAAAATCATCATGAAAGGTTTATTCCGTTTGGACTCTGTTTGGTATTCCTTTTTTGCGAAACTCAAAAACAAGGAAAAAACAGGAACTTGCACTGGGCTCTAGGTTAATAGGTTAGTCCCAAAAATAATGTAAATAGCATATTAATGCATATAAAACATCTAGAACAGATAATATAATAGCATGGAACAATAAAAAATTATAGATACGTTGGAGACGTATCAAGCATCCCCAAGCTTAATTCCTGCTCGTCCTCGGGTAGGTAAATGATAAAAACAGAATTTTTGATGTGGAATGCTACCTAACATATTTATCCATGTAATTTCTTTATTGTGGCATGAATGTTCAGATCCGTATGATTCAAAACAAAAGTTTAATATTGACATAAAAACAATAATACTTCAAGCATACTAACAAGACAGTTATGTCTTCTCAAAATAACATAGCCAAAGAAAGTTTATCCCTACAAAATCATATAGTCTAGCTATACTCCATCTTCATCACACAAAATATTTAAATCATGCACAACGTCGATGAAAAGCCAAGCAATTGTTTCATACTTTTGATGTTCTCAAACTTCTTCAACTTTCACGCAATACATGAGCGTGAGCCATGGACATAGCACTATAGGTGGAATAGACGGTGGTTGTGGAGAAGACAAAAAAGAAGAAGATAGTCTCACATCAACTAGGCGTATCAATGGGCCATGGAGATGCCCATCAATAGATATCACTGTGAGTGAGTAGAGATTGCCATGCAATGGATGCACTAGAGCTATAAGTTTATGAAAGCTCAAAAAGAAACTAAGTGGCTGTGCATCCAACTTGCTTGCTCACAAAGACCTAGGGGAATTTGAGGAAGCCCATCATTGGAATATACAAGCCAAGTTCTATAATGAAAATTCCCACTAGTATATGAAAGTGACAATGTAGGAGACTCTCTATCATGAAGATCATGGTGCTACTTTGAAGCACAAGCGTGGTAAAAGGATAGTAGCATGGCCCCTTCTCTCTTTTCTCTCATTTTTTTATTTGGGCCTTCTCTCATTTTTTTGGCCTCTTTTTTTGCGTCAGGAGTCTCATCCCGACTTGTGGGGGAATCATAGTCTGCATCATCCTTTCCTCACATGGGATAATGTTGTAATAATGAAGATGATCACACTTTTATTTACTTACAACTCAAGAATTACAACTCGATACTTACAACAAAATATGACTATATGAATGCCTCCGGCGGTGTACCGGGATGTGCAATGAATCAAGAGTGACATGTATGAAAGAATTATGAACGGTGGGTTTGCCACAAATACGATGTCAACTACATGATCATGTAAAGCAATATGACAATGATGGAGCGTGTCATAATAAACGAAACGGTGGAAAGTTGCATGGCAATATATCTTGGAATGACTATGGAAATGCCATAATAGGTAGGTATGGTGGCTGTTTTGAGGAAGGTATATGGTGGGTTTATGGTACCGGTGAAAGTTGCGCGGTACTAGAGAGGCTAGCAATGGTGGAAGGGTGAGAGTGCGTATAATCCATGGACTCAACATTAGTCATAAAGAACTCACATACTTATTGCAAAAATCTATTAGTTTTTGAAATGAAGTACTATGTGCATGCTCCTAGGGGGATAGATTGGTAGGAAAATACCATCGCTCGTCCCTGACCGCCACTCATAAGGAAGACAATCAATAAATAAATCATGCTCCGACTTCATCACATAACGGTTCACCATACGTGCATGCTACGGGAATCACAAACTTTAACACAAGTATATATCAAATTCACAACTACTCAACTAGCATGACTCTAATATCACCATCTTCATATCTCAAAACAATCATAAGGAATCAAACTTCTCATAGTATTCAATGCACTTTATATGAAAGTTTTTATTATACCCATCTTGGATGCCCATCATATTAGGACTAATTTTATAACCAAAGCAAATTACCATGCTGTTCTAAAAGACTCTCAAAATAATATAAGTGAAGCATGAGAGATCAATAATTTCTAAAATAAAACCACCACCGTGCTCTAAAAAGATATAAGTGAAGCACTAGAGCCAAATTATCTAGCTCAAAAGATATAAGTGAAGCACATAGAGTATTCTAATAAATTCCGATTCATGCGTGGCTCTCCCAAAAGGTGTGTACAGAAAGTATGATTGTGGTAAACTAAAAATCGAAGACTCAAATCATACAAGACTCTCCAAGCAAAACACATATCATGTGGTGAATAAAAATATAGCCTCAAGTAAAGTTACTGATAGACGAAGATGAAAGAAGGGATGCCTTCCGGGGCATCCCCAAGCTTAGGCTTTTGGTTGTCCTTGAATTTTACCTTGGGGTGCCTTGGGAATCCCCAAGCTTAGGATCTTGCCACTCCTTATTCCAAAATCCATCAAATCTTTACCCAAAAACTTGAAAACTTCACAACACAAAACTCAACAGAAAATCTCATGAGCTCCGTTAGTATAAGAAAATAAACCACCACTTTAAGGTACTGTAATGAACTCTCTCTTTATTTATATTGGTGTTAAACCTACTGTATTCCAACTTCTCTATGGTTCATACCCCCCGATACTACTCATAGATTCATCAAAATAAGCAAACAACACACGAAAAACAGAATCTGTCAAAACAGAACAGTATGTAGCAATCTGATTTGTTCGAATACTTCTGGAACTCCAAAAATTCTGAACTAAATTGGTGGACGTGATAAATTTGTCTATTAATCATATTCAAAAAGAATCAAACTAAAAGCACTCTCCAGTAAAAAATGGCAGCTAATCTCATGAGTGCAAAAGTTTCTGTTTTTTACAGCAAGATCACAAAGACTTCACCCAAGTCTTCCCAAAGGTTCTACTTGGCACAAATACAAAATAAAACATAAAACCACATCTAAACATAGGCTAGATGAATTATTTATTACTAAACAGGAACAAAAATAAAATTGGGTTGCCTCCCAACAAGCGCTATCGTTTAACGCCCCTAGCTAGGCATTAATAATTTCGATGATGCTCACATGAAAGACAAGAATTGAAGCACAAAGAGAGCATCATATAGCATATGAAAAACACATCTAAGTCTAACATACTTCCTATGCATAGGCATATTATATGCAAACAAATTATCAAGGCAAGCAAAAACTAGCATATGCAAGGAAGCGGAAAGAAACAATAGCAATCTCAACATAACGAGAGGTAATTTAGTAAGATGAAAATTTCTACAACCATATTTTCCTCTCTCATAATAATTACATGTAGGATCATAAGAAAATTCAACAATATAGGTATCACAAAACATATTCTTAACACGATCCACATGTATGCAAAGTGGACACTCTTCCAAAATAGTGGGATTACATTAACTAAAGTCATGACCTCTCCAAACCCACTTTTATCAAAAACTTCATAAGATTGAAAATTCTCCAAATATGTGGGATCTGAAGTTGACACTCTTCCAAACCCACTTTCAATATTATTGCAAACATTATTATCAATCTCATATTCATGGCTTAAATAAATTTTCAAGATCATAAGAAGAATCACCCCAATCATGATCGTTGCAACAAGTAGAGGATATAGCAAAACTAGCATCCCCAAGCTTAGGGTTTTGCATATTATTAGCACAACTGACATTAATAGAATTTATAATACCATCATTGAAATCATGCTTTTCATTCAAAGATCTAGCATGAATCACTTCATAAAGTACTTTCATCACAATTTCCAGATTCACGGATTTCAAGCAAAACCTCATAAAGATAATCTAGTGCACACAACTCACTAGCAATTGGTTCATCATAATTGGATCTCTTAAAAAGATTAGCAAGGGGATGAGGATCCATATCAATAGATTTTTAGCAAGTGAAGATGCAAGCACATAGAAGGCACATGACAACACAGGCAAACGAAAAAGACAAACGGAAGAGGGGCAAAGAAAAGGCAAAGGTTTTCGAAAATTGTTTTAGAAGTGGGGGAGAGGAAAACGAGAGGCGAATGGCAAATAATATAATGCGAGGGAGAAGAGTTTATGATGGGTACTTGGTATGCCTTTACTTGGCATAGATCTCCCCGGCAACGGCACCAGAAATCAGCAAGTTGATGGGAGATCAAATCTTGACTTGTCTTGGCGTAAACCTCCCCGGCAACGGCGCCAGAAATCCTTCTTGCTACGTCTTAGCATGCGTTGGTTTTCCCTTGAAGAGGAAAGGGTGATATAGCAAAGTAGCATAAGTATTTCCCTCAGTTTTTGAGAACCAAGGCATCAATCCAGTAGGAGACAATGCACAAGTCACCTAGTACCTGCACAAACAAATCAAGAACCTTGCAACCAACGCGATAAAGGGGTTGTCAATCCCTTCACGGTCACTCGCAAAAGTGAGATCTAATAAAGATAGTAAAGTAAATATTTCTGGTATTTTTGTTGTATAGATTGGAAAGTAAAGATTGCAAAATAGTAAATGAGATGCGATGTAAATATAAGAGATGCAATATAATAAGAAAGAGAACCGGGGGCCATAGGTTTCACTAGTGGCTTCTCTCGAGATAGCATGTATTATGGTGGGTGAACAAATTACTGCTGAGCAATTGATTGAAAAGCGCATAGTTATGAAGATATCTAAGGCAATGATCATGAATATAGGCATCACGTCCGTGTCAAGTAGATCGAAACGATTCTGCATCTATTACTATTACTCCACACATCAACAACATGCATCTAGAGTATTAAGTTCATAAGAACAGAGTAACGCATTAAGCAAGATGACATGATGTAGAGGGATAAACTCAAGCAATATGATATAAACCCCATCTTTTTATCCTCAATGACAACAATACAATACGTGCCTTGCTGCCCCTACTGTCACTGGGAAAGGACACCGCAAGATTGAACCCAAATCTAAGCACTTCTCCCATTGCAAGAAAGATCAATCTAGTAGGCCAAACTAAACCGATAATTCGAAGAGACTTGCAAAGATATCAAATCATGCATATAAGACTTCAGAGAAGAACCAAATAATATGCATAGATAATCAAGTTCATAAATCCACAATTCATCGAATCTCGGCAAACACACCGCAAAAGAGTATTACATCGAATAGATCTCCAAGAACATCGAGGAGAACTTTGTATTGAGAATCAAGGAGAGAGAAGAAGCCATCTAGCTAATAACTATGGACCTGAAGGTCTGTGGTAAACTACTCACGCTTCATCGGAGAGGCTATGGTGTTGATGTAGAAGCCCTCCGTGATCGATTCCCCCTCCGGCAGATCGCCGGAAGAGGCCCCAAGATGGGATCTCACAGGTACAGAAGGTTGAAGCGGTGGAAAAGTGGTTTCGTGGCTCCCCGTGATGTTTCTAGGGTATAAGAGTATATATAGGTGAAAGAAGTACGTCGGTGGAGCTACGAGGGGCCCACGAGGGTGGGGGGCGCGCCTACCCCCCTGGGCGCGCCCTCCTACCTGGTGGCCGCCTTATGGCGTTCCAGACTTCCAAGTCCAAGTCTTCTGGATTGCTTTTGGTCCAAGAAAGATCATCGCGAAGGTTTCATTCCATTTGGACTCCGTTTGGTATTCCTTTTCTGCGAAACACTAAAATAGGCAAAAAAACAGAAACTCGCACTGGGCCTCCGGTTAATAAGTTAGTCCCAAAAATAATATAAAAGAGCATATTAAAGCCCATTAAACATCCAAAACAGATAATATAATAGCATGGAACAATAAAAAATTATAGATACGTTGGAGACGTATTAGGTATCAATCCAGTAGGAGACAACACACAAGTCATCGAATACCTGCACAAACAATCAAAGAACTTGCACCCAACACGATAAAGGGGTTGTCAATCCCTTCACAGTTACTTGCAAAAGTGAGATCTAATAGAGATAGATAGAAGGTAAAGTAAATATTTTTGGTTTATAGATCGGAAAGTAAAAGATTGCAAAAAGAGTAAATAGGAAACTAATATTGTAGATCGGAAACTTATATGATGGAAAATAGACCCGGGGGCCATAGGTTTCACTAGAGGCTTCTCTCAAGATAGAAAATATCACGGTGGGTGAACAAATTACTGCTGGAAATTGATATAAAATCACAAAGTTATGGCGATATCTAAGGCAATGACCATGAATATAGGCATCATGTCCGTGTCAAGTAGACCGAAACAATTCTGCATCTACTACTATTACTCCACACATCGACCGCTATCTAGCATGCATCTAGAGTATTAAGTTCATAAAGAACGGAGTAATGCATTAAGCAAGATGACATGATGTAGAGGAATTAACTCAAGCAATATGACGAAAACCCCATCATTTTATCCTCGATGGCAACAATACAATACGTGCCTTGCTGCCCCTACTGTCACTGGGAAAGGACACCGCAAGATTGAACCCAAAGCTAAGCCTTCTCCCATTGCAAGAAAAATCAATCTAGTTGGCCAAACCAAATCGATAATTTGAAGAGAATTACAAAGATATCAAATCATGCATATAAGAATCCAGAGAAGATTCAAATAATATTCATAGATAAGCTGATCATAAATCCACAATTCATCAGATCTCGGCAAACACACCGCAAAAAAGTATTACATCGAATCGATCTCCAAGAACATCGAGGAGAACATGGTATTGAGAATCAAGAGAGAGAAGAAGCCATCTAGCTACTAGCTATGGACCCGTAGGTCTATGGTAAACTACTCACGCTTCATTAGAAGGGCAATGGTGTTGATGTAGAAGCCCTCCGTGATCGAATCCCCCTCTGGCAGGACGCCGGAAACGGCCCCTAGATGAGATCTCACTGGTATAGAAGGTTGTGGCGGTGGAAAAGTGTTTTCGTGGCTCTCTCTGTTGGTTTGGGGATATAAGAGTATATATAGGCGAAGAAATTAGGTCAGGAGGTGCACGAGGGGCCCACAAGGGTGCAGGGTGCACCCTACCCCCTGGGCGTGCCCTCCATCCTTGTGGCCGCCTCATGACTCCTCCGACTTCATCTCCAAGTCTTGGCGATGTCTTCTGGTCCAAGAAAAATCATCGCGAATTTATTTCGTTTGGACTCCGTTTGGTATTCCTTTTCTGCGAAACTCAAAAACAAGGAAAAACAGGAACTGGCATTGGGCTCTAGGTTCATAGGTTAGTCCCAAAAATAATATAAATAGCATATTAATGCATATAAAACATCCAAAACAGATAATATAATAGCATGGAAAAATAAAAAATTATAGATACGTTGGAGACGTATCAAGCATGACAAGACTATATGATTTTGTAGGGATAACTTTCTTTAGCCATGATATTTTGAAAAAAACATGATTGCCTTTTAGTATGCTTGAACTATTATTGTTTTTATGTCAAAATTAAACTTTTGTTTTGAATCTTATGGATCTGAATATTCATACCACATAATGAAAGATCACATGATAAACATGTCAGGTAGCATTCCACTTAAAAAATTCCTTTTTTATCATTTACCTACTCGAGGACGAGTAGGAAGTAAGCTTGGGGATGCTTGATACGTCTCCAACTATCTATAATTTTTTTATTGTTCCATGCTATTATAGTATCAATCTTGGATGTTTTATATGCATTATAATGCTATTTTATATCTTTTTTGGGACTAACTTATTAACCTAGTGCCTAGTGCCAGATGTTGTTTTTCCTTGTTTTTGTCTTTACAGAAAATCAATACCAAACGGAGTCCAAATGGAACGAAACTTTTTGACGATTTTTCTTGGACCACAAGACATGCTAGAAGCTTCAGGAGGAGGCTAGATGAGCCACGGGATGGCCACAAGGTAAGGGGGCGCGCCCCGGGGGGGTGCTCCCCAAGCTTGTGGGACCCTCGTGGCACTTCCAACCCTAATTTTTCTTCTATAAATACCCAATATTCCTCGAAGACCAGAGGGCACACCAAAAATACTTTTCCACCTCCGCAAGTTTGTGTCTTCGTGAGATCCCATCTGGGGACCTTTTTCGGTACTCTGCCGGAGGGGAATTCGATCACGAAGGGCTTCTCCATCAACCTTGCTACCCTACAGATGATGTGTGAGTAGTTTACCACAGACCCGTGGGTCCATAACTAGTATCTAGATGGCTTCTTCTCTTTCTTTGATCTTCAATACAATGTTCTCCTCGATGTTCTTGGAGATCTATTCGATGTAATCTTCTTTTGCAGTGCGTTTGTTGAGATCTGATGCATTGTGGGTTTATGATCAGATTATCTATGAATATCATTTGAGACTTCTCTGAACTCTTTTAAGCATGATTTATATAGCTTAGTATTTCTCTCCGATCTATTGATTTGGTTTGGCCAACTAGATTGATTTTTCCTGCAATGGGAGAGGTGCTTTGTAATGGTTTCAATCTTGTGGTGCTCAATCCCAGTGACAGGAAGTGAAATGACACATATTTGTATTGTTGCCATTAAGGATAAAAAGATGGGGTTTGTTCATATTGATTGGATCTATCCCTCTACATCGTGTCATATTGCTTAAGGCGTTATTCCGTTCTTGTTAACTTCATACACTAGATGCATGTTGGATAGCGGTCGATGTGTGGAGTAATAGGAGTGGATGTAGGCAGGAGTCGGTCTACTTGTCTTGGACGTGATACCTATATACATGATCATTGCCTTAGATATCGTCATAACTAAGCGCTTTTCTATCAATTTGTTTACACACCGTATGCTTGCTTTCAAGAGAGAAGCCTCTAGTGAAAACTATGGCCCCCGGGTCTATATTTTATCATATTATTTTCAGATATACAAAACCAAGAACACAAAAATACATTGCTCCAATTAATTTACTTTTATTTTATTTTGCACTTTTACTTATCTTTTATATCCCTCACTATCAGATTTCATCCTTGCAAGTAACCGTGAAGGGATTGACAACCCCTTTATCGCGTTGGGTGCAAGTATTTGTTTGTTTGTGCAGGTGCAATTATTGGAGACTTGTGTGTTCCTTCTACTGGATTCATACCTTGGTTCTTAACTGAGGGAAATACTTATCTCTACTTTGCTGCATCACCCTTTCCCCTTCAAGGGAAAAACCAACGCAAGCTCAAGAAGTAGCACCAGGCTTGAATCTTGGCGAGCTCTCCCCGGCAAGGACCTTGCCGGGTCCTTAAGCTTTGTCTTCAGTACTTCTGATCTCTGTCTTCTGAAATATTCTTTGCTTCTTATAAATCTTGAGTCTAGCTTTGGTTATCCTCCGGCAAGCTAGCCTTGCGTCGTGAAAGCTGCTACTGCCATTGCATAAGTCTAGGGAATTAAGGGCCCCATACTTAATACATCGATAGTCAGTGGTCAACCAAAACGTGTCCAATGATCGGATTTCGAACACACACGACAACTTTACTTGGGCTCCAAGTCAAGCTGACTCAACCAATTCTCGAAGAGGTTTCTCTCATTGTCTTCGCTCGAAGACATTGTTGAGCATCACGTCAGTTCTCTGACTTTGTTTACCTAGACCCCACTTAACAGTACGGTGGTTCCTATGACTCAAGAAAGAAGAAAATGAAACTACCAAAAGACTATGTCTTCGAAGCAAAAGTCTTCACGTACGGCTATTATCTTCCATGTCTTCATACATTTTTAGGGGTCATCTTCGATGGGTAAACTGAATCAACAAGGACTTATACCTATGTTCTCCTATGAATCTCACAAACATGTTAGTCCCTTAACCAAGTTTGTTGTCAATACTCCAAAACCAACAAGGGGTGGCACTAGATGCACTTACAATCTCCCCCCTTTTGGTGACTGAGGACAAACTGGTTGAAGTTTTCAACGGGGATAATAGTATATGAAAGTTAAGGAACAAGGTGTTTGTCTTCATGTATTTGGAGAGGTTCCCCCTGGAGATGTGCATAAAAGTAATTTGCTTTTGAATGAAAATGCACATGGCAGGTTTTGCTTTGTGGAGACTTCCCTCTTTCGCATGAAGTCAAAGCATAGTGCATACAAGGAACACTTTGAAGATAATGTAATGCACAATGAAAAATGAGCGTCTGGTGATTAACTTCAAGTACACAAGAAACGGAAGTAGCAAATGTAGTACATGTCCATCAGGATTTAAGTTTACAACCCAAAACGACAAATGTTCCAGAAAGAGAGTTCCAAACTTAACAAAATAATCAAGCCCAACCCAAAATTCCCGCTTTAAGATTATCAACTCAAATGCTTCTCCCCCTTTGTCATCAAACGACCAAAAAGGTGTGAAGACATAGAGCGTCTAAGCATTCCCGGAAGGTGATGGTGCAACCGGTTTGATGTTGGAGTTGGGTGATAAACCCACAAGTATAGGGACCGCAACAGATTTCGAGGGTAGAGTATTCAACCCAAATTTATTGATTCGACACAAGGGGAGCCAAAGAATATTCGCAAGTATTTGCAGTTGAGTTGTCAAATCAACCACACCTGTAGAACTAAATATATGCAGTAAGGTGATCAGTAGCATGATATTATGGTAATTTGATAGAAGTGGTAACACTAGCAATAGTAACGGTAACAGTAACAACATCAGTTTTGTGGCGATTGTAACAACAACAACAACAACAACAACAACAACAACAACAACAACAACGAAAGTAACTTAGCAAAGTTCAATGTATGAAAATCGTAGGCATTGGATCGGTGATAGATATTTGTGTTGGATGATATTCATCATATAACAGTCACAACCTAGAGCGATACACAATAGCTCCAATTCATCAATATAATGTAGTCATGTATTCCATGTACAATCATACATGCTTATAATAAGAACCTGCATGGCATGTTTTATCCTACCCTCCCATGACAGCGGGGTCCATAAGGAAACTAAGGGATATTAAGGCCTCGTTTTAATAGAGATTCAGAACAAAGCATTAACACATAGTGAATACATGAACTCCTCAAACTACGGTAATCACCGGAAAGAATCCAACCTATTGTCACTTTTGGGGTATGCGGATCATAACACGTAATAGGTGCCTATAACTTGCAAGATAGGATCAAGAACTCAAGTATATTCATGAAAACATAAAGGATTCAGATCTTGCAAGATAGGATCAAGAACCCAAAGTCATAGCAACATCAATCTCATAACATAGTGGTTACTGGGGATCAAGCCCTAACAAATTGAATCGATTACATGATAAATCTCATCCAACCCCATCACCATCCAGCAAGCCTACGAAGGAATTACTCACTCCCGGTGGTGAGCATCATGAAATTGGTGATGAAGAAGGGTTTGTGATGATGATGGCGACGAATCCCCCTCTTCGGAGCCCCGAACGGACTCCAGATCTGGCATCCCGTGAAGAACAGGAGGTGGCGGCGGCTCCGTATCATAAAATGCAATGAAACTTCTTCTATTCTTTTTTTGGGGAAAAGAAATTTATAGGCTTGAGATTAGGGTCAGCGGAGCCTTGTGGGCCCCACAAGGCATCCTGGCGCTCCTGGGGGTGGCCGCGCCCTGTTGCCTTGTGGGAAATAGGGGGCCCCCTTTGTTGGGTCCTGGCTCCATTATTTTCTATATATTCCATAAAAAATCTCCAAAAAGTTTCATTCAATTTCGAGAACTTTTATTTCTACACAAAAAACAATATCGTGGTAGTTCTGCTGAAAACAGCGTTAGCCCGGGTTAGTTCCATTCAAATTATGCAAATTAGGGTACAAAACAAGAGCAAAAGTGTTTGGAAAATTAGACACGACAGAGATGTATCAACTCCCCCAAGCTTAACTCATTGCTTGTCCTCAAGCAATTCAGTTGACAAACTGAAAGTGATAAAGAAAACTTTTACGAACTCTTTTATTCTTGTATCCATATATAAGCTTAAATAGCAGCAAAGTTTCTAGCAAAGATAATGAACTAACCACGCAAATGATAAAACTTAGAGATCACATTTACTCATATCAATAGCATAATCAACTACGAGCATAATAACATATCTCAAATGGCAACACTTTGTGAAAACAATCATGATATAATATGATAACATGGTATCTTGCTAGCCCTTTCTGAGACCACAAAACATAAATGCATAGCACCTCCAAAGTTCAAGCAGCGACTAAACATTGTAATTCATGGTAGAAGAGATCCAGTCATGATGCACACAATATTAACCATACCCAATGCATAAGAATGAAAATAGTGCCCTCAGGACTGGTGCTTTAATTGAGAAGGTGATGACTCAACAATAGAAGTAAATAGTTAGGACCTTCGCAAAGGGAAGTAGAGATTTGCAGAGGTACCAGAGCTCGAAGCTTAAATCAGAGATAAATGCAGTTTTGAGAGGCATGCCTTTCCTGTCAACGTCACGATCGAGAGTTTTCAATATCTTCCATGCTAAACACATTATTAGTGGTTCCCAAGCAGAAAGGTAAATTTTACTCCCCCTTAGCCAACAAACACCAGCCATGGCTAGCCAAATTCACGGGTGCCCTCCATACCAACAACTTTCCGGGGGAGTTTGTTTCATTACATTTTTTTCATTTTGATTATAGGACCGGGCATCTCAATTACCAACCTCTCTCGTGCAGTGACGGATGAATAAACATCCAGTGTGAGAATAACCCACTTAGCATGGAAGATACTGAGTGCCCCCTATCACTCCATGAGCGTTACGAGCTAACAGAACAGATGATTATTTGAAGGATTAGAGGTGGCACATGCAAATTTACTTGGAACCGCCTCCTTCCTTCTCCATCTTCCCTCTCCTTGTCTTTTCTTCTGAGAACCACCACCACGATGGTGAGGGGAAAGGGTCGAGCTCGCGCATCCATCGTCGCTGTGAGGGCTTCTCCACGGCACCACGCGCGTGCCCTGGCCACAGTCATAGAGGCCGACTCCAGCGCCCGAGGAAGGGTTGTGGTTCGTAGTCGCGGAAAACGCGGCGTCCGAGGTCGGAGCGACCATGGTGGAGCGCTTGTCATTTCGCCCCCAGGCCGTTCCGCCCCAGGCAGAGGGTCACATGGAGAATACAACGCATGAATTCATCGTGGAGCTGCGCCATCGGCCACACAGCTAGTTGCGTCTCCCAAGTCCCTTCGTGAGGGCGATGGAAGACAACTATCTATCCGGCCTGTGGCTGTGGGTGGACGGTTGTTGCAACTGTCCTGTCTGGGTGGCTGTTGAGGCTTACTCGCAATGGTATCATGTATTTGATGCGGGGATGGAAGTCGTTTGTCCGCGCCCGCCGTTTAGGCCAGGGACACCTTCTCCACTTCATGCTAGTTGGATCTGACATGCTCTTCGTGAAGTTCTTCGGGGCTTCTGGCGCTCGCCTGGAGTGCTGCGCGGAGAGCTCGAGCAGCAGCAACGCTGATTCCTCCAGCGAGAGCGAAGATGACGAGAGCTCCCCAATCGTCAAGATCGAGGACAGCGATTCTGATTAAGTACATATGGTACTTCAGTCAAATCTTGAAGACAAGTCGTGCCCTGGTCAAGTTATTTTCTTTTGCTCTTGTATTGTGTCCAATGTAACCCTGCGGGGAAATGTAAGAAAGAAATGCTATCGGGCACTTGTGAATGAATATCTACTGTTCGTTATGTTTGATGAATGCGTGTTGTTTCCCTTGTTCAATTCTATTTTTGCATGGTTTTATACCCCTATGCTATTTGGAAACTTGCCGATGTGCACACTTGCCGCGAGCGCTTGAGAAATCGATCCTTAGGAGCCTACTGGAAGTGTCGCTGCCGGCAAGGTCCCTCAGCGCAACTGCTTAAATTGTTGAGCGGACTCAAAACAAAATAAGAGCGCAGCTAATCGCATCAAGGTTCCCTCACATGTAGGGTTTCCACACAAAAGCCAAAAATGTTCAAGGAAGATGGTTCTGCAATAAAGAATTTGTTTGGAAAAAAAATTCAACTTAGCTTTTGTTTGATGTACTTCTTGTCGTGGAATATTAACTTGAATGTCACTTGTAGGTATCCATACCATCACTCCTCCCAACAAACTTGCACGCGAGGCAACCTTCTGTCTTTTGAGAAAAAGAAAGAAGAGAAAATAATGATTTGGAACCTTGAAGGTTCGTTAATAATCCACACAAGGAAAGCATATCACAACATCACAGAAAAACACACATAACTAAACATGTGAATTGACGAGAGTTGCGAAACACTTAGCTATATTTCACTTATGCACAGGGTCTGTGCCTGGCTTTGCACAAAGGATTACATGCTTTGCCAGCAAACTTGTACAAAAGGTGGTTGTCTGGAAGCCCGACAATCCGCACCTTAGGCGTATAACTTGCGAAGATGCTCAATATCCCATGAGTTATGCACTAGAGTGCCATCTTCGGTCTCTAGGTGAACTGCGCCAGGCCTAGTGACTCGAACCACCTGGTAAGGGCCTTCCCACTATGGCGTCAACTTATTGGAATTCTTGGCGGACTGAACTCACCAAAGAACAAGGTCGCCTTCCTCAAGGCTCCTGGCGTTAACTTTGCGGCTGTGATAGCGGTGCAAAGCTTGCTGGTAACATGCAACACGTACAACAACCCAGAAATGATATTCCTCAAGGAGCGTGGCATCATCTTGACACAGCTGCTCTTTCTCAAGCTCATCATAAGTGAGCTCTCGAGGTGACCCGTACATGAGTTCCATGGGGAGCATTGGGTATCTGGCCAGTAGCTCAATTTGGGGTCGTCCTGATTGACGAAAGAACCGCCAACAACTCATCAACCCAACGTCCTCCACACTTGTGCAGCTTGTCGAAAGTTCTTGTCTTGAGCCCACACAACACTTCAGCATTTGCTCTTTCTGCCTGGCCGTTGCTCCTTAGATGAGAAACTGTTGCAAAACAGATCTGGCTGCAAAGGTCGTCAAGGTACTGCATGAAGGTGTGGCTCATGAACTGTGTGCCGTTGTCGGTGATGACCCTGTTGGCCTCCAAAATGGTAAACTAGTCCTTCGAAAAACTTGATAGCTGACTGTGCTGTCACCTTCCTCAGCGGCTCCACTTCTAGCCACTTTGTGAACTTGCCGATTGCAACGTACAAGTACTCAAAGCCCCCTGACAGCGCATGGGAAGGGGCCTAGTATGTCGAGCCCCCAGACCGAGAAGGACCACGGGAGAGGGGTTGTTTGAAGAGCTTGAGCTGGCTGATGCGACTGTTTTGAATGGAACTGGCATGCTTCACACTTGGTTACTAGCTCAGTTGCATCCTGGAGGGCAGTGGGCCAGAAGAAACTTTGCCGGAAAGCTTTGCTGACAAGGGCCTTTGATCCTATGTGAGAGCCACACATCCCCCATGTATCTCCGCCAATAGCTTCTGTCTATCTTCCTGGCAAATACACTTCAATTTCACCCCATTTGGTCTTTTTCTGTATAGGTCGTTGCCGACAAACTGATACATACAGGACTGCAGGCTACTCTTTTAGCTTCTTCTTGATCTTCGGGAAGTTCTCCTGTTTGAAGGAAATCGACAATCTGTTGTGCCCATGCTGGAGCCTTTGGCTCGACAACGAGGACTAAAGACATTTCTTCAGCTGCGGGAGTGCTTGTCTCGACGGCAAGGACTTGGTTCCTTGTCGGAGCCTGCTGCTCACCTGCAAGCTTTTCGCTGTCCTTGGCAACACCCTTGCCAGAAGCTTCTGGGAGCTCGGAACGAAAATACTTGCTGGAGTTCAACTTTCTTCTTTTGTTTTGTCCAGTTGATGATGTTACGGATGGCTAAGTCAAATGGAGCACAAAAGTCCTTGGTTCCATAGGTAGCTTGAGCGCAGCACACTTTGACAGATAATCTGCAATGATGTTCTCTGCACAGGGGATGTGCTCTGCTTGTGATGACCCACAAGTATAAGGGATCTATCATAGTCCTTTCGATAAGTAAGAGTGTCGAACCCAACCAGGAGCGGAAGGAAATGACAAGCGGTTTTCAGCAAGGTATTTTCTGCAGGCACTGAAATTGTCAGTAACAGATAGTTTGATAGCAAGGTAATTTGTAACAAGTGACAAGTAGCAATAGTAACTTAAAGTGCAGCAAGGTAGCCCAATCCTTTTTTTAGCAATGGACATGCCAGAACTGTCTCTTATAATAAGCACATCGTTCTTGAGGACACACAGGAATTTCATCTAGCCAATTTCATCATGCTTGTTTGATTCGCGTTCGCTACTTTGATAATTTGATATGTGGGTGACCAGTGCTTGGGTGCTATTCTTACCTGAACAAGCCTCCCACTTATGATTAGCCCCTCTCGCAAGCATCCACAACTACGAAAGAAGAATTAAGATAAAATCTAACCATAGCATTAAACATATGGATCCAAATCATCCCCTTACGAAATAGCCCGTAAACTAGGGTCTAGGCTTCTGTCACTCTAGCAACCCATCATCTAATAACTACTCCACAATGCATTCCCTTAGGCCCAAAGATGGTGAAGTGTCATGTAGTCGACGTTCATATAACACCACTAAGGGAATCAACAACATACCTATCATCAAAATATTGAACGAATACCAAATTCACATGATTACTTATGACAAGACTTCTCCCATATCCTCAAGAACAAAAGTAACTACTCACAAAACATATTCATGCTCAAGATCAGAGGGGTATTGAATAGCATAATAGATCTAAACATACGATCTTCCACCAAATAAACCAAGTAGCATCAACTACAAGATGTAATCAACACTACTAGTCACCCACAGGTACCAATCTGAGGTTTTGATACAAAGACTGAATACAGAGATGAACTAGGGTTTGAGATGAGATGGTGCTGTTGAAGATGTTGATGAATATTGGCCCTCCCACGATGAGAGGGTTGTCGGTGATTACGATGGCCTCGATTTGCCTCTCCCGGAGGGAAGTATCCCCGGTGGAATCTCTCTGTCAGAGAGCAAGAGTGCTCCTACCCAAGTTCCGCCTCGAGATGGCGGCATTCCATCCCGAAAGTCCTCTCCTCATTTTTTCTAGGGAAAATGGGCTTATATACCAGAAGATGAGCAGCGGAGGCTGGCCAGGGGCCCCACTACCCACCAGGGCGTGCCAGGGGGTAGGCACGGCGCTGTTGCCTAGTGGGCACCTGGGTGGCCCCCTCAGGTACTTATTTTCTCCAATATTTTTTATATATTCCAAAATAAATCTCCGTAAACACTACAAGAAATATGCTAACTTGCGACCATCAATATTGGTCACTGAATGGTCATTGTTTTTTGTTTACGACCTTTTTGTGACCAAAAACGGTTGGTCAAAAGCTGACCGTCTTTAATGAAACTTAACGACCTTCATTGGATATGGTCGTTGAAGGTAACGACCAAAATAAAAGGTCATTGGTTCTACGACCAACTGTTTTGGCCGCTGGTTGTCTGCCCAGGCCACGTCGGATCCAACGTGGCAAGCTGACGTGGCAAAATTGCGACCAATCGAATTGGTCATTGACAAGAATCAGCCCAGTCCATTTCGGTGTCTATATGGGCCAAGCCCATTATTTCAGCCCATTTATATATTTTTTCCTACCAATTTCGGTCAGCTACACAGGCCAAGCCCTACAATTCGGCCTTTTAATTTTTTGGGCCATGGCCCTTTTGTGGATCATTTCATTAACCCTTTTTGTTCAGGTTTTCTAGAAATGCACAATGTTCCAGTCCACTATTGTTTGGGTCGTAGCCTTTTTAGAGCCCATTTATTATTTGGTCCAATAGAACATTTAGTCTTTTTATTCACTGATTTCAAGTTTACACATTTGAATAGCAAACACTCAATAATTCTCTCGATTAAATGTCAAATTCAGAAATCATTCAACCAAATACGCACAACAACACATACAAGCCTGCACGTCCAACAAGTGTGCTTACAAGCAAAAACAGATACACAAGCACCAAAACATGGTGCAACATCAACTAAAACTATGGTGCACATCTCCAGGCCTCTTCGGATCTTCCGTCATAGCAGCAGCAACCTAAACAACATTAGATCCTGATCTAGATCACAAAAAAGAAACATTATTAAATGTTTAGACACTGGTACAACAAGGTGCTATAAAAACGGTTTTTCACCCCTTTCCGCGACGGTGTTTCAAATCATCGCCAAGTGAGTGACTGCGATAGGGGGGTCCTTCCCACACGACCCCGAAACCGTCGGGGATAGGGAGCCTTGATGCATACAGTTATCCCTACTAAACTGTTTCTGATATCTCAAATATTCGAAACACTCCATCCTTGCAACTCGTTTGTGCTCGGATTGCCATCGGAGTCGGTATTATGTGATGCTACGTTTACGATGCGTGACCCATCACAAACGGTTCATGATTATAGAAGCAGAAAATCACACACATTTACTTTTCCTCGACTATATGCGATTCGATGTAAGAGCGCACACAGTTGTCGCTATAAAACTATATGCGAAGCTTGAATACATCCCACACGATTCATCCGTCGTACCCGCGTCGGATGATTGACCTATCGCACGCGTTCTTCTATGACCGAACGTTTGCGGTGTGCACAAAATCACAGTCCATAATTGCGAAGCGTGTGTGATAAGGTGACTATCACAAACATTTAATAAGAAAGAACTGTGTGCGATGTTGTTGTTAATCGCACACGTCTTTTCTTGGCTGATCGTGTGTGCAGTAGAGATTGATCGCACACGTAGTGGATCCTAGAAACGTGTCTGATCGCCACGTCTATCACAGACGTTTCGCTTTCGCAAACCTTGTGCAGTGTAATCCCTAATTTAAAAATCACATGTTTGAATTTGAGAGTAGGCAATCACTTATTTCATATCCAACCATGTTTATTACAAATATAGGTTCAACTACGAATGCATAATTTGATGCATAGGTACATATACTGAAGAACTACAGAAGCACCAAGTAAAGAATGATGAACCATAGTTGTACTAAAGACTGGAAAGAAAGAGGAGAAAGACATTTTGGTTGCCGGAGAAGGTGAAGCGGAATCCCATATTGTGCCCACCTCCATGCGTAATGCGCGCACGACTCTAGGCCAACCCCTTGTGATGGCCGCCCGTCCATCCTTCAATGTCTTCATTAGGACTTCTCGATGCTCATTGTAGTCTGGATGAAATACTTTGACCTTCATCGCATGTCCACCAATCATGTACTTTGTGAGGTAATCTTGAGTGAACTGCTTTGGGAACCATGTGAACAAAAAGATTCAGACATTGTTGTCTAACAACTCATTATGGGCAGTAAAAAGAGTAGGTTGCAGAGTTTGTAGTTACCATCCTACAGCTCACTGTTGTGTTGGATAGAGCATAAACAAATAATTTGCTTGCCACCATTCATATCTTTTTGCTAATAATCCTTATCAGGTTCCTCACTTGATGCTTGTTCATGAATATATCATTGCCCCATACGCAAAAAGGGTCGATGCATGGATCCTTGCCAATGGCATATGTACCTACAAGCAACAAGTCAATATTAGAAGCTAACACGTGTCCAGGCCTGGATCTATATGCACTACATTATGGAACGACGGGGGGGGGGGGGGGGGGGGGGTACAAGCCGAGGGATGAAAAACCTCGGCGGAAAATGGTGGCCACTCCCGCTGTTGTCCTGCATAAGTAGTGGAAAGGCATGATAAGTACAACAACCTTAACATCAAACATATATAGCAAAGGTAAACAACATCATCTCGAAATGATAGGTTGAATGTGTTGGTTTTAGCATGCTGTTAAAGCATATGTAAAATGGAAGGCAATGTTACCGACAACAGGCTTAACAACCATCAAATATTGCAATTCAAACTGGTATTGTTGAAAATGAATAGAACATAGGTAATGCTTAAACATCACACTGGATAAATGTGTAAAACTGAAATAAAGGGCATGTGTTAACTACGCCAGGCATAACTGGAACCAAATATAGCCGTTTAAACTGGTATTGATGCAGTCGAGCGGCACAGTTCCGACTTGCACATAATGAACATCACATTGTGAATGACTGAAATAAACAAGGCATAAATGATCAGTATAACAACCAAATATAGCCATTGAGAACTCGACAGAGTCTCACTGCAACTAACCTAACAAGAAAATACAGATAAACAGGGCATATGCTTGAAAACTGGACAAATGCTCACCGCAACCAACCTAACAAGCAAATACAGATAAACAAGGTATCTGCTTGAAAACTGGACAAATGCTGAGTGCAACCAACCTAACAACCAAATGCAGATAAACAAGGCATCTGCTTGATAACTGGACAGATGCTCACTTCAACCAACCTAAGAACCAAATACATATAAACAAGACATCTGCTCGATAACTGAAAAATGCTCACTGGAACCAACCTAACAACCAAATACAGATAAACAAGGCATCTACTCACTATAAACAACCAAATATAGCCATTCGTGAAACTGGATGGACAATTCATACTTAAACATCACATAGCCCTATTGAACAATACATTTTTGCATAACTGAAATAATTAAACACGGCATAGTTAAAACACCGCACGACAAATGCTACTACAACAAAGGGTATGGGTTGGCAAGCTAGAAAAGGTAAGATTTGCTGATAGGATGTTGCCTCACATGTCATGGACGGGATCCTTCCAGTTGGAAGTGCACAGACCCATGGTGCCCTCTCTGATATCACAGACGGGCAGTTTCACCTTGGAAGAACCTTTGTGGGTGCCCTCCTTGTGCTCGTGGTCGATGAGATCTGACTTGGCAATTGAGGATCCCAAGCCGCCAACGTAGAACGTGTCCTTCAAAAATGACAAAATGGGCTCAATGGCGTACAAGGATCGCAAATCCTTGACCGCGTGGCAGAGTAGATCAGCCGCAGGGCCGTCGAAGAGATCGACGACAGTTGAACCAGAAGGGTTGAGGATGGACCACTTAACCCGTGACAAGGCCCGCGTGAAGCCATCGCTGTCGACAAGCTTGATGTCGTAGCCAACTTTCTCGAGATACAGTAATACATTAGCCCGCTGACATGAAGCCTTCAGCATGGCTATGTAGTCAACGTCTTCACCTGCTTCCGCGGCGAGGTGTTTCTCCAAGATTGACAGGTCGGGGCGAACGACGGCCACCTCGCCAACGCCCGCCGGAGAGGCCATGATAAACCTCTTCTTGGCCGAACGCTCGTCGGGCTCCCCGGGAAATGTGGTCTAGCTTCGGCTGTGACATTCTGGAGCAGGGGATGTGGATCTAGCGGGGAGGGACACCGCATGCCTCATCTACAAACTTAGGGGAGTGGGGTAGGTATGGGAATCGCTGGGTAACCTGAACTTTATTATCTAAGCTAGGAGCAACGGGCAGACCGGCACGGGTTGGCAACAGCGAGCTAGGGTTCGAGGGGGTGGGTGGGGGACTGTGGGGGGGGGTGTTTGAGGATACGTCGCGGCTACTGAAAATTTTAGTAATGGTGGGTGGAGATGGTGGTGGACGAGGGAGGGCGACGGTTCAAATGCCTCAGCTACTGCAATTTTACGATAAGGTCGGTGCTGGAGGAGTGTGGGAGACGGTTGAAGTACAATGGCTACCAAAATTTGGGTAAAGGAATTGATGCGGAGCGGGAGTACAATGGCTACAATAAGAATATGCGTGTATGATAATAAGGAAAAGTGGCGGAACCGCCTTTTTTGCAACGCTCAAGGCGGGTAGTTTGTTTTTAGATTTCTAGCTAGCTGGTCTATCGCACACGGTTCGTCCTAATTTTCAGACACATACGTGGAATTCAATCTAAATATACTACCCGCCTTTAGCTTGTGCAGGTGGTGATTTTACAGCGGACTTGCATCGCACATGGTTAAGCCAGTACCTCTACATTTGCTCGCGCTTGCGCGGTCATGGTTATTTTACAGCGCACTTGCATCGCACACGGTTAAGCCAGTACCTCCACCTTTGCTCGCGCTTGCGCAGTCGTGGTGATTCACAGCGCACTTGCATCGCACACGGTTAAGACATTATACCCGTGTCCGTTGAGCATCATGGGAGTCTTTGCAGCAAAAAATAAACATTAGAGAGGGTCATAAGACAACCACACCAGCATGTGGTCCAAATATATATGAGTGAAAAGGGTGGTCTGTGATGTTCAAAATTCCAATGCACAACTTTGACCCGCGGGCCCACAGTTGGGCGCGTCGTCGAAGATCGATGAGAGGGGCCAGAAGTCAAGAACCACCTGGAAGTGGCCAAATATATGTAGTAATATAGGGTGTGATGTTTAAAACTTTAAATACACAATGCACAACTTTTGTGGCACCTTCCTCGCAAACCCAAAAGCACCCTTGGATATATCTATAATGACATAATGTCGTAGCTAGCTAGGGTGCTTGACCCACCTCCCACTTCGTGTCAGCGGGGCGGATGCACGTAATGATACTTTGGTTATACATGCATGTCGCCATGACCTACCATAGGTACGGACCAGTGAATCTATTGTTTGGTCAAACAACAACTGTTGTTGTCGATAAACTGCTTGGGCCAATAGATTGAACCATCATAAAAAATCACACGAGAGGGACCACAAAACCAGCACCTCTTGCATGCGGCCCAAAATGATGTATGTTGGAAGGGGTGATTTGTGTTTTCAATATA
Source organism: Aegilops tauschii subsp. strangulata (assembly GCF_002575655.3). Taxonomy (NCBI): domain Eukaryota; kingdom Viridiplantae; phylum Streptophyta; class Magnoliopsida; order Poales; family Poaceae; genus Aegilops; species Aegilops tauschii. Next base: position 194,772,364 of record NC_053038.3, read on the forward strand.
GAATAATGTACAATTTAGATGTGGTGCCTGCCTCTCGATACAGACAACAACCATGAAGGCCAGGTAGTTAAGGACGAGATACACAGGGTATGGTGTAGGTTGAACCCAGCAATCCGAGCTTGTGGGAGGCAATCCTGACAACGCATGAGCTCGAGCTTTAGTTGAACGACATGTGACGGTGACCGGCCCTAACATGAACTAGGAGGAATCCATTCATGGCCAACACATACCCCTCGTTAGCGGTCAAAGGGATGATATATATACACTCGGGGAGCCCACAGATATGCGTGTTGTTACAAAAAATAGCACAAGGGAGACGTGGTCAATCAGAAGACCCCGTATACACTACATGCGGCCCGAAAATATGTATGGGTACGGTGGTGTGTGATGTGTTTAAATCCCGAATGTACAACTTCGATGGGCCACCAACTATATTACAAAACGAACACCGTACCCGACCCCAAGCCTGGTTCAATACGTACGATGTCAGTTTCCCAACTTCGAGGTGGTGAGGGGGGGGGGTGTCATCCAACGCATGCGCTCAAACTTTATTTGGTCTAACATGGCACACATAGCAATAGGAGACCATCATGGTCAAACCCTTCTCGTATGTTAGGTCAAAGGGACAGATTGTGTGGGCCCCCCTCGTTATCGATCAAGGATAATATATATACCTCGGGGAGCCCACAGATATGTGCGGCGTCTATAAACCGTGCAAGGGAGACACGCTCGACCAAAACACCCGGTCCCCTATACCCTGCATGCGACCTGGAAAAAATGTACGGGTCTGGTGTGTGATTTGATCAAATCCCGAAAGCACAAGTTCCATGGGGCACCAACTACATCAGTAACATTACAAACTGAACATCGTACCCCCCGCGGCCAGGTTCAAGACGTACGATGTCGGGAACACAACTTCGAGGTGGATGGGGGGGTAGATGAGGGAGTCCTGGACTAAGGGGTCCTCGGACGTCCGGCCTATTGGACATGGGCCGGGCTAATGGGTTGTGAAGATACAAGACCGAAGACTCTCTCCCGTGTCCGGATGGGACCCTCCTTGGCGTGGAAGGCAAGCTTGGCGTCTAAATATGAAGATTCCTTTCTCTGTAACCGACTTTGTACAACCCTAGTCCCCTCCGGTGTCTATATAAACCGGAGGGCTTAGTCCGGATCGAGATATAGTCATACAGGCTAGACTTCTAGGGTTTTAGCCATTACGATCTCATGGTAGATCAACTCTTGTAATACTCATATTCATCAAGATCAATCAAGCAGGAAGTAGGGTATTACCTCCATAGAGAGGGCCCGAACCTGGGTAAACATTGTGTCCCCTGTCTCCTGTTACCATCGACCTTAGACGCACAGTTTAGGACCCCCTACCCGAGATCCGCCGGTTTTGACACCGACATTGGTGCTTCCATTGAGAGTTCCCCTATGCCGTCCTCAAAAGGTTTGATGGCTCCTTCAATCATCCACAACAATGCTGTCCAAGGAGAGGTCTTCTTCCCCGGACAGATCTTCATGTTCGGCGGCTTCGCACTGCGGGCCAACTCGCTTGGCCATCTGGAGCAGATCGATAGCTACGCCCCTGGCCGCCAGGTCAGATTCGGGAGCTTGAACTACGTCGCGGATATCCGCGGAGACTTGATCTTCGATGGATTCGAGACCACGGCAGTCGCTCCCCGTCACCACGATGAACATGACTTAAATTTGTCATCGGGCCATACCCAGGAAATTGCACCTATAACCGCTCTGGCCTTAAATCCGGAGCAGATCGCGCCATCCGAGGACGGGAAGCTCAACCCCGCCACGGAAGCCGCAGATTCCGCGGCGTTGGAGCCGCACACAGACCTAACCTCGGGTGATGTCTGTGTCACCAGAACCTCGGACTCGTTTCCGGCTATAAGTTCCGAACCATGTGCGTCCGCGTATGTCGAGCAGGATCGGTCATCAATCACCGAATTCAGCGCCGCGAACATCTTCCGGAACTCATTAAAAAATCTATCCTTAGCGGGGGACTCACAGCCGAACTATATCCGGTTCGAACTGGAGGCTGATGATGGGGAATTTCGCTTCCCACCCGCCACCTACTACATAGCCAATGTCGAGGACTTAACCGACATGCTCGATTACGGCTCCGAAGACATCGACGGTATGGACGACGATGCAGATGAGGAGCATGGCCAAAACCCGCCGTTTACCGGACGCTGGACGACCACTTCTTCGTACAATGTGTACATGGTGGATACACCTAAAAAACCTAACGGCTATAACAAGAAGGATCCAGTCGAGGATAAACCTCCTGTGATACCACCAAAGCGCCGCGTCAACGGCGCCGCTCAAAATCACGCCACAGCAAAGATGGTAACACCGGCACAGGAGAAGATAATACTCCGGACGGTGCCGAAGATAATGAAGACCCTGTTGAAGCAACTTCCGAACAGGAGGAATGGGAAAATGGGCAAGTTAGCCCTGACGAACAGGCCATAAATGAGGACTCGGAGGATAGTAATTACCTTCCACTCTCCGAGGATGAGGTGAGCCTCGGCAACGAGGATTTTATCATGCCTGAGGAACCTCTCGAGCAGGAGCGCTTTAAGCGCCAGCTAATAGCCACTACAAGGAGCCTGAAAAAGAAGCAGCAGCAGCTTCAAGCTGACAAAGATCTGCTCAACGATAGATGGACTGATGTCCTGGCAGCCGAAGAATACGGCCTTAAGAGTCCAGCCAAGAGTTGCCCGAAGCGCAAATTGCTACCTCAGTTCGATGAGGAGGCGCCAGAGCCCGTACCTCCCTTGCGCAACGCGGCCGACCGACCACCACGCGGTCGGGACAATGCAGCTGACCGACCACCACGCGGTCGGGATAAAGTGGCAGCTCAAGCCGAACAGCAGCCCACCCCACCTCAACAAAAAAACAGATATAAAACAGCTCGGGAATGTACATATGAACTTTGGCAGGACCTGGACAGTAGAGCAGGACATACAAGATTGATCTACGGATCGCGAGGACATACCTCGACACGCGATGATGGCTATCTATTCGGACGTGACAAACCTAGTCACGCCCGGGCTGAAAGCCACAGACGGACTCCATCGGAGCTACGTCGCGATGCGGCCCGATATAGAGGTGCCTCACACCCTCTTTGCTTCACTGACGAAGTAATGGATCATGAATTCCTAGAAGGGTTTAAACCCGTAAATATCGAATCATACGATGGAACAACTGATCCCGTGGTTTGGATCGAGGATTTTATTCTCCACATCCATATGGCCGGCGAAGATGACCTTCACGCCATCAAATACCTCCCACTCAAACTCAAAGGGCCAGCTCGGCACTGGTTAAACAGTCTGCCTGAAAATTCTATTGGTAGCTGGGAGGACTGGGAAGACGCCTTCCGCAACAACTTCCAAGGAACATATGTCCGGCCACCAGATGCCGATGATTTAAGTCGCATAGTTCAACAGCCTGGAGAGTCAGCCAGGAAATTCTGGACTAGGTTCCTAACTAAAAAGAACCAGATCGTCGACTGTCCGGATGCCGAAGCCCTAGCGGCCTTTAAACATAGCATCCATGACGAATGGCTCGCCCGCCACCTCGGCCAGGAAAAACCGAAGTCCATGGCAGCCCTCACGGCACTCATGAACCGCTTTTGTGCGGGTGAGGATAGTTGGCTGGCCTGTAGCAAAAACACAGCAAGTGAAACGGGCACCTCCGAGGTCAAAAATAGCAACGGCAAGCTCCGACGCAGCAGACACAAACGCCGAAGCAATGGTGACAACACCGATGACACGATAGCCAACGGCGGATTCAGTGGCTCCAAGTCCGGTCAGCGAAAGAAGCCATATAAAAGAAATAATCAGGGACCATCCAGCTTGGACCGCATACTCGATCGTCCGTGCCAGATCCACGGCACCCCAGACAAACCAGCCAATCATACCAACAGAGATTGTTGGGTTTTCAAACAGGCCGGCAAGTTAAACGCCGAGAACAAGGAAAAGGGATCGCAAACCGAGGACGATGACGAGGAGCCCCAGCAACCGAACACTGGGGGACAGAAGAAGTTTCCCCCTCAGGTCAAAACGGTGAACATGATATATGCTACACACATCCCCAAGAGGGAGCGCAAGCGCGCTCAGGGACGTCTATGCGATAGAGCCAGTCGCCCCAAAATTCAATCCATGGTCTTCATGCCCGATCACCTTTGATCGTCGGGATCATCCGACCAGTATCCGTCATGCGGTTCAGCCGCGCTGGTCCTCGACCCAATCATTGATGGATTTCACCTGACGCGAGTCCTCATGGATGGTGGTAGCAGCCTCAAACTGCTCTATCAGGACACAGTGCACAAAATGGGCATTAATCCATCACGGATCAAGCCCACAAAGACTACCTTTAAAGGAGTCATACCAGGTGTAGAGGCCCGCTGTACGGGCTCAATGACACTAGAGGTTGTCTTCGGATCTCCGGACAACTTCCAAAGCGAAGAGTTAATCTCCGATATCGTCCCCTTTCGTAGCGGCTATCACGCACTGCTTGGACGAACCACATTCACTCGATTCAACGCGGTGCCACACTATGCTTATCTCAAGCTCAAGATGCCTAGACCATGCGGCGTCATAACAGTTAATGGAAACACGGAACGCTCCCTCCGTACCGAGGAGCACACCACTGCCTTAGCAGCAGAAGTACAGAGCGGCCTTCTCAAGCAGAACCTCAATTCAGCGGCCGAACTCCCGCATACTGTCAAGAGAGTCCGAACTATTCTGCAGCAGGACAGCTCGGCTCGTCGAGAGCTCGATTAGCAATTTGGCCTCCATCCTAGTCCCGATCAAGTGGCGGCATTCGTACCGTGCATACATAACTACGCACTCAAAATACCATGGGCATAGATGGAGGCATACCTACCTTGTGATCGACAATAAGGGTCGACCGTTCCCGAACACACATACTTTCACTGTTTCTTTTTTTCCCTTTTCAGGTTTCTTTTCCACAGGCCTTCCCTGATGGCTTGATCGCAGGTCCTTTCGAAGGACAAATACACCAAGACGGCAGTCAGCTTGGGCGTAGAGGGGAATTTCCAGGTGGTCTCTTTAAACGACCACTCTACCTATTTTCAGGACCCACATGCATCCCTCCATTGGGAGTGGCATATTAAATAGCCTGTTGCTAATTGCACTACTTGTACAAATACACTTTGACGTATCAGACAAATTATAATGGAAACAGTTTGTGGCCCAAATTCTACGGCTCTAGCTTATTACTCTTTCCTATTTTCTTTTTTTGATAACTTTATCAAATAGCACCTGTACACTTTGGTACGTCTCAATTTGCCAGGGGCTTCATAGTGCCCCGCAATACGGCAACTAAGTCCGAACACTTTTTACAGTATAGTTCGGCACCCCGAATTTAGCACTATATGCATTGGCTCCGAATCATGTCTTTGGTCAATAGTTGGGTTGCCCGGCTCCTGTGTTTGCTACCTTACGTTCCGCTATATTGGCTAGGGTAGTAAAGGGAGAACTAGTGTGATTGTGCCCTGGTTTACCCGGATGAGCACATCAGTAGAGAAAGCCAAAAACTGACTGTCATGATGCGGCGAGAGCCGGTCAGCTCTTCGGAGGTTTCAAATCATTAGAGATTTTTTCCGCATTACGCGAGAGATCGGTACTTACCCGATCAGGTACTTATAGCATCCTAGTTCAGATACTAGGGGCTGCGCCCACATTTTTATTATCAAACTCCTATGGCTAAGTGAGGGTGCTAAAGCCGCATAGTCTTATTGCCTGGTTCGTTGCGCTAAATACCTCCTTCAAGGACCAAACAATTGGATCAAGAGTGTTTAGATTACATCCCGAACACCCCCGTACTACCTACATGGGGGCAGAAGCCAATGACTGGCCAACTCTCAGATATTTACAAAACACGGCCCCACAGGAGGTAAATTTTTTAAAAACATAACAAATATTATATTACATAACAACTTTGTTTCATCATACAAGGCAAAGACAGCATGAATGTATTCATTCAAAGATAATGTCTTGCGCACATTGCGTCGCCACAATGCGAGACCCCTCCAGGACGTCTTCAAAATACCGCTCGGGCGTGCGGTGCTCCTTGCCCTCAGGCAGCCCCTCGGTCACAAGCTTGACGGCGTCCATCTTCGCCCACCACACCTTGACACGGGCGAAGGCCATGCGCGCGCCCTCGATGCAGACCGACCGCTTGACGATATCCAGCCGAGGGCAGGCATCTACCAGCCGCTTCACGAGACCGAAGTAGCTGCTGGGTATAGCTTCGGCAGGCCACAGCTGGATTATTAAATCCTTCATGGCCAGTTCGGCCACCCTATGCAGCTCGACCAGTTGTTTTAGCTGATCGGTGAAGGGCAGTGGATGTTCTGGCGCTAGATATTGCGACCAGAACAGCTTCTCCGTTGATCTCCCTTCTTCGGCTCAGAAGAACTCCGCAACGTCTGACACACTACGCGGTAGATCCACAGACGCCCCTGGAGAACTCCGAATCCAGGTTAGTAAGAAATACTTCTTCTTCTTCACATACTTGCTTTGCATACTAAACGCCTTACCCACCGCGATTTTCTTGGCCTCCTGGATCTCCTAGAGGGCGTCCTGGGCTTCAACCTGGGCCTCTTCTGCGCTTTGGCGAGCCTTGGCGAGTTCGGTCTTTCGAGCCGAAACATCGCACTCCAAGGTCTCGCATTTTTTACAGCATCCTAGAGCTCTTGCTGGACCTCATTAAGCCTGGCCTTGAGCTTCTTACGGCCGGCTTGTTCCTTGGTAGCTTTCTCCTCGGCTTCGGCCAGGGCCTTTTTAAGGACCTCGACCTCGGTCGCCGCTCCTACAAATGCCATGACACTACGATCATTACAAACCATTCATTCTTTCTGAGTAAACAACTCGCCACAACATACCTTGCTTGTCCTCAAGCTGCCTTTTTACAAGGCCGAGCTCTTCTTCGGCCCGCTCCAGACTAAGCTTTAGTCCGGAGGCCTCCGCTGCTTGAGAGGTTGCGGCCAGCAATGACGCCTGCTTATTCACATCAGACACATCTAGTTAGTTTCCTGCATAAACGAATTGATCCTCTGTCCAGCCTTTCTTTCCGAACACCAGACAGTGTCTCAGGGGCTACTGTCTATATTGGGACTTTTTCTTGTGCGTTGCTTACCTCAAAACCTGTCAGCAGGCTGCTGCAGGCTTCGGTTAGTCTGCTCTTGACGGACTGAACCCTCTCAATCACCGTACCCATAAGGATATGGTGTTCGTCCACAATGGAAGCGCCTCGTAGTGCTTCCAGCAGATTATCCGGTGCCTCTGGTTGGACAGAGGTCACCGGCAAGATGGGCACACCTCCTTCTCTCGAAGGAGGCTGCTCGCCGGATTCCGGAGCCGTATAGGTCTCCGGAACCGTATCCGGCTGGGGGCCGAGCTGAACACGGCCCCCATCGCCGGTCTCCATGGGGGTTTGCTCCCCCATATGTCCGGTGACTGAGGTTTCTCCCTTCGGCGCCTCCTGAACAGTCTCTTGGGCTTCCCCCTGGCCGAGGAAGGTCCTTCGGGACAGCACCTCGGCGTCGCCCTTGGCCGGAGGAGATTGAGCGGCCGGCGGTGACTCACTGGCCATCGTCTTCGAATCCAGCGAACCCCCTGATGAGGATCGTAGGGAGCTGTCATGGGCCGGACTGCAACAGCACAATTTAACATTTTAATACCATAAAACAAAGAGGCTGGATATATGAACGTATGTGGGCCTTTAGTACTCACGATGCGGCCAGGGGCTTGTTTCGAGGGCGTCGCTCTGGACTGCTGTCGACGTCCCACGCGGTGTTATCCGCAAGGGGGGCCTTTCCCCTCTTGGGCGCCTCCGCCTCCAGATTTGTGGAGGCCGCCCTCTTCTTCCTCCCTCCATCAGGGGGAGAGTTGCTTTCTTCTTCCTCCTCCTCGTCGTCTTCGGCGGTGGAGGAGTGAGTCTTGTCTTCGGATGACATGTCCGAAGCTCCCTTGCGGCGGGGGCCACTCCGGACCCCCTTGGCCTTCTTCGTGGCCTTCTTCTCCGGCGCCTGATAGGGCGCCGGGACCAGCATCTTCGCCAGGAGTGGAATGACTGGTCCTTCGGGCAGCGGAGCCGAACATTGAATCCGCTCCGCTTTCTCTGTCCATACCTGAAAAAATAGTAAAATTTAGATATCCTCCTTGAACAAGCAAGTAGAGGATGCGCCTTGAGGCCTAAAAGACTTACCGCACTGGCAGGATGGGCAAGATCGTGCCCGCGGTCCGAGTCTATGGACGGCGGCGTCTCGTTGCCCTTAAAGAGCAACTTCCAGGCATCTTCGTGAGTGGTTCTGAAGAGCCTATCCATGGTTTGATGCTTCTCCGGATCAAATTCCCACAAAGGGCAGATTCGGCTTTGGCATGGGAGGATCTAGCGAACTAGCATCACCTGGATCACGTCGACGAGCTTGATGTTTTTATCCACCATGCCTTGGATGCGCGTCTGCAGCGCTATCAGTTCATCCGACGAAGACCAGTTTGGGCCCTTCTCTATCCAGGAGGTGAGCCGCATTGGAGCTCCGGACTTGAATTCGGGAGCCGTGACCCAGGTGGCGTCGCGGGGCTCTGCGATGTAGAACCACAGTTTCGGCCACTCCTTGACGGTCTCCACAAAAGTACCCTTGGGCCATGTGACATTGGGCAGCTAGCTCACCATGGCGCCTCCGCACTCTGCGTGCTGGCCATCCACCACCTTCGGCTTCACGTTGAAGATCTTGAGCCACAATCCGAAGTGGGGTTGGATGCGAAGGAAAGCCTCGTGCATGACAATGAATGCCGAGATGTTGAGGAAAGAGTACGGAGCTAGATCATGGAAATCTAGCCCGTAATAGAACATAAGCCCACGGACGAAAGGGTGGAGAGGAAACCCTAACCCGCGGACGAAGTGAGGGATGAACACCACCCTCTCATTGGGCTTCGGGGTGGGGACGATTTGCCCCTTGGCAGGAAGCCGGTGGGCGATTTCTTTCGCCAGATATCCGGCCTCCCGAAGCTTGGTGATGTCCTTCTCCTTAATGGAGGAGGTGAAGGAAATATGCCCTAGAGGCAATAATAAAGTATTATATATTTCCTTATATCATGATAAATGTTTATTATTCATGCTAGAATTGTATTAACCGGAAACATAATACATGTGTGAATACATAGACAAACAGAGTGTCACTAGTATGCCTCTACTTGACTAGCTCGTTAATCAAAGATGGTTATGTTTCCTAGCCATAGACATGAGTTGTCATTTGATTAACGAGATCACCTCATTAGGAGAATGACGTGATTGACTTGACCCATTCCGTTAGCTTAGCACCCGATCGTTTAGTATGTTGCTATTGCTTTCTTCATGACTTATACATGTTCCTCTGACTATGAGATTATGCAACTCCCGTTTACTGGAGGAACACTTTGTGTGCTACCAAATGTCACAACGTAAATGGGTGATTATAAAGGTGCTCTACAGGTGTCTCCAAAGGTACTTGTTGGGTTGGCGTATTTCGAGATTAGGATTTGTCACTCCGATTGTCAGAGAGGTATCTCTGGGCCCACTCGGTAATGCACATCACTATAAGCCTTGCAAGCATTGTGACTAATGAGTTAGTTGCGGGATGATGTATTACGGAACGAGTAAAGAGACTTGCCGGTAAACGAGATTGAACTAGGTATCGAGATACCGACGATCGAATCTCGGGCAAGTAACATACCGATGACAAAGGGAACAACGTATGTTGTTATGCGGTCTGACCGATAAAGATCTTCGTAGAACATGTGGGAGCCAATATGGGCATCCAGGTCCCCTTATTGGTTATTGACCAGAGAGGTTTCTCAGTCATGTCTACATAGTTCTCGAACCCGAAGGGTCCGCACGCTTAACGTTACGATGACAGTTTTATTGAGTTTTGATGTACCAAAGGAGTTCGGAGTCCCGGATGAGATCGGGGACATGACGAGGAGTCTCGAAATGGCCGAGACGTAAAGATCGATATATTGGACGACTATATTCGGACTTCGGAAAGGTTCCGAGTGATTCGGGTATTTTTTGGAGTACCGGAGAGTTACGGGAATTCGTATTGGGCCTTAATGGGCCATACGGGAAAGGAGAAAAAGACCCCAAAGGGTGGCCGCACCCCTCCCCATGGGCTAGTCCAAATTGGACTAGGGAGGGGGGGGGGCGCCCCCTTCCTTCTTTCTTCTTCCCCCTTCCCTTCTCCTACTCCCACAAGGAAAGGAGGAGTCCTACTCCCGGTGGGAGTAGGACTCCCCCTCCTGGCGCGCCTCTCCTCCCTAGGCCGGTGGCCTCCCCCTTGCTCCTTTATATACGAGGGCAGGGGGCACCCCATGGACACACTTGATATACGATATTTTAGCCGTGTGCGGTGCCCCCCTCCACCAGATTAGACCTCGATAATACCGTTGCGGAGCTTAGGCGAAGCCCTGCGTCGGTGGAACATCATCATCGTCACCACGCCATCGTGCTGACGAAACTCTCCCTCAACACTCGGCTGGATCGGAGTTCGAGGGACGTCATCGAGCTGAACGTTTGTAGAACTCGGAGGTGCCGTGCGTTCGGTACTTGATCAGTCGGATCGTGAAGACGTATGACTACATCAACCGCGTTGTGATAACGCTTCCGCTGTCGGTCTACAAGGGTACGTGGACAACACTCTCCCCTCTCGTTGCTATGCATCACCATGATCTTGCGTGTGCGTCGGAATTTTTTTAAAATTACTACGTTACCCAACAGTGGTATCAGAGCCTGGTTTTATGCGTTGATGCTATGCACGAGTAGAACACAAGTGAGTTGTGGGCGATATAAGTCATACTGCTTACCAGCATGTCATAGTTTGGTTCAGCGGTATTGTGAGATGAAGCGGCCCGGACCGACATTACGCGTACGCTTACGCAAGACTGGTTTCACCGTTCAGAGCACTCGTTGCTTAAAGGTGACTGGCGAGTGTCTGTCTCTCTCACTTTAGTTGAACCGAGTGTGGCTACGCCCGGTCCTTGCGAAGGTTAAAACAACACCAACTTGACAAACTATCGTTGTGGTTTTGATGCGTAGGTAAGAACAGTTCTTGCTAAGCCCGTAGCAGCCACGTAAAACATGCAACAACAAAGTAGAGAACGTCTAACTTGTTTTTGCAGGGCATGTTGTGATGTGATATGGTCAAGACATAATGTGATATAATGTGTTGTATGAGATGATCATGTTTTGTAACCGAGTTATCGGCAACTGGCAGGAGCCATATGGTTGTCGCTTTATTGTATGAGATGCAATCGCCATGTAATAGTTTTACTTTATCACTAAGCGGTAGCGATAGTCGTAAAAGCAATAAGTTGGCGAGACGACAACGATACTACGATGGAGATCAAGGTGTCGAGCCGGTGACGATGGTGATCATGACGGTGCTTCGGAGATGGAGATCACGAGCACGGTGCTTCGGAGATGGAGATCACAAGCACAAGATGATGATGGCCATATCATATCACTTATATTGATTGCATGTGATGTTAATCCTTTATGCATCTTATCTTGCTTTGATTGACGGTAGCATTATAAGATGATCTCTCACTAAAATTTTAAGACAAAAGTGTTCTCCCTGAGTATGCACCGTTGCGAAAGTTCTTCGTGCTGAGACACCACGTGTTAATCGGGTGTGATAGGCTCTATGTTCAAATAGAACGGGTGCAAAACAGTTGCACACGCGGAATACTCAGGTTAAACTTGACGAGCCTAGCATATGTACAAGATATGGCCTCGGAACACAGAGACCGAAAGGTCGAGCGTGAATCATATAGTAGATATGATCAACATAGTGATGTTCACCATTGAAACTACTCCATCTCACGTGTTAATCGGACATGGTTTAGTTGCTTTGGATCACGTAATCACTTAGATGATTAGAGAGATGTCTATCTAAGTGGGAGTTCTTAAGTAATATGATTAATTGAACTTAAATTTATCATGAACTTAGTCCTGATAGTATTTTGCAAATTATGTTATAGATCAATAGCTCGCGTTGTTGCTTCCCTGTGTTTATTTTTGATATGTTCCTAGAGAAAAATTATGTTGAAAGATGTTAGTAGCAAAGATGCGGATTGGATCCGTGATCTGAGGATTATCCTCATTGCTGCATAGAAAAATTATGTCCTTGATGCACCGCTAGGTGACAGACCTATTGCAGGAGCAGATGCAGACGTTATGAACGTTTGGCTAGCTCAATATGATGACTACTTGATAGTTTAGTGCACCATGCTTAACGGCTTAGAATCGGGACTTCAAAGACGTTTTGAACGTCATGGACCATATGAGATGTTCCAGGAGTTGAAGTTAATATTTCAATCAAATACTCGAGTTGAGAGATATGAAGTCTCCAACAAGTTCTATAGCTAAAAGATGGAGGAGAATCGCTCAACTAGTGAGCATGTGCTCAGATTGTCTAGGAACTACAATCGCTTGAATCAAGTGGGAGTTAATCTTCCAGATAAAATAGTGATTGACAGAATTCTCTAGTCACCATCACCAAGTTAGTAGAACTTCATGATGAACTATAGTATGTAAGGGATGATGAAAGTAATTCCCGAGCTCTTCGCGATGTTGAAATCGACGAAGGTAGAAATCAAGAAAAAGCATCAAGTGTTGATGGTTAACAAGACCACTAGTTTCAAGAAAAGGGCAAAAGGATAGAAAGCGGAACTTCAAGAAGAACGGCAAGCAAGTTGCTGCTCAAGTGAAGAAGCCTAAGTCTAGTCCTAAGCCTGAGACTAAGTGCTTCTACTGCAAAGGGACTGGTCACTGGAAGCGGAACTACCCCAACTATTTGGTGGATAAGAAGGATGGCAAAATGAACAAAGGTATATTGGATATACATGTTATTGATGTGTACTTTACTACTGTTTATAGCAACCCCTCGGTATTTGATACTGGTTCAGTTGCTAAGAGTAGTAACTCGAAACGGGAGTTGCAGAATAAACAGAGACTAGTAAAAGGCGAGGTGACGATGGGTGTTGGAAGTAGTTCCAAGATTGATATGATCATCATCGCACACTCCCTGTACTTTCGGGATTAGTGTTGAAACTAAATAAGTGTTATTTGGTGTTTGCGTTGAGCATGAATATGATTTGATCATGTTTTTTGCAATACGGTTATTCATTTAAGTTAGAGAACAATTGTTGTTCTGTTTACATGAATAAAAACCTTCTATGGTCATACACACCAACGAAAATGGTTTGTTGGATCTCGATCGTAGTGATACACATATTCATAATAATGAAGCCAAAAGATGCAAAGTTAATAATGATAGTGCAACTTATTTGTGGCACTGCCGTTTAGGTCATATTGGTGTAAAGCGCGTGAAGAAACTCCATACTGATGGGATTTTGGAATCACTTGATTATGAATCACTTGATGCTTGCGAACCGTGCCTCATGGGCAAGATGACTAAAACGCCGTTCTCCGGAACTATGGAGAGAGCAACAGATTTGTTGGAAATCATACATACAGATGTATGTGGTCCGATGAATATTGAGGCTCGTAGCAGGTATCATTATTTTCTGACCTTCAGAGGTGATTTGAGCAGATATGGGTATATCTACTTAATCAAACAGAAGTCTGAAACATTTGAAAAGTTCATATAATTTCAGAGTGAAGCGAAAAACATCGTAACAAGAAAATAAAGTTTCTACGATTTGATCGTGTAGAAGAGTATTTTAGTTACGAGTTTGGCCTTCAGTTAAAACAATGTGAAATAGTTTCACTACTCACGCCACCTGGAACACCACAGTGTAATGGTGTGTTCGAACATCGTAACCGTACTTTATTAGATATGGTGCGATATATGATGTCTCTTACCGATCTACCACTATTGTTTTGGGGTTATGCATTAGAGACAGCTACATTCACGTTAAATAGGGCACCATCAAAATCCGTTGAGACGACGCCTTATGAACTGTGGTTTGGCAAGAAACCAAAGTTGTCGTTTCTTAAAGTTTGGGATTGAGATGCTTATGTGAAAAGTTTCATCCTGATAAGCTCAAACCCAAATTGGAGAAATGTGTCTTCATAGGATACCCAAAGGAGAAAGTTGGGTACACCTTCTATCATAGATCCGAAGGCAAGACATTCGTTGCTAAGTATGGATCCTTTCTAGAGAAGGAGTTTCTCTCGAAAGAAGTGAGTGGGAGGAAAGTAGAACTTGATGAGGTAACTGTACCTGCTCCCTTATTGGAAAGTAGTTCATCACAGAAATCTGTTCCTGTGACTCCTACACCAATTAGTGAGGAAGTTAATGATGATGATCATGTAAACTTCAGATCAAGTTACTACCAAACCTCGTAGGTAAACCAGAGTGAGATCCACACCAGAGTGGTATGGTAATCCTGTTCTGGAGGTCATGTTATCTGACCATGACGAACCTACGAACTATGAGGAAGCGATGATGAGCCCAGATTCCACAAAATGGCTAGAGGCCATGAAATCTGAGATGAGATCCATGTATGAGAACAAAGTATGGACTTTGATTGACTTGCCCAATGATCGGCGAGCCATTGAGATTAAATGGATCTTCAAGAGGAAGACAGACGCTGATAGTAGTGTTACTATCTACAAAGCTAAAATTTTCGCAAAAGGTTTTCGACAAGTTCAATGTGTTGACTGCGATGAGAGAGTTTCTCACTCGTATCTATGCTTAAAGTCTGTCTGAATCATGTTAGAAATTGCCGCATTTTATGAAATCTGGCAAATGGATAAACAAAATTACATTCCTTAATGGATTTATTAAAGAAGAGTTGTATATGATGCAACCAGGAGGTTTTGTCAATCCTAAAAGTTCTAACAAAATATGCAAGCTCCAGCGATCCATCTATGGACTGGTGCAAGCATCTCGGAGTTGGAATATACGCTTTGATAAGTTGATCAAAGGATATAGTTTTATACAGACTTGCGGTGAAGCCTGTATTTACAAGAAAGTGAGTGGGAGCACTACAGCATTTCTGATAAGTATATGTGAATGACATATTGTTGATCAGAGATAATGTAGAATTATTCTGCAAAGCATAAAGGAGTGTTTGAAAGGAGTTTTTCAAAGAAAGACCTCGGTGAAGCTGCTTACATATTGAGCATCAAGATCTATAGAGATAGATCAAGACGCTTGATAAAGTTTTTCAATGAGTACATACCTTAACAAGATTTTGAAGTAGTTCAAAATGGAACAGTCAAAGAAAGAGTTCTTGCCTGTGTTACAAGGTGTGAAATTGAGTAAAGACTCAAAGCCCGACCACGGCAAAAGATAGAAAGAGAATGAAAGTCATTCCCTATGCCTTGGCCATAGGTTCTATAAAGTATGCCATGCTGTGTACTAGATCTATTGTATACCCTACACTAATTTTGGCAAGGGAGTACAATAGTGATCTAGGAGTAGATCACTGGACAGCGGTCAAAATTATCCTTAGTGGAATAAGGAAATGTTTCTCGATTATGGAAGTGACAAAAGGTTCGTCGTAAAGGGTTACGTCGATGCAAGTTTTGACACTAATCTAGATGACTCTAAAGTCTCGGTCTAGATACATATTGAAAGTGGGAGCAATTAGCTAGAGTAGCTCCGTGCAGAGCATTGTAGACATAGAAATTTGCAAAATATTTATGGATCTGAATGTGACAGACCCGTTGACTAAAATTATCTCACAATCAAAACATGATCACACCTTAGTACTCTTTGGGTGTTAATCACATAGCGATGTGAACTAGATTATTGACTCTAGTAAACCCTTTGAGTGTTAGTCACATAGAGATGTGAACTATGGATGTTAATCACATGGTGATGTGAATTGTTGATGTTAAATCACATGGTGATGTGAACTAGATTATTGACTCTAGTGCAAGTGGGAGACTGAAGGAAATATGCCCTAGAGGCAATAATAAAGTATTATATATTTCCTTATATCATGATAAATGTTTATTATTCATGCTAGAATTGTATTAACCGGAAACATAATACATGTGTGAATACATAGACAAACAGAGTGTCACTAGTATGCCTCTACTTGACTAGCTCGTTAATCAAAGATGGTTATGTTTCCTAGCCATAGACATGAGTTTTCATTTGATTAACGAGATCACCTCATTAGGAGAATGACGTGATTGACTTGACCCATTCCGTTAGCTTAGCACCCGATCGTTTAGTATGTTGCTATTGCTTTCTTCATGACTTATACATGTTCCTCTGACTATGAGATTATGCAACTCCCGTTTACCGGAGGAACACTTTGTGTGCTACCAAACGTCACAACGTAAATGGGTGATTATAAAGGTGCTCTACAGGTGTCTCCAAAGGTACTTGTTGGGTTGGCGTATTTCGAGATTAGGATTTGTCACTCCGATTGTCGGAGAGGTATCTTTGGGCCCACTCGGTAATGCACATCACTATAAGCCTTGCAAGCATTGTGACTAATGAGTTAGTTGCGGGATGATGTATTACGGAACGAGTAAAGAGACTTGCCGGTAAACGAGATTGAACAAGGTATCGAGATACCGACGATCGAATCTCGGGCAAGTAACATACCGATGACAAAGGGAACAACGTATGTTGTTATGCGGTCTGACCGATAAAGATCTTCGTAGAACATGTGGGAGCCAATATGGGCATCCAGGTCCCGCTATTGGTTATTGACCAGAGAGGTGTCTCAGTCATGTCAACATAGTTCTCGAACCCGAAGGGTCCGCACGCTTAACGTTACGATGACAGTTTTATTGAGTTTTGATGTACCGAAGGAGTTTGGAGTCCCGGATGAGATCGGGGACATGACGAGGAGTCTCGAAATGGCCGAGACGTAAAGATCGATATATTGGACGACTATATTCGGACTTCGGAAAGGTTCCGAGTGATTCGGGTATTTTTCGGAGTACGGGAGAGTTACGGGAATTCGTATTGGGCCTTAATGGGCCATACGGGAAAGGAGAAAAAGACCCCAAAGGGTGGCCGCACCCCTCCCCATGGGCTAGTCCGAATTGGACTAGGGAGGGGGGCGCCCCCTTCCTTCTTTCTCCTTCCCCCTTCCGTTCTCCTACTCCCACAAGGAAAGGAGGAGTCCTACTCCCGGTGGGAGTAGGACTCCCCCTCCTGGCGCGCCTCTCCTCCCTAGGCTGGCGGCCTCCCCCTTGCTCCTTTATATACGGGGCAGGGGGGCACCCCATGAACACACTTGATATACGATATTTTAGCCGTGTGCGGTGCCCCCCTCCACCAGATTACACCTCGATAATACCGTTGCGGAGCTTAGGCGAAGCCCTGCGTCGGTGGAACATCATCATCGTCACCACGCCGTCGTGCTGACGAAACTCTCCCTCAACACTCGGCTGGATCGGAGTTCGAGGGACGTCATCGAGCTGAAAGTGTGTAGAACTCGGAGGTGCCGTGCGTTCGGTACTTGATCGGTTGGATCGTGAAGACGTATGACTACATCAACCGCGTTGTGATAACGCTTCCGCTGTCGGTCTACAAGGGTACGTGGACAACACTCTCCCCTCTCGTTGCTATGCATCACCATGATCTTGCGTGTGCGTAGGAATTTTTTTGAAATTACTACGTTACCCAACAGGAGGCCATCCACTTGCCTTGACCTCCAGATCCGGACATGGTTGAGTGCTTTCTTGAAGCAAAAAGGATGAGAACTTGGGCGTTCAAGCTCGAGAATGGAAGGGCAGAGAAAGAGAAGGCATGGGTGAAGAAGGGGAATCCTTATCTCCTTATAAAGGCAGTGAATATCAAGCGCCTCCCCACTCGCCTTAAAACTCGCCTGTTCCCAAGGGCTGTGCAAACGGCACGGTTGGACTACCCACGCCCGTATTGATGAGAATCCTGCAATAAGGGGACACGATCTATGCTTTGACAAGACGTGCCAATGGAAACCGCATCTCGAAACGCGGAACATCAGACGAAAACGGTTTGAAATAATGATCGGGCAGACGTGATGTCATCTTGCAAAAAGTGGTCAGCAGATTGGGCTCGTGAAATATTATACTCTATGCGGTTGTGTGTGGTACTTGTGTTGCAGATCCGGATATATTCATTGCGTCCGAAGACTATTTTGGAGTATTCAGAGGAGGAAACCCGCCTTGTGATGCCGAAGATAATATGCGCGTCGGACACCTCGTCATTGAAGCCTGGTTCAGGGGCTACTGAGGGAGTCCTGGACTAAGGGGTCCTCGGACGTCCGGCCTGTTGGACATGGGCCGGGCTAATGGGCTGTGAAGATACAAGACCGAAGACTCTCTCCCGTGTCCGGATGGGACCCTCCTTGGCGTGGAAGGCAAGCTTGGCGTCTAAATATGAAGATTCCTTTCTCTGTAACCTACTTTGTACAACCCTAGTCCCCTCCGGTGTCTATATAAACCGGAGGGCTTAGTCCGGATCGAGATATAGTCATACATGCTAGACTTCTAGGGTTTTAGCCATTATGATCTCGTGGTAGATCAACTCTTGTAATACTCATATTCATCAAGATCAATCAAGCAGGAAGTAGGGTATTACCTCCATAGAGAGGGCCCGGACCTCGGTAAACATTGTGTCCCGTGTATCCTGTTACCATCGACCTTAGACGCACAGTTCGGGACCCCCTACCCAAGATCCGCCGGTTTTGACACCGACAGTAGGGGCCGGGTGCCTCCAACACATGTGCTGAAACTTGATTTGCTCTAACATAGCACACAGAGGAAAGAGTAAACCCTTCTCGTGGGTTGAGTCAAAGGGATAATTTGTGTGGGCCTATAGATGTTGATCATTCTTTATTCTTGTGAACAAAAATAACCAATAAAAACATAGTCTACAAATTAGCAAAACAAGGATCTCAAGGTTTATATAATCGCCATGACATGTCACTATAGAGTTGATCATTCTTTGATTTTTTAGAACAAAAATTAACCAATAAAAACATAGTCTACAAATTAGCAAAACAAGGATCCCAAGGTTCATATAATCGCCATGACAGGTCACTATAGAGACATTTATCTCTATAATGACCATTTCATAGCATTTAAATGAAGCTTGAGATATGCAACCTCCCACCGGGTCACCCATCCTTAGACTACTCCATCCCCAGTACGCTTAACTTCTGTGTTCTATTCGACTAGGCTAGCGGATGGGAAGCCGCCCCTTGCTGATAGGAATTGCGTCCTTGCCTTTAAGGCGTTTCACGCTGGTCACCCTATGGGACCTACTCCCTCCTATCACACACATTTGTGCTTTTATAAACTGTGTGTGATATTTACATGGCCGGTGTGTCACCGCCTAGACTTCAGTGAGCACCGACACTGACAGCAGGAAAACGATGGGAGAAGAGGCGGGAAACCGATGAGAGGAGTGGCGGGAAACAGTAGCGTGTTTGGATATATAATAACATTAATATAGAAAACTTAGTAGAGAAGGAAGCATGAGCTAGCACGACGCATGTGAATAGTGCTTACCCATATACTGCATGTGCTGTTGAAAGGGATGAGGATTGTCGTTCGATCTGGGAGCATCCAATGATGCAGATGTATGATCCGTGGGGTTTGGGTTCTGGCCAATCAGAACGCATGACTCAGATCGCGCGCGCAGCAGGGGGGCATCGGCCATGGTTTGGTAGGCACACGGATTTCGTGAGTGAACCGTGTGCTATTTGAAAACATTTAGTGAGAAGAATCTCGGTTTACAAATCCCCGTAAAGCCAAAACTCACTCGAAAATTGTGAAACTTGGCATGGTGTCACGACATGGCACATATATGTCGAGGATTTTTTTTGGTCCATTTTAGCGCAAGTTTTATTACAAGCCTCTTATAAGCCGGAGCTTCTTTCAAAGAAGCCCCGTGGTTCCGATAGGGAAACGTGTCCCCCTTGTGGGCAAAACGATAATGCCTCTTTTCGCCTTGTATTTTCTTCTACGGGCAACATGGAATGACATGATATCCATGCTGAAATTTAAACTTATTCGGGGTTCGTTTGGCCTTTTTATACACTAATTGAGTTTCCTAGCCATTTAATGTCCATAATTCAAATATGAACTACAAATACATGCTCCAGTTCACCAAAATGGCTAGAAAAATTATACATGTGTCCTTGGGTGCATGTTTAGGTCCCATGCTAGGAATGGGAATGAATTACAACCGTACCGGCGTCCTGGCTCGTCCTCAAACATTTGGAATCTCGGTTTTTAAATCCCCATAAATCCAAAACTCACTAGGAAGTCATGAAAGTTGGCATGGTGTCACGTCATGGCACATATATGTCGTTGTAAAAACATTGTCCAATTTGGGCCAAGCTTTATTACAAACCGGAGCCTATCGCAAGAACCCTCGTGGTTTCGATAGGGAAACGTGTCCCCTTGTGGGTGAAACAATAATCGCTCCCTCTTCTAGCCTTGTATTTTCTTCTACACGCAACATGGAACAACGGGAGATTCGTGCTGAACTTTGAAATTATTCAGGGTTCGTTTGACCTTTTTATTCATTAATTGAGTTTTCTAGGCATTTAATGACCATAATTCAAATCCAAACTACAAATACATGTTCCAGTGCACCAAAATGGCTAGAAAAACGTACATGTGTCCTTGGGGTGCATGTTTAGGTCCCATGGAAGGAATGGGAATGAATTCAACCGTCTCGGCGTCCTGGCTCGGCCACAAACATTGCGAATCTCAGTTTTTTAATCTCTGTAAATCCAAAACTCACCAGGAAACCATGAAAGTTGGCATGGTGTCACTACATGGCACATATATGTTGTGGTAAAATAATTGTCCAATTTGGTCCAAGCTATATTATAAGCCTCTTACAATCCGAAGCTTCTCGCAACCCTCGTGGTTCTGGTAGGGAAACATGCCCCTCTTGTGGGCGAAACGATAATCGCTGCCTCTTCTCACTTTGAACTTTGTTTTCTACAGGCAACCTAGAATAACAGGAGTGTCGTGCTGAAATTTGAAACTGTTCAGGGTCGTTTGGCCATGTTATATATTAATTGAATTTTCTAGGCATTTAATGCAGTCCATAATTCAAATTTGAACTACAAGCACATGCTCCAGTGAAGCAAAATGGGTGGAAAATCATACATGTGTCATTGGGTGCATGTTTAGGTCTCATTGAAGGAATGGGAATGAATTACAAACTTCTCGTCGTCCTGAAACATTGAGAATCTTGGTTTTTAAATCCTAGTAAATCAAAAACTCACCCTAAAAACATGAAACTTGGCACGGTTTCATGCCATGGCACATATATGCCGTGGTAAAAAAATCGTCCAGTTTGAGACAAGGCGCACACATTATGACCGAAGAAGTCCTTTTGAAACAAATAACTGACACGTTAATATCGCAAACGGTTGTATTATATGAACCATGTGGTCCCGTAACAATTTAAGTGCGGCCACACGTCCCTCTTTTCTTATGGGATAGTACTACCTCCGTCCTTGTTCATTGGTCATCTTTGTATTTTGTGCCAAAATTTAACCATACTTGGTGGCGTGCGTGCAGCTGTTCGATTAGACGGGACAAGCGCGAGAAGTCTGCCGTGCAGGCTCGACGGGACGCGTGCGAGTAGTCCGCCACGCAGGCTCGACGAGATGCGTGCATCCTGTCCACCTCGCAGGCTCTCTCACAACTTCTCCATCCACCAGCCGCCCACCTCACCGGGAAGCGATCTCTTTGACCTCCATCCACCAGCCGCCCGCCTCGCTCACAACTTCTCCATTAATGGCGGTCGGGCCGCTGTTTATCACGCGATTAATTAAAGCACCTGGACGGATGGTATTTGCTTGTGATCCCATGGCCCAGCTCAACGTTAGCATTTGCTTTGTTTGTCTTTTCAACTCGTATTCTGGCCTAATTTAAAATGCCACATAGGCACCAGATAATACAACGACAAATAAAATGGCAACGGATAATACACTAACAAATTTACAATGGAGTGGATAATAATTGTCTTAAATATTCTGGATAATTTAAAATGCCACATGCGGCAAAGCCCGGAACACACGAGGGCATGAGAAGAAGGAGATCACAGACAACGATCTGGGTCGCTACTGTCTCTACTCCTCGATGGATCGCCAGGCGACAACATCCTCCAGCTCCTTCTTCAATTCCTCACGACTTTGCTTGAAAGCAGCCACAGATTCCTCCACCTCCTGCTCGCGCTCGATCCAGAGCTTCCTCAAGTCACCCATCAGTTCGTCGATGATCGCTGTCACCGTCATCCCCGAGGCACTGCTCTGCACATGCAGCATCTTCCAGCCGGCGGCCTCCTCCTCCTTCTCGGCAAGCGCCTTGAGGAGCTTCGCATTGTCACCCATGAGTTGCTCGACGAGGTCGGTCGCCTTCTCAACCGAGGCATCACTGATGTCGAGAAGCTTCATCAAACCGTCGACCAGCTCCTGGTGCTTAATGAGGCCAACGAGAATGTCCTCGTCGCCAGCCAAGGACTTCATCAATGCCAGCTCGTCGCAATCGCCGATGCGGTGAGTGCGCTTGTGATAGCCCTCGCGTGCCCGTGAGAGCTCGTTCGAGGGCTCCGCGGCGCGCCGGGACATCTCTGCTGCGGCTGCCGCTTGGCGGCGGGACCGCGGCCTTGGTCTTTGCTGCCTGGTTATATGTCCACCCAAAACTCCTCCTACCGGTCATGGCGGAATAGATCAGT
The DNA here is from genome assembly GCF_002575655.3 of Aegilops tauschii subsp. strangulata. NCBI lineage: Eukaryota > Viridiplantae > Streptophyta > Magnoliopsida > Poales > Poaceae > Aegilops > Aegilops tauschii. The sequence continues at coordinate 194,795,075 of NC_053038.3, forward strand.
ATTGTGGGTGATGAGGAGAGGAACTGTGAAGTAATTTTCGACTGGGTAGTTTTTATAGCCAGGTGCAAAGTGTGAGCACATATTAGTTTGATCAGTGTGAACAGATTTGCAATTACTTATTGCGTTGTAATCTGCAATGTGACGAGAAACAAGGTCAAAATTTATTGATGGTTCGGCCTACAAAGCCCGTTTCTGTTGTTCTGGCTCATCGCAAACAGTTCTTATGGATTAACCATGTGCGCCGCATCGGAAGCCCGAAACATGGGCCCGTGTTCTCAGATGTACGTGTACGTGTCTGCCCACTATCACGCATGGTCAAGATATCACCATCGTGTGCGATGGATGCGCCATCGCGCCTCCCACGGGGTGCCAAAAGGTTGACCACGTGGTTGCTCGCCGTTGAGGTGACTGCGGCGCGCTCCGCTCTGGCGTCCCTGCGCGCGCTCCGCTCTGGCGTCCCTGCGCGCGCTCTTCTCGCCATTGAGGCAAGTTTACAATGGCAACGATTAATAAATGTCTTACATGTTCAGGATAATTTAAAATGCCACATGCGGCAATGCCCAAAACACTCACGACCTACATATGCATACAATTAGAATAAAATACAGGCTAAAAGGCTGAGCTAGCGGCCTTCCGACGACGGTCTTCTCGGACTCCATGATCAGCATAGCAACCTTGCGGCCGTTCATTCCAAGTGTCCCGACCCGCCTCCGCCTATGGAGCTGCTAGCGCTGGGAGGCTCTTGGGGCTGCTGGGCCACTTCTAGAAGAGCTTGACAGCGTGCAATCGCGCGCATGATATCTCCGCGGAACCGCTCCATTTCCATGTCTCTGGCCTGGTAGCAAATTCTGTCCATCACCTACATCCTCAAGATATCACGTTGGTGATATTCTACTTTGTCGGGGACGTCAACTCCATCAAGGATGCGCTCGAGCCTGACCAAACACATCGTCGGGATCGAGGTTGACACGACCGCCGCGGGCAATGATGAAGCCGCAGGCTGGCTGTACCTTAACTGAATCACAAAGGCCCTCTGCCCATTCCTTGCAGGGCATCAAGCTCTCGATGAGCACTGGTGACGGCGGCTCTTCGGGTGGGTCATCGATTGTGCCGCTGAGCAGCTCTGGATCTTTGGCATGGTGGCTGGCAAACTGCTCATCACACCTCCTTTACAATATTTCGATTGTGCGCCCAAGGACTGTCACGCCGATATCGCTGCCGATGGGCCATGGTGCCTACACCGGCCGATGAAGCTCTTGCTCCCTGACCTGCTCCGGCTCGTTCTCCTCGCCGAAGATGTAACGCAGGTTGGGGTCGACGTCGAAGCTTTGGTCATTTCCTGGCATGCTTGGAATAACTAATGGTAGATGGGTGAGGACTAGATCTGCGCAGAGTGTTGGGACGGTGCATTGCCGCCTGGGTTATATGCAGCAAGCCATTAGCTGGTGGCGGGAAACCGATGAGGGAAGAGGCGTGGATTTTACAGTTCACCCATGTGGAGCACGGGAAGCATTCGCTGGAGCGCGGGAAGACTAAGTGGAGCACACACACAACCCGAATACAGTATGCGGTGCCACGTGTCATTTATCACTCACGTGTTACCATAAGGAAACATATGTGTAACTTACTAATCATCACACACGAGTACTCGCAGACGCATCGTGTGCGATACTCCTAGCCACCGCAAGCAACTAGTTTGCATTTTCCAAAGTTTTTTGCACAAACAGAATCGCACACGAACTAACTATAGTAATCGTCCGTGCTATAATTTCTCATCGCAAACAGGTCATCCGAGTGGGCTGTTTGCTACGTATCACACACATCTTGTTTACACAAATCATTTGTGTTCTTTTGGTTCATCGCAACCAGTTCATCTATGTGAACTGTATGCCGCATATCGCACACATCTTGTTAAGTTGAACCGTTCTGTTCTCTTCCCTAATCGAAAACAGTTCGTCTGTGTGAACCGTATGACGTATATCACACACTCCTTGATCTGGCTGACCGTTTCTGTTGCATTCCCTAATAGCAAACAGTTCATCGGAGAAAACTGTATGCCGTATATCGCACACACATTGATATGGCTGCCTGTTTCTGTTGTTCTGTCTAATCACAAACAGTTTGTATGGATCAAACGTATGCCCAGCATCACACACGTAACTTAAATCTAGACCGTGTTTGATGTCTCTGCCATCGCAAATGTTTTGCATCTTTTTGATGGTTTTTTTACATCCCCGTTTGTGATTAATGTATCACACACAGTTTCGTCAAAGGGTCTCTGATCGTAGTGTCGCGTTAGCAGCATCTTGCAGTAATGAGAGACATTGCCATCAACATGAGGCGGTAATTCAACTTACACTTTGTCAACATATTTTGCATATGCAAATAAATATAGCTCAATGTATAAGTTTAAGATCCACATGCAATGTGAAATTGAATTGCCAAATAGTAGCATGGTACATTGAGACAAGTGCAGGTCGTATAATGAACATCACTGTAACAGATTCACCTGAAGAAAAATACTACTCTACTACCACTACCATAGATTCAACTGATAGGGTCAAACAATGCTAGTAATTGCACACAGACTAACATCACAAGGCAGGAGAGAATAGATGGAACAGGGACCTGATGATGATAGTGTCGACGATGATCAGATTGGGTTAGCATCGCTGAGGATGTGGATGATCTACAGACATTTGTCATCCAAAGTAAACACCTGCATGATTAAAAAAACTACATCAAAACTTCTTCCAATCAATCAAACAATAAAGATTAGTGTGGATTATATAGAAGAGTAGAGATCTGTGTCCCTAGGAAGCACAACAAATGCTAAAAATCAACTGGACAATTAATAATTGTATCCTTCTGTACAAGCACATATGAATAGATAACATTTTTGGTACAACAGAGCAACTCCATATGAGGAGGAAAAGGGTTGTGTGATGAATAGCTTACAAACTTGACAATCTCTCGCCACATTGTAAACCAGATATTAGTATGAGGAAGAAATAATAATCTCTCGCCACGATCGACTCTTGTAACTGCTGTACGCAACTCTATATGTACCATGTACTGAACACTAAGGAAGTAACATGACACAACAGACACCAGCTACAAATCCCAGGCAATATTTACTAGCACAGTTAACCCGAACAATTACAAACAGTAGAGGAAGTCATGAATGTGTGATACGTCCATTTTGCATCATGCTTTTATATCGATATTTATTGCATTATGGGTTTTTATTACACACTATGTCACAATATATATGCCTATTCTCTCTTATTTTACAAGGTTTACACGAAGAGGGAGAATACCGACAGCTGGAATTCTGGGCTGGAAAAGGAGCAAATATTAGAGACCTATTCTGCACAACTCCAAAAGTCCTGAAACTTCACGGAGGCACGTTTTAGAATATATAAAAAATATTGGGCGAAGAAAGTACCAGAGGGGGGCCACCCACCATCCACGAGGGTGGGGGGCGCGCCCCTGCCTCGTGGGCCCCCTGGCAGGCCTTCGGTGCCCATCTCTAGCTATATGAAGTCTTTCGCCCTGGAAAAAATCAGAAGGAAGCTTTCGGGAGAAACACCACCGCCACGAGGCGGAACCTTGGCGGAACCAATCTAGGGCTCCGTCGGAGCTGTTCTGCTGAGGAAACATCCCTCTGGGAGGGGGAAATCATCACCATCGTCATCACCATCGATCCTCTCATCGCGAGGGGGTCAATCTCCATCAACGTCTTCACCAGCACCATCTCATCTCAAACCCTAGTTCATCTCTTGTATCGAATCTTTGTCTCAAAACCTCAGATTGGTACCTGTGGGTTTCTAGTAGTGTTGACTACTCCTTGTAGTTGATGCTAGTTGGTTTATTTGGTGGAAGATCATATGTTCAGATCCTTTATGCATATTAATACCCCTCTGATTATGAACATGAATATGATTTGTGAGTAGTTACATTTGTTCCTGAGGACATGGGAGAAGTCTTGCTATAAGTAGTCATGTGAATTTGGTATTTGTTCGATATTTCGATGAGATGTATGTTGTCTTTCCTCTAGTGGTGTTATGTGAACATCGACTACATGACACTTCACCATTATTTGGGCCTAGGGGAAGGCATTGGGAAGTAATAAGTAGATGATGGGTTGCTAGAGTGACAGAATCTTAAACCCTAGTTGATGCGTCGCTTCGTAAGGGGCTGATTTGGATCCATATGTTTCATGATATGGTTAGGTTTACCTTAATACTTCTTTTGTATTTGTGGATGCTTGCAATAGGGGTTAATCATAAGTGGGATGCTTGTCTGAGGAAGGGTAGTACCCAAGCACCGGTCCACCGACATATCAAATTATCAAAGTAACGAATGCGAATCATATGAGCATGATGAAAATTAGCTTGACGATAATTCCCATGTGTCCTCGGGAGTGCTTTCCTTTATATAAGAGTTTGTCCAGGCTTGTCCTTTGCTACAAAAAGGATTGGGCCACCTTGCTGCACCTTGTTTACTTTTGTTACTTGTTACCCGTTACAAATTACCTTATCACAAAACTATCTGTTACCGATAATTTCAGTGCTTGCAAAGAATACCTTACTGAAAACCGCTTGTCATTTCCTTCTGCTCCTTGTTGGGTTCGACACTCTTACTTATCAAAAGGACTATGATAGATCCCCTATACTTGTGGGTCATCAAGACTCTTTTCTGGCGCCGTTGCCTGGTTGTGAAGCGCCTTTGGTAAGGAAAAATTTATATAGTGTGCTGAAATTTACTGTCACTTGTTACTATGGAAAGTAATCCTTTGAGGGGCTTGTTCGGGGTATCTTCACCCCGACCAGTGGAGCAAAGAGTTTCTCCTCAACCTACTGAACCTACTGAAATTTTTTACTTTGAAATTCCTTCGGGTATGATAGAGATACGGCTAGCTAATCCTTTTACAGGAGATGGAACATTGCATCCCGATTTGCACCTAATCTATGTGGATGAAGTTTGTGGATTATTTAAGCTTGCAGGTATGCCCGAGGATGTTATCAAGAAGAAGGTCTTCCCTTTATCTTTTAAGGTAAAGGCATTGACATGGTTTAGGCTATGTGATGATATGGGATCATGGAACTACAACCGATTGAAATTGGAATTTCATCAGAAGTTTTATCCTATGCATCTTGTTCATCGTGATCGTAATTATATATATAATTTTTGGCCTCGCGAAGGAGAAAGCATCGCTCAAGCTTGGGGAGGCTTAAGTCAATGTTATATTCATGCCCCAATCATGAGCTGTCAAGAGAAATGATTATTCATAATTTTTATGCTCGGCTTTCTCTCAATAATCGCTCCATGCTCGATACTTCTTATACTGGTTCTTTTATGTTGAAGACTATTGAATTCAGATGGGATTTATTGGAAAGAATTAAATGCAACTCTGAAGATTGGGAACTTGACGAAGGTAAGGAGTCAGGTATAACACCTAAGTTTGATTATGTTAAATCTTTTATGGATACCAATGCTTTCCGTGAATTTCGCACTAAATATGGACTTGACTCTGAGATAGTAGCTTCTTTGTGTGAATCATTTGCTACTCATGTTGATCTCCCTAAGGAGAAGTGGTTTAAATATAATCCTCCCATTGAAGTAAAAGTAGTTGAACCTATTAAAGTTGAAGAAAAGACTATCACTTATAATGTTGATCCTATTGTTCCTACCGCTTATATTGAGAAACCAACTTTCCTTGTTAGAATAAAGGATCATGCTAAAGCTTCAACTGTGGTTCGTAAGAGTAATGCTAGGTCACCTACACCCCCTGAGAAAATTAAAGTTGAACCTAGTATTGCTATGGTTAAAGATCTCTTGGCCAATAATATTGATGGGCATCTTATTTACTTCTGTGATGAAGCTGCTAGAATTGCTAGACCCGATACTAAGGGTAAACATAGACCTATTGTTGAAATGATATGTTTATGAATGAAAGAAGGGAAATAGATGAAGTATTCTTTAAGTAGGGACCTATTTTGAAACACAACTTGCCTGTTGAAATTCTAGGGGATCCTCCTCCACCCAAGGGTGATCCCGTGTTTGAGCTTAAACCATTACTTGATACTCTTAAATATGCTTATCTTGATGAAAAGAAGATATATCCTGTTATTATTAGTGCTAACCTTTCAGAGCAAGAAGAAGAGAAATTATTGAAAGCTCTGAAGAAGCGCCGTGCTGCTATTGGATATACTCTTGATGATCTTAAGGGCATTAGTCCCACTCTATGCCAGCACAAAATAAAATTGGAGAAAGACGCTAAACCGGTTGTTGATCACCAACAACGGTTAAATCCTAAGATGAAAGAAGTGGTAAGAAAAGAAATACTAAAGCTTCTGGAAGCAGGTATAATTTATCTTGTTGCTGATAGTCAGTGGGTAAGCCCTGTCCATTGTGTCCCTAAGAAGGGAGGTATTACTGTTGTTCCTAATGATAAAATGAATTGATCCCACAAAGAATTGTTACAGGTTATAGGATGGTAATTGATTTCCGCAAACTAAATAAAGCTACTAAAAAGGATCATTACCCTTTACCTTTTATTGATCAAATGCTAGAAAGATTATCCAAACATACAAATTTTTGCTTTCTAGACGGTTATTTCGGTTTCTCTCAAATACCTGTGTCAAAAGAGGATCAAGAAAAGACCACCTTCACTTGCCCTTTCGGTACCTTTGCTTATAGACGTATGCCTTTTGGTTTATGCAATGCACCTGCTACCTTCCAAAGATGTATGACTGCTATATTCTCTGATTTGTGTGAAAACATTGTTGAGGTTTTCATGGATGATTTCTCCGTTTATGGAACTTCTTTTGATGATTGCTTAAGCAACCTTGAGGGGGCCACCCACCATCCACGAGGGTGGGGGGCGCGCCCTACCCCCTGGGCGCGCCCCCTCCCTCGTCGGCCCCCTGGCAGGCCTCCGGTGCCCATCTTTGGCTATATGAAGTCTTTCGCCCTGGAAAAAATCAGAAGGAAGCTTTTAGGACGAAACACCACCGCCACGAGGCGGAACCTTGGCGGAACCAATCTAGGGCCTGTTCTGCCGGGGAAACATCCCTCCGGGAGGGGGAAATCATCACCATCGTCATCACCATCGACCCTCTCATCGGGTGGGGGTCAATCTCCATCAACATCTTCACCAGCACCATCTCATCTCAAACCCTAGTTCATCTCTTGTATCCAACCTTTGTCTCAAAACCTCAGATTGGTACAGGTGGGTTGCTAGTAGTGTTGATTACTCCTTGTAGTTGATGCCAGTTGGTTTATTTGGTGGAAGATCATATGTTCAGATCCTTTATGCATATCAATACCCCTCTGATTATGAACATGAATATGATTTGTGAGTAGTTACATTTGTTCCTGAGGACATGGGAGAAGTCTTGCTAGAAGTAGTCATGTGAATTTGGTATTCGTTCAATATTTTGATGAGATGTATGTTGTCTTTCCTCTAGTGGTGTTATGAGAAAGTCGATTACATGAAACTTCACCATTATTTGGGCCTAGGGGAAGGCATTGCGAAGTAATAAGTAGATGATGGGTTGCTAGAGTGACAGAAGCTTAAACCCTAGTTTATGCGTTGCTTCGTAAGGGGCTGATTTGGATCCATATGTTTCATGCTATGGTTAGGTTTACCTTAATACTTCTTTTGTAGTTGCGGATGCTTGCAATAGAGGTTAATCATAAGTGGGATGCTTGTCCAAGGAAGGGTAGTACCCAAGCACCGGTCCACCCACATATCAAATTATCAAAGTACCGAACGCGAATCATATGAGCGTGATGAAAACTAGCTTGACGATAATTCCCATGTGTCCTCGGGAGCGCTTTCCTTTATATAAGAGTTTGTACAAGCTTGTCCTTTGCTACAAAAAGGATTGGGCCACCTTGCTGCACCTTGTTTACTTTTGTTACTTGTTACCCGTTACAAATTACCTTATCACAAAACTATCTGTTACCGATAGTTTCAGTGCTTGCAGAGAATACCTTACTAAAAACCGCTTGTCATTTCCTTCTTCTCCTCATTGGGTTCGACACTCTTACTCATCGAAAGGACTACGATAGATCCCCTATACTTGTGGGTCATCAATGTGTAAATGAATGAATGGTTCTTTAGATCAACTTTAAAGCTAGCAGCAAGCATATTTAGACAACTTGACAACATTAGTAATACTACTTCATATTTGGACTAGTAGAAGGCCACATAGAATTTGTGATAACTTTATTGAATTCATTCAATAGGGGATAGCACAAACAAAAAACACACAATGTCAAAATGAGTCTTTGTTCTTAAAAGTACAAAATAGGAAAATGAATATTCTTGAATTATTTTTGAACTAGGAAAGGAAGGTTTTTGACATTTTTGAGGAAGATATGATCCAAATAATTTATGAGAAATTTGTGGGAATTTTAGGAATGACCGAAATGTAGGTTGCTTCACAACCTAGGGCAAATATTGACACATGGACATGACACATAGGCAAAAATTGACACATGGACATGACACATAGACAAAACTGATGAGGTGGCGCCTAGTGATAGCAATACACCACAATTTACAAGGCTATGACCATCTGTATTTGACGTGATCAGCTAGAAATAAGGCAGTGGACCAGTGTTGTCTGCTTTACGACCATTTCGTGTAAGGAAATTATGACCTTTCTGACCAAAATGGTCGTTATGGTTTAGGGTTTGGAGCCCCCCGAACAGCTTATGACCAATTGGTCTCAAATGATCGTAGATTTATGACCATTTCTTCTGGGGTCACTGACAGAAGGTCACAAGTTGACATATTTCTTGTAGTGAAAATTTCAGCTCATTTGGAGATGTGCATAATAGGTATCTCTAACATTGCTTTTTCAGGTCCAGAATTCCAGTTGTCGATATTCTCTCTCTTTGTGTAAACCTTGCATATTATGAGATAAAGGGCATTAGAATCACTCCACAAAGTGTAATATTGATTGAAAACACTATAAATAACAGTAGGAAAACATGATGCAAAATGGACGTATCAGTTTGCAATTTGTCAAAGTGCTCTTCCATTTTCCTCACTTCATCAACATATGCTTCCATCAATGGACTCTGATAATCTCTATTGACTTTTTTCACAATCAACTGTGAGTCACCTCTAATAACAAGTTTTCTAATTCCAAGGTCAGCCACGATCCCGAGACCGACAAGCAATCCTTCATACTCAGCAGTGTTGTTTGTCGCCTCCCCCTAGGGAAATCATCTAAATTGCATACTTGAGGTGCTCTCGAGTGGGTGCGGCAAGCAACATTCCAGCACCGGTGCCTTGCAGCGAAAAGGCCCCATCAAAGTACATAATCCAATCTTTAGTTGTTTCCTTGCCGGGGAGAGAGGTTTCTGGAATTTCTTCGTCTGGCGTTGGCATCCATTCTGCAATGAACCCTGCCAAGGCTCTGCTCTAAATTGTTGATGTGCTTTCAAACTTGAGATCAAAGCTTGAAAATTCCAACGCCCACTCAACAACCATGCCTAGCATCTGGATTTCTCATAATCCTTTGCATGGAAAGTGAGTAATCACAATAATTTGGTGTGCTTGAAAGTAGTAGCGCGACTTCCTAAAGGCCATAAGGAGACCAAAAAGCAATTTATGCACACTAGAATATCTTGATCTAGCCCCCTGGAGAAGGGAACTGACAAAATAGACTAGGCTCTGTACTAACTTCTTCTTCAGCACAACTTGTTGATCTGATTCATTTGCTTGATATGCATTTGATTTGTCGGCACCAGAACTTGCCAGAGAAGATTCTGGCTTATTGCTTGGTGGGCCTCCATCCGCTGCTTCTTCGCCTTCAGCTTCCCTCTCCGCCACTAGTGCAACAATGAGCACTTGATTCGTTGCCGCCAAGTATAACGACAATGGCTTGCGGTCTTGGCGCAACCAGTGTTGGCGCAGAGAAAGGCACTTCTTCAAGTCTTGCAGCGCTGCCTCCGCTTCCAGAGTCCATTTCATTGGACCTGCCTTTTTCAAGATTTTGAAAAATTGCAGGGCATGCTTAACAGACTTGGAGATGAACCTGCTTAGTGCAACAATGCAACCCACAAGGCGACGCACATCCTTGACGTGCTTCGGTGCTTCAGTCTTCTCAATTGCTTTGATCTTGCCGGGATTAACTTCAATTCCACGTTGAGAAACAAAGAACCCAAGAAGCTTGCCGGATGGAACGCTAAACACACACTTCTCGGGGTTGAGCTTGAGATTGATCTTGCGCAGGTTAGCAAATGTTTCTTCTAGATCTTGAATGAGTGTTGCTTTGTCCTTGGTTTTGACCAGTATATCGTCCACATATGCTTCCACATTTCTGTGCAGATGAGGCTCAAAACCAATCTGGACTGCCCTTGTAAACATTGAACCAACACTTTTCAAACCGAAAGGCATACGTATGAAACAGTGAATGCCACATGGAGTGATAAATGCATTCTTTCTTCATCCTCTTTTGACATAAAAATCTGGTGATACCCAGATTAGGCATCAAGGAAGGACAACAAGTCATAGCCTGTCGTGGAGTCAACAATCTGGTCAATGCATGGCAAAGGGAAAGGATCTTTTGGACAAGCTTTATTTATATCAGTATAATCGATACAAAGCCTCCATTTCCCATTTGCTTTGTGCACGACAATTGGATTGGCCAACCATCTTGGGTGAAGGACTCATCTGACCAAACCTGTGCTTCCAACTTTTTGATTTCTTCGACAATGAACTGTTGCCACTCCAAGGCTTTCTTCCTCACCTCCTGCTTGACGGTACGTGCGTGGGGACAGACGTCAAGGTGGTGCTAAATTACCTCCCTGGGAACACCGGGGATGTCAGATGGTTGCCACGCAAACACATCGACATTCACCCTCAAGAAGGCAATGAGCGCGCTTTCCTATTTTTCATCAAGGGTGGAACTTATGTTGAAAGTTCCCCCTTGTCGTCCTCCTTGGCGGACACCTTCTTGGTTTCTGGTGGAGAAGCCTTGTTCTTCTTGCTCTTTCCTATAAAGATCTTTGGAACATCCTCGACGTGAGTGCAACACTCCGAAGAGGCGCGCTTGCCAGAGTCAATGGTCTTGCGGTCTTCTTCCTCTTCTCCCCCCCGGTTGCTTGGTCGGTGTTGTGGTGATCTCATGGCAGATGCCATGGGATGGCTAAAGAGAGGGACATGCAACAAGCCACCGGTGGGATCCAGAGGCGAGGTTGGTACGAGCGAGCGTGAGACACAAGACATACCCAGGTTCGGGCTCTCCGGAGAGATAACACCCCTAGTCATGCCGACTGTGATTTATATGAAGATGATACAGGCTTGCTCCTAGAGCTGTTTTGGTGAGGTAGGAAGACATGCCAGTGCATAGGCTGCTCCTTCTCTATGTGGATGGATGTGAGTATGTATGGCCAAAGAGTCAGCCCTCTACATGGAGGAGCACCGGGGGGTCTTATAGCCTAGCCCCTGGGGTTACAATGGTAAAGTTACTTGGGCGCAGGGCCCTGGTGTCAGTGTCTAGGAGCCGACAGTGGGGGCCGTTGGGTCTGCCGGGTGCGGGCCATACCGGGGCCGTGGGCACGGGTACGGCCGGCTGCTAGGTACTGTTGGCATGCCTTGCCAGATGTCATGGGACGGCAACGCTGCCTCGCTACAGGGTTGAGCCCCGAGACGCCGCCCACCCCAGGTGGTGGCTTGGTCGGCACGACTTTCGTGCCCGCCGGGGCCAACGCAAAGGGGGGTGCACTATAGCCATGCATACTTGTCGACGGAGGTGGGCTTCTTGGGGCCAGCCAGCATGCGCCAGCTGGCTGACCGGGTTGCGGCACCTGGCCAGGTTGCACTGGGGAGCCGGCCAGGACGAGCCGGATTAACGGGCGTTGCTGGCCCCGATATTTTTGAAAAGGATCCGGGTTTCGTTGCCTACCCGGGGTCCATCCCCCCGACAGTCGGCGGGGGTAAGTACCTTGGCGGCAGATGCTGCAACTGCTTCCTGGTAGAGTTGACTAGCGCAAATCAACTCATCCTTCTTATCAGAGTGGATGGTGATGACACTTATCGGCCCAGGCATCTTCAGTGTGTTGTAGGCATAATGGGATGCTGCCATGAACTTTTCAAGTGATGGGTGTCCAAGGATCCCATTGTATAGCAATGGAATCTTGACGACGTCACAAATGATCTTTTTTGTCATGTAGTTGAGTTCACTGCCAAACGTCACCGGCAAGGTGATCTTGCCCTTTGGCTGGCTTCTTCCTGGATTAATCCCGTGGAATGTGCCAATATTCTTTAGATCCTCCCCAGAGATCTGTAGCCTCTTGATCACGTCAGGTGAGATCAAGTTGAGACTAGCCCCACTTTCAACCAACACTTTTTTCACCTTGAGATTGCGGATTGTTGGTTGTTGGTGAAACCAACAACGGCAAGCACCCGACCACTATTGTCGATCAGGGTGATCGTCAGCGTAAAAAATGATGGGCGTGCTGGACCATCTTAGGGGCTTCTGGGCTCCCACTATCGGCCCTGTCACATTGACCTTACGCACCCATTGCTTGAGTTGGCGGTGAGAAGAGTGCAAGGATGCACCTCCGTCAATGCACATCGCTTCTGTGGCCTTTCGGAACTCAGCCTCACTGGACTTGTCATCATCCTCTTCGTCTTCGTCATCATCATATTCCTTCTTATCTCGACCTCTTATAGGCTTCTCCTTCTGCTGCTTGGTCTTGTTGCGACGACCTCCTGAGCCACCATGTTTCTTGCCGGACCCACTTGCACCATCAGCCCTCTCTTTATCTCTCTCTTTTTGTATTTATCCTTCTGCTTCTCGGCAAGCTAGTCTACTTGCCGGCATTCTTGAAGATCATGGCTCTTGGTGCAATGGATCTTGCAGTATTGCTTGGCGGAGCCCCAGTCTGATCAGCAGCCGCCAAGGATTGGCACGAGGCGCACCCAGCAACCTCCTTGTCGGAGCCCTCTGCCTTAGCCTTCTTGGCGGGGCCACTATTGCCGGATCCCTCCAAAGCAAGAACAACTTTTCCCTTACACTTCCTATTGCGCTTGTAGTTTTTCTTCTTTGGGGCGGTGGCGGCGTCATCATCTTCCTAATCAGAGGATGTGACAACCCCCTCTCGAGGAAGTCTCCTTCCTTCCTCAGCCCGTGCACACTTGTCGGCTAGAGCGTAGAGCTCAGTGACATCCCTCACCTTGGTCATGGCCATCTCTTCCCGCATCTTGCGGTTCCTCATGTTCTGGTGGAACGCGGCAATGTCTGCTGTGGGGTGGATATCGGGAATGTTGCATTGCACACAACTGAATCTCCATATGTACTTGCAGAGCGACTCATCCTTCTTTTGTGGAATCAATTGCAAGTTAGTTTCTTGGCCTGGAACTTTGTGGCCGCCTATGAAGGCGCCAACAAACTTGTGGCACAAGTCTGCTCGGCAGGAAATGGAGTCCTCCAACAGGTTCATCAACCACGATATGATGTTGGGCTTGAGTGCCAATGGAAAGTAGTTGGTGAAAACCTTGTCATCACGAGCTCCGGCAGCTTGCACCACAATGGTGTAAATGCTTAGGAACTCCGACGGGTGTGTTTTGACGTCGTACTTATCCACCTCTGGCTTGAAGTTCCGGGAACTGGGCCACTGCACTTGCCGCAGCTCTCGGGTTAATGCAGGACAACCTACCTCATAAGGCAAGTTGCCATTGTTTCCTAACGCAGGCTCATCAACAGCAGACCCTGCATGCCTGTCAGATTGATATAGCGTTTCCCGTCGCCGTTTGAGGGTAGTACGGGCATCTTCTCTGTGCCATTCTTGCAGAAATTGGTGCTGGTGGCGGTGGGCTCACGGATCGGACAATGCCATGGACATGTCATCATGGGCGTCGACCCGCTAACCATGTCGTTGAGGTTGTTGTCATGGAGGATATTGCACTATGGGTGCTCCATCTCCAGTCCTTTCTCCAATAGCATGCACCGGGGCAGTGGCTGCTACTGTAAGGGTCGTGCCTCCTGTGGCTTGTCATTGTTGGCGAAGCCAACAAGACTCTAGATAGTGGCCCTCCACTCGTCCATCCCGTCTGCAGTAGGAGGAAACTGCAGAAGTAGCTGCGCACGCGCCATGCTTCTTCTGGTGTGGACTACATGGAGAGGCGCGAAGAACAAGAGGTGTTCTTGCTTCCAACTGATCTAGAAGCAGTCCCGTCTCGAACCTGCGACCTCGGCCCATCGTTTCCAGTGCGTTGGCTTGCATGTTGGCATTGCATATCTTGAGGATGATCCGTAGGGCCCCTGTCGTGGGGACGCTCGGAGCCGCCGACACCGTGGTGTTGCTCATCACGCGCGGCTTGAGATGGCCGCGGCGTGGGCCCCGACGTGTGTGTCCTGAAGTGCGCCTTGTTGTCCCTGGAGTTCACCACACCGTCCGTAGGTAGCATGACCCCATCCCTGGACCTGGTTGTATGTGGATTGTTGTCGTTGCAGACTATGCCGCTCGTCTGGCTGTGATCGCCATAACACCGCAGCGGTTGCTCCTGGCCTCCGCCTCTGCCTCCCTCGCCGCTCGCACCATCGCCTATGCCATCGCCCATCTGCGAAGGCACTAGTGGCTTGGACAAAGACGGACCGACTGCTGCGGTGCCCTTCTTCTTGGGCGCCATGGCAATGAAGCTGATAATGAAGCTGACGCGCTAACTGCTGATTCTGATTTGCACAAGCGACCCCTTGCCTGGCCTGCCAATGATGTCGTGTGTATGACCATCTATGGGATCATGGCGATCCCTTTCCGGTTCGACTGGAGGGATCGACAAGCACAAAGAGTAGAATTAGCAGAAACACACAAGGTTACCCATGTTCGGGCCGCTATGAAGTGTAAAAGCCTACCCCTTCTTTGTGTATTGGATATGTATGTGTCTAGTTTTTTTTAAAGCTTGGGACAGTGAGGGCAACCCCCATTGACTTTATATTAAAACCATCACCCCCAGTGTTACATGAATGCGATTACATGGAGTGGAAAGATTAAGGGAGTCCTATCCACCAAGGGTATAGGAGAGGAACAAAGCGATCTAATGCGGGTTCTATGCAAAAGAATTAGATCGAAGCAACAAAATGCTCTACAAACGGCACTAGGGCATCCTTGACTCTGTGTCTCATCATGCCAAAGTCATACTTGAACCTTTGCTACCAACCATTCTCTATGGGAATGATCCCTCTAAAGTGCTTATTGTTACGCTCCTTCCATATGCTCCGGGCCGCGATGATGAAGATCTCCATGAACATGGGCCAGGCCCACGCGTCCTTCGCCGCATGCACGAGCTGCAGTATGTTACCCCCAACCGGCCACGTGATCCCCAACTTCCCCCAACTCAATCTGCTGAATTCACATTCGAAGAATAGATGCTCAACTATTTCTTCGGGGGGTGGGGGGCATAACAAGCAGGCATAGTCATTGTCCCTTAGTTTCATACTCTTCCTCTTCAGGAGGTTCTGCGTGTTTAGCCTGTCCGCTAGCAGCAGCCAAGCAAAAACCTTCCACTTGTTAGTGCATTTGGTCTTCCAGATCCACTCGAAGGCCCTATCCGCCACGCCATCATGGAAACAATGCAAGTAAAATTTGCTGGAGGCGAACCCCTCCGATCCCCAGACACATTTCCAGATGTCACTCGTTTCAGCCAGCTCTATCGTGGCCATGCTGGTTTGGAGGTCCTCGAGTTCTCCTCTGGCTTGGACAGAGAGCGGCAAATGGAAGTTTTGGCCAAGCACAAGCGCAGTCAACAGTTTCTGCACCGAGACGTCCTCATTCATCGAGAACGAGAACAACCGGGGGTGACTATCGGCTAGTACGTTGTTATGCCACATGTCCTTCCAAAACACCACCATGCTCCCGTCTCCCACCTCCACAGACGTGACCCCTCTATAGATCGGTGGAAGCTGCATGATGTCTCACCACCAAAACGAGCCACACGGGTCAGCTGCATGCGGCAACAATCCTTCGTAGTACGCCGACCAAATCAGCTTCACCCAAGGTAAGTCCATGCGGTTGTAAAATTTATGCATCTGTTTAGGGAGTAGACCTTGGTTTTGAACGCTGAGATCGATTACTCCAGGCCCCCCTTTATTTTTGGGCCGGCACACCAGCTCCCACGCAGCCAGTGAGATGGCTTTTGTGCCATCGTCCGTGCTCTTAGCCCAGAGGCAATTTCTTCTGAGTTTATCAAGATGATCCAGAATTTTTGGTGGCAACTCGATGGAGCACATGGCGTATATCGCAAGGGAAGTGATCACTGAGTTGACTAGGGTAAGCTTTGATTCGAGGTCCAGGAGCATGGCTGCCAACGAGAGTCTACGTTCCACCGATGCAATCAGAGGCATGAGGTCTGTCACAGTCGGTCTAGTAGTGCCCATGGGCAACCCAAGGTACGTAAACGGCATGGAACCAATTGCGCATCCGAAAACCTGTGCCAAGCGCGAAGTCATATCCGTAGCTGCATTGACAGTGATTAGGGTAGATTTTTCGAAGTATGCGCAAGCCCACCGACGATGCATAATCCTGGAGAATGAGTTTGATGGTCTCCGCTTGAGATTAGTTCGCAGGCATCACAAGGATCGTGTCGTCAGCATACTGGATCACGGGGTAATCACCATTAGGAACTGAATGGGGAGTTGGAGATTGCCCGCCCGATAGGCGTCATTGATGGAAGCTTGGAGTAGATCAGCCGCCAGTACAAAGATGAGCGGGGACAGCGGATTGCCTTGGCGCACACCTCTCATGTAGAAGAATTGCCTGACCGGGGTCCCACTGAGGAGGACAGAAGATTTGGCCATCGAGAACAAGCAGTCAATCCATCCGAGCAATCGATCGTCAAAGCCCATGCATTTCATAATCTCCATCATCGGGGCATCCTCGATCGTGTAGAATGCCTTGGTGAAGTCTAATTTCAGGATAGCGGATGTCTAGTTACAAGGAGCACACGTCTGGCAAGGTGCTTGGAAGGTGCAGCTACGCGTGCAAATGGACTGGGTTTTGACCTTAAGGTAGCCATGAGCCTCCTTTTATAGACTAAAGGGTCACCACAATGGCGAAATGGTAAATCTACACCGTAAATAGTGGCTATAGTGTCAAATACCTAACTCTGATGGGTTAGGACAAACGCATTTAATACACCATGAGGTGTCTTGTGTATGGAGCTCCCCGGTAAGGCTGGTCTCTCCTTTTGTGTCGTTCGCCCATCTACCTTCTATTCTTTTGACACATCATTTGGATGGGTGTCATTAAAGCTGTATCTTGTGAGCTGCCACGTGCCCAGGCAAGCCTCACCTAACTACCTGCGCGTTCGACACCTAGCCGGCAAGTGAAAACCTGATTGATGAGGTGGAGTGGGGCAAGGTAGTGGGATTCTTTATCATGCCCAATATGCGACCCTATCCTCGAGGAACTCGAAGGTCCCACCAAGGATAGAAGCGCATATTGAAGACTCTTTTGCAAGGTGGATATCATTACATCGTACCATTACATAATAGATGGGAGTACAAACAAGGTGCATATCCAAAACAAGCAAACATCGCTCTCGCGTCAAATCATCGCATTACTATACCTGCAACTATTGTTGTAGTAATCTGTGAGCCACGAGGACTCAGCAATCCCATTACCATGGGTATCAAGACTAGAAAAGCTTAATGGGTATGGAATGGATAAGTGGCGAGGTTGTAGCAGCACTAAGCATTATATGGTGGCTAACTTACGAGTACATGAGTAAGAAGAGTTACTACGCATAACGGTTGCAAACTAGTAATGATCAATAAGTGATCCTGGACTACTTACGAGTCAAACATAACCCCATCGTGTTCTCTTCTCGAACTTCCTCGAAAAGAGACGGTCACGGTTATGCATGCGGTTGGTGTATTTTATTTTCGAGATCTGGTGTCAAGTTCTCTACAACCGGATATTATAAATTTCCAATCTGCCAAATAACCGCGGGCACGGCTTCCGAAAAGATTTAACTCTGCAGGGGGTGCTCCAAGTGATCCATTATAAATTACCACGCGCATCCGATAGAACATCCTCACACCATAAAGAACACCATGCTTAGATAAGGAATTCCGGTGGACAAGCCACTCAACAAAGGCAAAACTAAACCAGCAAGACCACCCGATGTGTCGTCACCCCGATAGAAGCCGCGCGTAACTCGTCCTTAGGACAACATCGTCTATGCGAAGTGGACGATAGCCAAAATACCATCGAGTTGCCCCGAGGTGGCACCATCTACTGCTAGGTAGGTGGACCAACACTCATGAGGAGCACTGTCCCGGTTTGTTGATTAATTATCCACGGGGTCCGAAAAGTCCCTATGCAAGTTTTAGTTGTTATTAGGCAAATTAAAACCAAGTTGGGCCTTGCTAGAGTGTAAATCTAAGCGAATGGACAGGGGGTTCCCATACACCCACATGTATTAGGAGCGCTCGTCAAGGAACATAACACCGGTATGACGAAAACTAGGGCGGCAAGACTAGAACAAATCACCAGGCAAAAGGCCGAGCCTTCCACCCTTTACCAAGTATATAGATGCATTAATTAAATAAGAGATATTGTGATATCCCATGATATCCATGTCCCAACATGGAACAACCTGCACTGCACCTGCAACTAGCAACGCTATAAGAGGCGCTGAGCAAAGCGGTAACATAGACAAACAACAGTTTGCTGGGATGGTGGAAATTTTAGAGGCTTATGATGGCAATTTGGGAGGCTTGACAAACAAGTGGTAGGTGGCGCGACATAGCGATAGCATCGAGACAACTAGCAACCAAAGATAGTAGTGGTATCCGAGGTAATGGTCATCTTGCCTGAAATCCCGCTCGGAAGAAGATCGAGTCCATGAAGTAGATGAACCAACATAGTCGAACGCATCCTCACAATCGCAACGAAGCCGGGAACTATCGAGAAGAAGCACAACCGGGAAGAAGCAAACAACTAGGTAAACAAACAACACAACAACATGGCATGATGCACAACCAAGTTTATGCATGACAAGATTAAATGTTGGTACTCATCAATATTAAATGTTGGTTACCATGGCAAGAGGTGACGCATACGCAAACTACCTATTTAGGCAAGTTTAAATGAGGCCGAAAACACAAATAACAATTCCGAAAAATCCTCATATGCAATTTCGAATTTGCTACTGTTCTATCCTATACACAAATTTTAGAGTTATTAAACATGCAAAGTAATGCCACCATGTTAATCTATGCATTTTCCACGCGATTTACATATAAAGTTTATTTAATTTGGAGCTACGGTTACTTAGTTATGAATTAAACCATTTTAATATGCCATTTATGCAAAATAATGCAAATAGTAATTTTAAACATTGATGAAAGTTGGATATTATGAAAGTACAAGAATATCTAAGCATTTTACATATATGAAGGTTTTACATATGATGCATGGTTGAGAAGATATGAAATTTACAAAAAGCAATAGTACATAAACTTGAAAATGTGCAGACTTATTTGAACGGAAGGAAAATAGCCAACAGATAGACTGGAGTTACACTAGCCACTGACTATGGCAAGTGGGGTCAGGAGGATGGTCAACTGAGTCAAGAAAGACTAGTCTACGGGGGCGCTGGGACCAATTTGTCATAGGGCACAAGGAAAAGATGTGAGCAAAAAATATTGGGGAAGCATGGGAATTGATTCCAATACCTCCCTGTTGGAAGCACTAGCCTCTAACTAGCTGGCATGATGCATTGTTTCAGATGCAAAGGGGGCTCGGCTCTACATGACCCATTGCTCGAATTGATCTGGACCAAAACAACATAACATAGAGCCGTTGCGCGTGTGGAAAATTAACAGAGATTGCGCGTGTGGAAAATTAACAGAGGCTGGGCTTTGAACCCCGAACCTCCTGAATCGATGGAGTGGAGTGGCTATTGCCACTACGCTGCTGCTGGGCGTTTGGCATAGAAGCAAGAAAGAGTCATAAGACCATCTGAAAGGGCTGACCTTGGCCCTGCACGGAGATCGCCGGCGATGATGGCGACCAAAGCAGTGGCGGTTGAGGCTAGAGAGGGGTGGCGGGGGTGCGGAACTTGGTAGGGTTGCGCGGTTCCTGCAAGCGGGGATGCTACGGAACGTGCACGCGCGGGGCTGCTCGAGCACGAGCTTGAGCTCGTCTCGGGCATGGCGAGGCATGGTCTACGACTGAGTGCATGAGCGCGTGCGTCATGCGGGTGTGTGCGTGTGCGGATGTGAGCGACGGGTGCTGGGCGTGGATCCGAGCGTGCTCGTGCTTGCGTGTGCGCGCGAGCACGTGGGAACAAGGGCGACGACCTCGTGGTCAGGGTGCCTGCTCTGGTTGTGGATGCAGAAACTACGGCGAGTAGGCCCTTGGGTACTTGTGGAAACGGCAATGACGATGACAGAAATATGACGGGGAAGGAGATGGGAAGGAGCAGCGGCTCACCACGGGTTCGAGTGGCTCGACGAGGACATCGGGAGGTGAAGGAGAGGGCGACGAGGCACTGAAGACGGCGATGGAGCACGCTATTCGTGAAGAAGAAGAAGCAGGGGAGGTAGTCGTCATGGAGGAGGCCGATTCTGTAAAAAATGTACGTAGACTCCAAAAAAGGTCATCAAATTTGGAAAAAGTTCATAGCTTTTAAAAAAGTTCATCGATTTTGTAGAAAAGTTCACAAATTTGGAAAAATATTCATTGAATTTAGAAAAAGTTCATCAAATTTGGAAAAAAGTTCATCAAATTTGAAAATTAGTTCATCAAGTTTGAAAAAATTCATCGAATTTGAAAAAAAAGGTTCATCGAATTAGAAAAAAAGTTCATCGAATTTGAAAAATATTAACTAATTTTGGCAAAAAAGTTCATCAAATTTGAAAAAAGTTCATCAAATTTGAAAAAAGTTCAACAAATTAAAATAATTTCATTTATTTTGAAAAGAAGACTTCACCAATTTTGAAAAAAGTTCATCGAATATGAAAAAACGATCATAAAATTCGGTGAACGTTTTGCATCGAACTAGTAAAAGGAAAAGGAAAAAAGAAGAAGAAAGAAATCGAAAAAAAGAAATAAAGGTAAAAGGAAAATAAAGAACAAAAGGTATGAGAAGCTGTTAGTAATAACGAAAGGGGAAGTGGTCTGGTGGTTAGCGCGTCATGCGGTGAACCCCTTTGGGGCGGGTTCGAATCCCATCTGAAGTGTCACTTTTTTGCAGCATTTTACAATAGGAAAAGGATGACGATGGGCTGGCCCATCGCGGTGGGGGCTGGGTGCCCTGTACGGGTAAGCCTATAATAGGCGCTTAGAGCGCCGTTTAGGATTTGCCATGGCCCTGGTGGGATGGATCGAAGGGGTAAGTGGGCCGCTGAAAGGATCGAGAAGAGGTGTCGAGAGGGGGGGGGGGTGATTAGACCCTCAACAAAGAAAAGTAGCAGTTTTTTAATTCTTCAAGTTAAGGTGAAGTTTTAGCACAAGTTTAAACATTCATAATACATTTCAAGCAAGCATGGCAAGAGTATATGAGCAGCGGAAAGTAAAGCATGCAACTTGCGAGAATGTAAAGGGATGGGATTGGAGTGTGCAAACGCAATTGGAGACACGAAGATTTTTTCCGTGGTTCCGATTGGTGGTGCTATCATACATCCACGTTGATGGAGACTTCAACCCACGAAGGGTAACGGTTGCACGAGTCCACGGAGGGCTCCACCCACGAAGGGTCCATGAAGAAGCAACCTTGTCTATCCCACCATGGCCATCGCCCACGAAGGACTTGCCTCACTAGGGTAGATCTTCACAAAGTAGGCGATCTCCTTGCCCGTACAAACTCCTTGGTTTAACTCCACAATCTTGACGGAGGCTCCCAAGTAACACCTAACCAATCTAGGAGACACCACTCTCCAAAAGGTAATAGATGGTGTGTTGATGATGAACTCCTTACTCTTGTGCTTCAAATGATAGTCTCCCCGACACTCAACTCTCTCTCATAGATTTGGATTTGGTGGAAAGAAACTTGGGAAGGCTAGAGATCAAGATTCTTGTGGTTGGATTGGAATATCTTGGTCTCAACACATGAGTAGGTGGTTCTCTCTCGGAAAATGAATGCTGGAAGTGTAGGCACGTTCTGATGGCTCTCCCCATGAATGGAGGATGGGTGGAGGGGTATATATAGCCTCCACACAAAATCTAACCGTTACACACAATTTACCAAAGTCGACGGGACCGAATACTGAAACTCGGTCAGACCGATTTAGTTCAAAATGTGAACTTTAGGTTTTTCGGTGGGACCGATGTGCTAGGGTTAGGGTAAAACCTCAACTTGGTTTGACCGATTACACAAACTCGGTGAGACCGATTTTGGTAATAAGCAAAACAGAGAGTTGGTCAAGCAAACTCGATGGGACCGACCGCATATTTCGGTGGGACCGAAATAATTGCAACAGGCAACAAAGAGTTTGCAAGCCCATCTCGGTGAGATCGAGATCCCGTCGGTGAGACCGTACTGATTAGGGTTTCTGGCAGTGGCTATGTCAAGTGAACTTGGTGGCGCCAGATAGATCAAATCGGTGGGGCCGAGTTTGACTTTTGATTTGGGACATATGTGGATATGAGAAAGTGGTTGCGGGCTTTGGAGCATATCACTAAGCACTTTGAGCAAGCAAGCCATTAAGCAACACCTCATCCCCTTTTAATAGTATTGGCTTTCCTATGGACTCAATGTGATCTTGGATCACTAAAATGAAAATGTAGAGTCTTGAGCTTTTGCCAATCTTTGTCCTTAGCATCTTGAAGGGGTTCCATATCCTCTTGTCTATGCCACTCCACTGTTGAACTCATCTGAAATATACTAGTTGAAAATATTAGTCCAACAAGAGATATGTTGACATTAATTACCAAAATCACCCAGGGAGCACTTGTCCTTAAAATCTCCCCCTTTTTGGTAATTGATAACAACATACATCAAAGCTTTAGATAAAGATATGAAGAATAACAAGTAAATCTTTGGAAAGACATGTAACATGCATAGGCCCCCCCTACATGTATGCAATCATGTAAATATAGAATATAAGATCATGTGAATGCATAAGCATGTCAGAGCAAGCAATGAGTTACATTTATTTTGGTTATATGCATCAGAGCAAAAGGTGTAGATACTAGAAATATGCCTTTATGTTCATGAGTCCTTCTTGCAAACAATATGTACATCAGCAAGAGATCATCATGCACATGGGTGTGATGCATATACTTACCTTGTGGTCTTGAGCTGGCTTTGGAAGAGATGAACCTGAGTAAACAAGGTTAGATAACACAGAAACATCTACTAGACAAGAGCAGGAAACCACAAGAGTACCAAGATTGGGATGACATGTAGAGTGAGTACTAGGTACTCTATTGGATATAGACATGCCCCCAAAAAGATATGAAGTGAATTCGAGGATTTCCTTCCCTTCCTTAGATATCTTTCTCCCCTTGAATCTTATATTGGATAATGGGAGAAGATAGGGAAAATAAAATCAGAGAAAAAACAATCATAAATAACATGTCTTTCCCCTCTTGAAGACATGTAAGTTCTCTCCTCTATGGATAATAAGCATCTAGAGAAGCTTAAGGAGTGCATTCTCTCTTATGTGATAAGCTTTGATGTGCTCTCTCTCCCCTTTGACATCAATTTCCAAGAAGGGATCTTCTGGAGCATGAGTCAAGTAGGGGTCACAGTACAAAGCAACATTAATATAAGATGCTGGTAGAGAACAAGAATCATCGAGTGGAGCTGGAACAAATATGCAGGATGCAAATGGCAAAGAGTTTTCTCAGTGTTGAGTTCGGTTTCTCCGAGTTGTTTGCTTCGGTGGCACCGATCTGTTTTGGTTTGGACAAGAGAAACAAATCGGTGAGTTCGATTTCAACACATAGAGAGAACAATTGTCATCTCAGCTCACTAGGCAAATAGGATCTCACAAAGATTTTGCAAGGAATTAACTAAAATATTTACAATGAATTGGATGCAGGGAATGCAGAACATAACAGAGAACGGAGAAGAATTCGAGATGAAGTTTTTTTTGATAAAAGGGAAACTCACATGCAAGAGACAAATGCAAGAACTCAGAGAAACACTAGAGAACTTCATCTAGAAATGGTCGGCAACAAAGTCACCTATGTTAGAGTATATTGACCGAGGAGTCAAGTGAGAACACTTGATCGTAGGTCATACTCATCGTTTAAGCTCAAAATGGGGTTACCATTTTTTGTTTAAGCATTTTGATGTCTTCTCATCTTGTTGAACTGCTTTGACCCATGACTTGGGTAAAGCTTCTCTAAGATGGAATAACATACCTTGGGTGGTGGTGTTGATCTTGATCATGTGGTTGAACTTGCGTGGGATGCTCAAGGTTGATGTAGCTCATCAATGGTTGGGAGCACCACTTGTAGTTTGAGTTAATCTACCTACATAGGTTAGTCTTGCAAGGAAGAGCACTTGTGTATCCAAAATAACAAGCATGAAATTTGATACCAAATGAAATTTGATATATAGAGAATGTCAAAGGATATGTTGAAAGATTTCATGCTTCTTTGTTTTCAACCACAAATTTGTAGAGACTTGGTGATGTAGAGATTGCTCAAGATGTGAGTGAGTTGCAATCTCATAGATTTAGATTCATCCAAGTACCTACAAGGGTTAGATAGCATGCAAGGGTACAAGTATATATCCAAGACATATGATCATCATCATAAGAGAAATATCAAGGATTAGTCAAAGGCACATGCCTTGCATGTATCCAAATGGAGTTTCTACTCCAAGTTTGAAGCATTAATCATGTTCAATTCACCTCTCAAACGGCAAAATACTTTCTCATCAAGCGGTTTGGTGAATATATCCGCCAATTGCTTATCGATACAAACATGCTTAAGATCAATATCTCCTTTAGCAACATGATCTCAAATGAAATGGTGAAGAACTTCAATATGCTTAGTTCGAGAATGTTGCATGGGATTATGAGCAATCTTAATAGAACTTTCATTATCACAAAGCAATGGAACATGTTTCACATAGATCCCATAATCCTTAAGAGTTTGGGTCATCCAAAGTAATTGAGCACAACATGAACCGGCGGCAATGTATTCCGCTTCGGCGGTGGATAAGGATACCAAGTTTTGTTTCTTGGAGGACCAAGACACAAGAGATCTACCAAGAAATTGACAAGTATCCGAAGTGGACTTTCTATCAACCTTGTCACCGGCATAGTTCGAATCGGAGTAGCCAACAAGATCAAAAGAGGACCTCTTAGGATTCCAAATGCCAAAATTTGGTGTATGAATTAAGTATCTCACTATCCTTTTCAAAGCCTTAAGATGACATTCTTTAGGGGCCGCTTGATATCGTGCACACATGCACACACTTAGCATAATATCGGGACGGGAGGCACATAGATATAACAATGAACTAATCATAGAACGGTAAACCTTTTGGTCAACCGATTTGCCATCCTTAGTCAAGTCAAGATGTCCACTAGTAGGCATGGGTGTTTTCATACCTTTTCTTTCTTGCATGTTGAACTTCTTGAATAAGTCTTTGGTATACTTCGTTTGAGAAACAAATGTTCCCTCCTTAGTTTCTTGATTTGCAAACCAAGAAAGAACTTGAGTTCACACATCATAGATATCTCAAACTTCTTCGACATTAGCTTTCCAAACTTTTCACTAAAATGAGGGTTAGCCAAAGCAAATATGATATCATCAACATAAATTTGGCACACAAATAATTCTCCATTAACCCTTTTAGTAAAAAGAGTAGAATCAATCTTTCCAATCTCAAAGCCTTTTCTCAATAAGGAACCTAGTCAAGCATTTATACCACGCTCTAGGAGCTTGTTTAAGACACTAAAGAGCTTTGTGAAGTTTGTAGACATGGTCGGGTTTCTTAGGATTAACAAAGCCGGGAGGTTGTTTAACATAAAATTCCTCCCCAATTTCACCATTTAGAAAAGCACTTTTAATGTCCATTTGATACAAGGTAATATCATGGTGATTTGCATAGGCAAGTAAGATGCGGATGGACTCAAGTCTAGCAACGGGGGCATATGTCTCACCATAGTCCAAACCTTCGACTTGAGTGTAGCCTTGGGCGACGAGACATGCTTTGTTGTGAACAACTTGTCCATCTTCATCTTGCTTGTTGCGAAATACCCATTTGGTATCGATGATGTTGTGGTTGTTGTCGGGCTTCTGAACCAATGTCCACACTTGGTTTCTCTCAAAGTTGTGTAGCTCTTCGTGCATGGAATTATCCAATCCGGATCTTCTAATGCTTCTTCAACCTTCATAGGTTCAATGCTAGAGATGAATGAATAATGTTCACAAAAATTAGCCAAAGGAGTTTTAGAGCGAGTGATTCTCTCGGTTTGGATATCATTGAAGATTTGCTCAACGGGATGGTCTCGTGAAACTCTTGCTCTAAGTCATGAGAGCTTTTGTTTGGGTCGGGGTGGAACATCTTCTTCACCATCTTGTTCTTCCTCTTGGCCTTCTTCGTTGTTGACGTTGTCATCCTCTTGTCGAGGTGGAGAAGGAGGTTGATGAGGTTCATCTTGGTGTACTTCCTCGTTTTCTTCATCTTGACGTGTCCCACTTGTGGATGCCTCTGCGTCAACTCTTGGTTCACCTTGTCGTGAGGTAGAAGCTTCCACTTGGACGGACGAGGTACTCTCCTTCACCTCTGTTGGACGAATCTTGCCAATAGACAAGTCTTCGATTGCTTCCGAAGGGTCTTTGTCACCTACATCAATTGGCAATTGCTCTACTTACGAGCCGTTAGATTCATCAAACTTCACATCTACCGTCTCTTCAACCTTTCGGGTGAAATTGTTGTAGACACGGTATGTGTGAGAGTTTGAGCCATAATCGAGTAGGAAGCCCTCATGAGATTTGGGAGCAAATTTAGAATGATGATGCTTATCAAGAATATAGCACTTTGAGCCAAATACTCAAAAGTATCCAACTTGGGGTTTGTTACCGGTGAGAAGCTCGCATGCCGTCTTGCCGTGTAGCTTGTGAAGATATAGACGATTTGTTGCATGACAAGCTGTCTCAACCGCTTCCACCCAAAAGTGTTTTGATGTCTTGTATTCATCAAGCATCATTCTCGCCATCTCAATAAGAGTCCGGTTCTTCCTCTCAACAACTCCATTTTGTTGAGGCGTGTACGTAGCCGAGAACTCATGTGAAATCCCTTCTTCGTCAAGAAAGGTATCCACATTTGCGTTCTTGAACTCCGTTCCATTGTCGTTGTGAACCTTCTTGATCTTCACTTCAAATTGATTTTGGGCCTTCCTAGTGAAGTTCTTGAAGATCTTTTGGACCTGCGATTTATCATCAAGAAAGAACACCCACGTAAATCCTGAAAATCATCGACTATGACTAAACCAAACGAGTTTCCACTGAGACTTTTATAGGCGTTTGGACCAAAGAGATCCATATGAAGTAGCTCGAGCGGTCTTCTCGTGGTCATGATGTTCTTTACGGGGTGGCTTCCTCCAACCTATTTTCCTGCTTGACAAGCACTGCACAATCTATCCTTGTCAAATATAACATCTTTCACTCCAAGGATATGATCACCTTTAATAAGCTTATCAAGATTTCGCATGCCCACATGACCTAACCTTCTATGCCACAACCAACCTTTAGAAGATTTAGCAATTAAGCAAGTTCTAGGTTGAGCCTTTTTAGTGAAATCAACAATGTATAGATCACCTCTACGTATACCGGTAAAGACCATATTGTGATTATCTCTTCGTAACACTTGGCAATCTACTTCAGTAAATAGGACATTCAAGCCAAAATCAACTAGTCTAGATACGGAAAGTAAATTATAGCCAAGAGATTCAACGAGCATAACATTTTGTATGGAGCTATCATGTGAGATGGCCACCTTACCAAGGCCAACCACCTTACCCTTTGAGTTATCACCAAAAGTGACATACTTTCGGGGGTCATCGTTTTCAGCTAGCTCACGAAACATATCCTTGTCTCCGGTCATGTGATCGGTATATCCACTACCAAGAACCCATTCCTTTCCTCCAGCCATGTAGCCGCGAATATTTGCCGTAAGTCCAAAATGTCTCATAGACTGACCGAGCTCAAAGTCACTATCATCATCCTCATCATAGTATCTATGTTCAACATTTTCTTGTGATTGATCATTTCCTAGAGAGAGTGATTCATTAGATAAGTGATCATCACAATGTTCGTCTTTATGAATTCTAATGGCTTCGGAGATGATATTGCTAATAATTTCAACATCTCCTTTGGCACGCATAAGGTCATGAAGCTCAAATAGACAATCACCAAACTTAGGATCATTGGAATTCATCTTACTTAAGGCAATAGACTTATGAATAATCACATCTAGATTTAGCAAGGAATAGTTTGGAAATCATTCCTCAAGAAATCTCCATATAGTGTAAGCACAATCAAGAGTAGGCAAGCAACCAAACAAATTTCTAGGCAATCCTGTAGTAATAAGATTGACAGTTCTAAGGTTGCGGATCATGTCAATAGACTCATCAGGGGTAGGATGCAAAGGATCAACAAGGGGCGCACAAGGAGTAGTAATGTACTTGTTCAAATGATATTCATTGAAAATCTCAAGCATCTCATTTTTCCACTCATGAAAGAACTCTCCATCAAGTATAGGCACTCTACGTCTAAGACTCCCCAATGTAGACTCCATCAAGTATAGACTCCCCAGCATCTCTCCCCCTCCTCCGGTGGCCTCTGGCCGCGGGCCCTGCAATGACCGGAGACGCCGTCCGCCCTGGCCAAATGTGTGCCCGTTCCCTTCATCCTCGAAGCCCATGCACCCCATGGATGGATGCACTGCTCCCCCCCGAGCATGCTGATGTGCCGAGCGCCGCGAGAGGTGGCCGGAGCTACCAGCGGTCGCCATCGGGCGCCGGCTCTGCCGCGGCCAGGCGCGGGCGAGCTCGGTTGAAGACGACGACCCCTGCTCGTGGGCCCCGCGTGTCGGCCTTTACGCGCTGACCGGGCCGGCCCGCTGACGTGGTTAAGTGGAGACGTACTCCGGAGAGTACGCCTTCCCTTACCGAAAGTGTATTCTGCTTCTTCCTTGGGCCAGAAGGCGTTTTCCTTTCTAGAAAACGTATTTCAGCAAATGCGTTTTCTGTTTTTCCAGTCAGGGACTTGTTTGTGGATTTATTTTTATAGATGGGTCCCTGGCAGAAAAACAATCATATCTTTTTGCTCACAACTCCAAATGAGGTGATTCCAAAGCCTACATCTTTGTCTCGTTGAGCCCGTTCTGTTGGTATCATTTTCATGATGTTGTCACACTCTGAAAATGACCATTATGCCCTTGCCCTTATTCAGCCCCTCTGAGAGAGAATGTTTTTCGGCGATTCGTTCCGCGAGCTTCTCGCACTTCCTTCCGGTGAATCCAATTCCCCCAGGCAAGCCACACCCTCCATTTGCATGATTGCCATGCAATGCCATGGTTTAAATTATTTAAAATTATTTAAAATATTGCATTAGCTATGTATGACTTGTTAATGGAAATTCTCGGAGTGATATTTTGATCTTGCTATTGCCATGATGTTGCTTGGAGTTCTAGGACTAATATTTTGCAGCTTATGAGGATGACATGTTGCCACTTGATTATTAGTGGCTATTATGAATATTTTCATGATGGTATTGGATATTATGCTTTGGAGTATTATTTTGGATATGATGTTATCATGTGGATCTTAGGTTAATATTTTGATCTTGCTATTGGATTAGTAGTATCTTGATTCTTGGATTCATTATGATAGTAGTGCTATGCTACCCTCCGAGTATTAGGTTATGACTATATTATTCGTTGGATTATGTGTTGTATATTGCTAGGACTTGGATCACAGGTTGATAGGTGATATCGGAGTATCAGTAATACTTTGGGGATAAATTCCGTCATTTCTTTGGTCAGGTGCCACCGAACCAGGCTTTTCTAGTGCAACCACATTTGCCTTTCTGGGAACGCCCTAATGCGGTCTATTGTTATGCCTCTCGCCGGTGCCTCCAACTAGGGAAGGTTATACACATGCGCTACCCTGATCAGGTAGGCCGGTATAAGCCTTGTGTGCCCGTAGTTGTAGGGCCCTTGTCCCTGTTTGGGACGTGTATGTTTTGCCACCACGGTAGCTATTGGATGTCCAGAGTGACATCGGGGCCACCCATGACTGAGCCCAAAGGGGAGTTAGTCGGAGTGGCCGGGAGAGTGTCATGGCAGTAGATCGGTTTTGTCGGAACGCCGTTGGTACACCCGAATGGGAGTACGAGGCCATGGGTTCTGTGATGTGGGTACAATGTGCTAGCCTCTACAGAGTGTTTATTTAATCTATCGATAGCCGCATCCTCGGTCATGGGCACAAGTTCGTACTAGGTCACACCGTTCGATCAACACTCACATGACGGAATGACTTATAGGTAATTTATATGTTGATATATTTGAGATGTAACAGTTTGGCAGGATGTGGATGATGATATTGGGATGATCTTGAGGATGGTTATTTAGTTTGTGATGTGGTCACACGGTGATCACGTGGAGGTATTGATCACAAGGTGATCGAGGTGACTTATTGCTTGGCCAGATAACCAAGAGTGAGATGGTTCTTGAGATGGTGGTTCAACAGTATTTCTAGTAGTATCATGTCATGTTTAGTAGTTGCTTCATCATAGTAGTTGTTAATAACTTAACCTGTTAATGCTATGTTATTGCCTTGATGCTTTTGGTTGTTGTGAGATTGCAAGTACATTCAATGTACTGACCTGGCATGTCATGCCAGATTGCAAGTGATGCCGTGATTGATTGATTGCTTGTCCAGCTTACCGATCGTGCGAGCTAGAACATGTCCCAACTAGATTCCCTGCGGAGTGGAGTTTTCACCACCGTCGACATTGTTCCGCTGCTACGAGTTGTTCCGCTGGTAGCATAGAGCTACCTTAGCAGGCGTAGTGTTGCCGTGCTGATGTGATCCTTTGTAACATCAGACCTTTGTATCCATTATCCTTTGTAATAAGAGCTGATTTGTTCTATGTCAAGCAGTGTCGTATTCCAGAAGACTTGATCTCTGGGCTGGAATACGGGGTGTTCCGGTTTCTCTGAGCTGGGTTGCCAGAGCTTGGTATAACGCTTTTGGCACCCCGGCTCAGAGAGACCTGAACGCCCCGTATTCCAGCCCAGAGATCGAGGTAAGTCTCTGGAATACGACACTGCTTAGCATAGAACAAATCAGCTCTTTATTACAATTGATATGGACACAAGGGGGATTACATCGGCACGGCGACACTACGCCTGCCAAGGTTGCTCTATGCAAGCATCAGAACAACACATAGCAGCGGAATAGATTCTAGCAGCGGAACAACGACGACGATGATGGACTCCACTCCGCAGGGACGCTGGCTGGAACGTTTATCCTAGCTCGCAAACACAAGATCCTCGGCAAACAAGCAAGCAGACAAGGCATGACTTGCAAACTGGCATGACACGCCAGGTCAGTACATTGAATGTACTTGCAAGCTCATAGCAACCAAAGCAATCAAGACAAACAATAGCATGGCATATATAGGTTTCTTAGCAATGTTGAACATGATACTATCAGGACACATGGCATGGACATGGTGAACAAAATAGCACTAGAACAATATCAGATGAGCATGGCATGAACATATGATGATACTAGCATGCGACATGTTAACAATATCATGCACCAACTTACTGTGTTCAGGGTTACCTCGTAACCACTACATGAATCACTTACCATCATGGTCATCACACGATCACCTCAGGATCAAATCAAGCTTGGTATTAACAATACCGTAGTAATCATTACATGACCACAAGGAGCTTTACCCTTTATTATTGCATAATACCATAAACCTCAATCATCTTCGGTATCCTCGATACCACTGTGATCCTCTCGCGATCACATAAGAATCAACCACTTCTTTTATCATCGAACCGGGGTTGTTATTACATAGGTTATTATTACTGTTGACCCAGAGTGTGACCTACTATGAACTGGGCCCTTTTTCGTGGGCACGACTATCGATAGATTACACCCACTCTACAGAGGTTAGCACACTGTACCCACACCATGGAACCCAAGGCCTTGTGCTCCATTCGGGTGGACCAATGGTGTTCTGATAAAACTGATCTATTGCCATGGCACTCTCCCTGCCACTCTCACAAACTCCCCTTTGGGCTAAGTCATGGGTGGCCCCGACGTCACCTCCTGACACCCAACGGCCACCGTCATGGCAAAACAAAACAGTCCCAAACGAGCACAAGAGCGCTCAAACCAACACGGGCACACAAGGCTTATGTCCGCCTACCTGGCCAAGGTAGCGCGCGCCCATAACCTTCCCTAGTTGGAGGCACCGGCAAGAGGCATGACAATAGACCAAGTTAGGAGCCCCCATAAAGCAAGTGTGGCTGCGCTGGTCAGCTCGATTTCGATAGCATTATGACTCAGCCAACAGGTGTTCAAGTTCAATTAATATCTGGTTAAACTTGAATACAAAAGATGCCGAGTCATATCATAACATGATGAAATCATCATGATAACAATAGGAACATGGATGACATGCAATCATTTAAATGCAAATTTACATTGCGTACTGATGATCATGAATATCACAAGCAGAGCAGACGATAACTATTCATGTGAGCATAACATTACCACTAACATGACAAGTACATACAAGAATCAAACATGATAATAATAATACTAGCAAATATTCAACTTTAACTAACAAGATGCACATGAACAAGACATAAAGATGAGCATGGATTCACAAGCATATAAAAGCGTTCACGGAAATATTAGCATGCACAACTTATTTAAATATTCAAGTTGAAAACCATGGCTACTGCAACTCCATCATGCAAGTGGCCGTCGTGGCTTGCCTGGGGGTGGCGGAGACTCCGGGAAGAAGTGCGGTGAAGCCACGGAATGAAACGCTGGACGTACTTCTCTCTCGAAGGGGGCTGATTAATGGCAAGGGCATAATGGTCATTTTCACAGTGGGAACACCTAGTGAAAATGGTACCAACGAAAAGATCTCGACTATACGAAGAAGTGGGCGTTGGTTTCACCTTGATCGGAGTCATGGTCACGGAGATACGAGTGTTGGAAGATCAGGGACCAATGTGTAATAAAAGTTACTACGAACAAGTCCCTCGGAGGAACAACTGAAAGCGCCTTCGGGCCGATTACGTTTTCTGAAAAGAAAACACATTTAGAGCTGTAGTAGATTGAAAATACGTTTTCACAAAACTGAAAACGCATTCTACCAAAATGCGCTTCCACTTACTACACTGGGCCCAGGCTTTAAGCCACTTACGGGCGGGTCCCACGTGATACGGGGAGGGGCCAGCATGGTCGTCGACTACCTCCTCCCCTCGCTCCTGTTCGTCCCCGAGCAGAACAGAGCAGGGAGTAGAGGAGGGGCGTGGCGAGGGGGCAGGCCGGCTCCGGCGGTCTCCGGCCCGGCCGAGCACACCGGCGGGACCACGGGGCAGCGCCGCGTCCATTCCCGAGGAGCACGACTGCCGGGTAGGGTAGGGGAGGCGGCGACGGGTGGTGGCAGGGAGGAGGCAGAGGCGGGCGGCGGTGGTGGTTGGCAACGGCCATGGGTACTCTAGCGAGGGGCAAGGGGTGGGACGACTCGCGGGTGAGAGGAAGGTGGTGGAAGTGTCGGGAGGAGGAGAGGAGGCCCGAGGTGGCCGGAAATGAGCTAAGTCTGATGATGGCCGAGGATGAAACGACAAACTCTGGCGAGATGCAGCTGCTTCGGTGGTCGGGGAAGGTAGGAGAGGATGTGGTGAGGTGCGGAGGGCTCGGACACGCCTTAAATAGCCGCGGGGGAGGGCTCTAGAGCATCACGGGCGAGCTGCAGCGTGGCTCTAATGGAGGACAGGGGTTGGACGCGGCACGGGCATGGCGTTTGCGGCCGAACGACGACAAGATAAGACGGGGCCTGGGCACCAGAGGGTGCAGACGAGAACGGGAGAGCTCCTGGACAAGGAGAGACATCAAGACGCGGAGGGAAGAGGCCGGAAAAAGGACGAGAACGTGCCAGAGCACAAGATTTGGCTGGTGTGGCCCGTGGTCACTGCGTGAACTGGCACACGCAGTGCCTGCTGACCGGCCAAACCATGTCTAGAGGATAGTCCTTAGTGCCCTTAGTTGCAATGAAGAAAGAAAAGATCTCAGGGGCAAAGAAGAGATTAGCACTGAGCTCCAAAACATTTCAGCAGCAACCTGTTTGATGCGAATTGTGAGAGCTAGAACAGTGCAATGACTCTGGGCTTTGGCCTAGCTTGATCACAAGCTAAGGTAACTGTGGTGGCCAAATATGAGACAAAATGGAGCTCTCTAGAGTGCACTGCTGTGCAATGCACCCCACTGGTCAGAAATGCAAATCTTGAAGTGGCTCTCTCATGGCTAATTGGATTGAGTTGAGAATTGGAGAAGATGAGTTATTTGATGATATGAAACTACTGTAAATGTTTCATGCCATTTGGAAATACCAAAATGGTACTTGCTTCATAATGCAGCTCTCTGGACAAAATTTAATAAAAATAGTTGAGGACAATTGGCTAGATAAAATGAGCCAAAACTTTGTGGAGAGAGTTGATATGGAAAGGATAATGTCGTGGTAAATTTTCAGCTTAATTGAAGCAATATAAAATATAGTTGCTTCACAACCTGAAAATCTTACCAGAAACCTAGATTTGATGCTGAGCTCACATAGAGTTATGACACGAGCCTAAATCTTGAGGAGAGTGATGATTTGATCATATGAAGGACCTTGCAAAATTTCAACTCATTTGGACTAACCTAGCTAGTACTTCCTTCACAAAGAATTCCCTCAGACAGGAACTTTGAAAAATTGCTCAGGAGTATTTACTAGGCAAAGTGAGTTGGATTTTGGCATGAAGTAAAGATATAGACAGGAATAGGTGTCCAAAAAGTTTGGGGTCCATCAAGCAAAGATAAATGACACTTCCTTCTCAAAAAGCCACTAAGGGCAGAATGAGAAAAGGAATATTCGTGAATTATCTTTGATGATGCCAAGGAAGGGTTTTGACATATTTGAGGAAGATATGACCCAAAAAAATTATGCGAATTATTTGGGAATTTTGGGAGTGATAGAAATATAGGTTGCTTCACAACCTAGGGCAAAAAGAATTATTCCTTAAATAGAAAAGGAATATTCCCAATAAAAAGAATATTGGGATTTGGGCTAGGATGAGAAATGACATGAGCTAGGGAGGATTTTGAGGATGACAAGCCAGTATGAAACCTAGGAAGACATGATCTTCCCAATTTTTAGGATCGCAGAGCCACGAAAAAGCAAATCAAAGCAATAACTCAAGGGAAAACAAAGGGAAAGAAAAAGCCAAAATCCAGGGTGTTACAAACCTTCCCCCCTTAAAGTAATCTCGTCCTCGAGATTTGGTTGCTCAGGGATGAAGTCAATATTCGGACTCAAGGAAACCGTCTCCAACTCGGGTTTTCCTTTATATCATGTTCCCATTGAATTTCATCTGTCTAACTGTCTTGCTCGGGCTAGTTTGCTTCACCGCATCTGACATTCTGACTTACCTCATATATTCTTGTTCACACTGGCTCCAATTTCTTTCATATCTGCTGACTTAGCTGAGGTCCGAAATATTATCATAACTGACATGTATGTCCTTCTCGCTAGTGAATCTAGATGGAAGTATTATTGTTTTATTCAGTACCGAGAATACCCCACGGAGTACATCTCCTCGGGGACCAAGGAATTTCTTCTATCCAGGTATTGGGTTTTTAAATATATGCATGCCCTTCGGGTTCAAAATAGTAATGTGAATCATACCTA
This sequence comes from Aegilops tauschii subsp. strangulata, assembly GCF_002575655.3. Lineage (NCBI taxonomy): Eukaryota > Viridiplantae > Streptophyta > Magnoliopsida > Poales > Poaceae > Aegilops > Aegilops tauschii. The sequence continues at coordinate 194,831,009 of NC_053038.3, forward strand.
TTCTTCTGACAGATTCTGACTTCTTGCAGGAGTTTCTAAATTAGCTTGACTGGTTCCACCAGTCTGTACCAAATATTTGACTGTGAGTGACAAAAAGTGTACCACCTTGTGTCAATAACCTTCACAGACTTGACTGGCGAGGCTTTGGGCAAAAGAATCTTGTCCACGACAGGCTATTCTTTAATCAATTACCATAAGTGAGCGCATGCTGTGAGACTGTCACTCAACATTCAGATCACTCATTCTGTCGGTGTATTCATGTGGATGGTAAGCTGTGTTCTGCCATAACACATTTCCTGGAGTTGGTCTGTTGAGTTGTCGTTTGGTCTGACATGACAGGCTTGGATATTCAATACTGACAATATTGAGCACATACAGTTGGTTGAGCGGGTTACCTTGCTATGATGTCCTTACCAAGGCGGAATAGACCCCTTCAGTGTATCTTCATGGTGATCGATAATGACTTAAAACTGTCCGGGGTACCTGTACCCAGTTGGTCATGATACTATGATCATACTTGTATTGCCGATCTTGCGCCTTTATTATTGTTTTATTGGTCTGGATCCTTTATTTGAAAGAGTGTTGCCATACATACTCTTGATTCTTCATGTGACCGTGGGTGCTGTCAGATGCAGTATTTGGCAATCATACCTTGAGCTTGTTCATGTCTCGATTCTCGGGATAGTTTCCAGGCTCATGTGTGCTTGTACGAAGCTTATTGTTGTTGTCAATCATACGAGACAACAACAAAGGTTAATAATATCATACGAGGCTGATCTTGATAACCACTACCAAGATAGTTGTCTCAGTGTTGCCTTTCTTCAAGACTTGTCAATTCTTGCATCACTCATCGACTTTCTTTCTCTTGCATAACCAGCGAGGTTGTCGGATGCTTACCTTGAATTCTTCCTTGTACGAGCGTCTCGTATGAACTTGGCAACATGCTCACTGTATATAGAAATTTCTGATTCCCGAGGTGTACTTGTGTTCTGTCTGATTTCTTGCTTTCTAACCAATCCGTTGCGGATCTGAGACTTGTGATGCACTGACATATGCTTGCCAACTCATTATTTAATATCTTTGATTCTGTTAATATTTTCAGGTTGTGAAGCAAGTATATTTTATATTGCTTCATTAATTCTGAGAAATTACCAGATCATGCTCCTACCTATATCACTTCTCTCCACCAATTTTGGGATCAATTCGTCAAGCCCATATTTCTCTAGAATTTTCTCAAGTTTCTGGGCAGAGAGGATAGCTGTGAAGGAAGTACCATTTTGGTAAGTCCATTTGGTATGAAATTTTTACAGCATCATTATATGTCCAAATCATCAAGCCTTGCCAAATTTCAACTCAAGTGGCTACACTATGTGAGTGCCCCTTCATGATCAAGTTTCTGGACCAATTATCCTGTTACAAAGCAACTATGTTGTTTTGTGGTCCACTTCTCCTCCAAATTAACAAGATTATAGTCCTTGCTAAGCTAATCACCTCAGACATCAAGTTTGGCCCTCAACTCTTCTCTGATGATCACAGGTGTGAAGCCAAGTTTGCTACAACAAACTTTCCTCGATGACTCAGTTGGCTATAGAGCCCCTTCTCTCTAGCTTTCACTTTCTATTGTCTCCAGGGTGGAGAGACAACGCCCTAGACAAGGTTTGCTAACCCATGGCCTCCTATGCGTGCCATGTCGCGTGGTGACCGCGTTGGATTTTGCCTACGCACGCGCTCTGCTCGCTTTGGCCGCGTCCAGGACGTCGCCTAGCTCCGGCCCCTCATCGTCTTCGCGCGCGTGAGCATGTCTAGCGGCTTCCCCTCATCATCGCCTTCACCATGGACCCCTCTCCCCCTCCTGTAGCTCGCTCGTCAGTGCTCGCCGCCGCGTGCCCACTAACGAACTGTGCCTGGCAGCCTCTGTTCACGCCGCGGCGTCTTCCTCCCGTGCCCCTTTGCCCCCTCTGCTCCATGACCCTCCCGTGCCCTTGCCATTCGTCTCCATCCTCCCCGTGACGAGCACGGCCATCGCCGGAGCTGCCTATGAGCTATGGCGGGCCAAGCTCTGGAGTCTTCCTCCCCTGCCTATTTAAGCCACCCCTGGCCGTGTCCCTCCTCTCCATCGACCTCACCCACCTCCCAGGACCCCACCTAGCCCCTTCCCGGAGCTCGAGCGCTCCTCCTACTCCCCCATCAATGCCACAGCCATCTCGGTCCCTTGACTGTGGCACCCCGGCTCAGAGAGACCGAAACACGCCGTATTCCAGCCTAGAGATCAAGTCTTCTGGAATACGACGCTGCTTGGCATAGAACAAATCAGCTCTTTATTACAAATACTCGGGGATACAAGGGTTCCGATATAACCAGGAATTACATCGGCATGAAGACACTATGCCTGCTCAGGTTGCCCTATGCTAGCAGCAGAACAATTCATAGCAGCGGAATAACGACGATAGTGAAGGACTCCACTCCGCAGGGACTCTGGCTGGAATGCTTATCCTAGCTCGCCAACAAGGGATCCACGACAAACAAGTAAGCAGACAAAACATGACATGCAAACTGGCATGACACGCCAGGTCAGTACATTGAATGTACTTGCATGCTCTCAGCAACCAAGCAATCCAGACAAACAATAAAATGGCATTTACAGGTTACTTAGCAATGATGAGCATTACACTACCAGAACAACATGGCATGAATAAGATGAACACGATACAGCTAGGACAAGAAAAACATGGCATGAATATATTACTTGAGACATGAACAATGATGATACTAGCATGCAACATGCTTACAAATATCGCTTACTCTGTTCGGGGTTACCTCGTAACCACCAAATATGCCACTCTTACTTGCCATTGTAGTCACGGGATCACTTCAATCATTATCAAGAATACCATCAGGATCTTCACAAGATCACCTTATCAATATCAAGAATACCATTGGGATCCTCACAAGATCACCTCATCAATATCAAGAATACCATCGTGATCCTCACGTAACCACATAAAGATCAACCAACTTCTTTCTTCATCTAACCAGGGTTGTTATTAAGTCAAATTATTATTACTGTTGACTCATAGTGTGAACTACTATGAAATTGGCCCTTATCCTCGGGAAGGTTATTGATAGATTAAACACACTCTGCAGAGATTAGCACATTGTACCCACATCACAGAACCCATGGCCTCGCACTCCCATTCGGTGGACCAACGGCGTTCAGACAAAACCGATCTACTGCCATGACACTCCCCTGGCCACTCCGACAAATTCCCATTTGGGCTAAGTCATGGGTGGCCCCGATGTCACCTCGTGACATCCAACAGCCATCGTCGTGGCAAAACAAAACCTTCCCAAATGGGGACAACCCGGGTATAACAACAATGGGCACACAAGGCTATCACCGCCTACCGGGCCAGGGCAGCGCGCGTGCATAACCTTCCCTAGTTGGAGGCACCAGTGAGAGGCATGAAAATAGACCTAGTTAGGAGCCCCCATAAAGCAAGTGTGGCTGCATTGGTCAGCTCAATTTCGATGGCACTATGACTCAGCCAATAGGTGTTCAAGTTCAATTAATGTCCGGTTACACTTTAATGCAAATGATGTTGAGTCATATAATATAGGGATTTTTACATCTGTGCCCCTGGTTCCTGAGCCACACTCATTCATCCCCACGCTCTTAACTTTTGCTCACTTTTCCCCACTCCCTTGCCCGAAACCCTCAGAACTGGTCACAAACGGTGGATGCCGTCGGGTCAGTGCTTTGACCGTTATCTCTGACGAGTGGGGCCGCGCTGACTGTGTCGCCCGTTGGACCTGATGAGTGGGGTCGCGGCGGACGGTGCCGCGGTTAGCCTGTTGTGCCGTGGTTAGACTTGGGCCATGCGCGCGCCGCAACGACAGAAGCCCGTTATGCATGCACGACATGTCCAGCTAGCCTGCATCCATGCATGTAGCTAGCCTACCTGCATGCGCCGCCACCCGCCGCCACAATGCGCTGACCGGCCTCTTTTTCACGCGAGTCGCCACGGACGCTGACCGGCCTCATTTTCACGCGAGCCGCCATGGACGCAGGGACAGTTGCTGCCGCTGGTTCGTATCATCTCCCACGCGTGTCTCCTCGATGTAGAGCATTGTTTCACACTTTTCGATCCACTCGCATCTATTCAACGTGGCAATTAAAACCTGATGGCAATTAAAGTGGCATATCGATCGACGCGGCTCGTTTGAACGTAGCAAATCCAAAGCGCGGCCGGTGCCACTCCCCTTCCCCTTTCCCTATTTAAACCACCACCCCTCCACCTATTCTCCACACATCAATTTGCGCGCCCCTTCTCTTCTTCACCAAAACCCAGAGCACTCTCAAAGCAAGGCGAGGATGCAGTACAACGGCCCCACCTTCGAGCTCCCACCGACCATGCCAGAGAGACGGTATCCGGCCGGTGTTGTCATGGAGAGGACGCTCCGCGTGTGGGTGTTCTCACGCTGGAGGGGTGCAAGGGGGTTTGCTGAGTGGTTCCTCCGTGCTGGCTTCGCCCACCTCCCGGCGGGCTCACCGGTGATGTTCCGACTGGATGAAGTGCGTCCAAACTCCAGGACTCCGCCGATAGGGCTCACCGTCACCTTCACCAACAGATTTGATGCATACCACCTCCTCGGCAAGGTGTTTTGGCGTGGATGCGAATTCATCGCATTCACAACCCACAACATCTTCAGAAACTTCGACTGCATCTTCCCCACCCGCGATGGTATGCACAACCTCCCCTACTACATCGGCCAGGACGACATGGTGAGGGAGCAGTGAAGAGAAGGCGCAGTGAAGATGGTGGTGAAGTCCCGGTCTCGATCGTGAGCTTGTCTTGCCCTAGGGTGTTAGGGCTTTTTATCTTTTATATATTTCTATCTTAATTATGTCGTTGATTGTACCGTGAACTTTTAATCTCTGTCGTGTTATCCCCTCCCTAAGAACTTTGTTATGCTTGCTACCCTTAGTTGATTTTTGTTAGAAACGCTACCTTTATTTGATATGTCATTGGTTATCAGTGTTTTTGCTTGCTATTTCTATCTTATTTGACGTGAGATAAATCGCTAGATGGATATGGTGCCGTACACGAGCCCTTCTGCTAAATCAATCAATGATTGAGTATTCCTCAATGAAAACCAACAAGTTTTCGCCCATTTAGAGTAGGGTCAAGTTTTCGCACGCGGATAATGGAGTGGTTGAGGTGTCAAAAAGGAAACTAAAGGTAGAAAAATGAGCTATGTTGATGTTGAAAAGAAGAAGAAAAGCTAATTTTTTTGAATTGTTGGTGGCCCTATTCCGTATATTGTATGAACAAAAACAAGCTAATTTTTGAATAATTTGTGGACTATGCTAAGGTTTAGGGTACATTCCCTATGTTTTATGTAAGAAGTATGCTATGGTTGCTACTTTTTATGTTATGGATGTATGCTTGCTACGTGAGATATCGGTCGATGGATATGGTGCCGTAGCCGAGCTACTTCTTAATAAAAAAACAAAAACAAAAAATCGTGTATACAATTTTTTTTTGCAACAAAAACTTGTTTATAATACCCTCATGTCAAAAAATGAACCCAAAAATGAAAGTGTTGTGCCGTAGGCTATATACAGAAGGAAATTGCCATGATATGTACAAATAAATTTGACATGTGCAACTCCAACAATAAATCGATTTGACATGCACTATTTTTCTTCGGCATGGCAAACCATGGATTTACCATGGTAATAATCAAGGTTAAAAACAGGAAAACAGAGCCAGCACGTGGGACTTCGACACTCAACGCGATGAGACGGCCCAACCAGAGCTTAGTTTCAATTTGGGCCCTAGAACTACGGTTTTTTTCTTCTCCGGTCGGTGTTGTCTGACGAAACTGACGGGTACCCGAAACTGACATGATCCACAAATTAAGCAACACAGAGAATAGAGCACATGGTCCACAAATTAAGCAACACATAGCATAGAGCACATGATCCACAAATTTAAGCAAATCGTAGAGCACATGATCCACAAATTAACCAAATCCTAGAGCACATGACACCACACTAATAACATCTCTAACGAGTGATGACCAGCAAGTAAGCAAATCCTGGAGCAACCACACAAAAATAAAAGGGATAGAATCCTAAAGCTATCAGATTCGCCTGCTTGTTCAATTGAATCATCTACTTCAAGTTCTTGTTCATCTTCTTTATTTCCCCCTTCAAATCTGCATCCCCAACTGTCAGAGCAGCACTTTCAGAGACCAAATTCGTTGTTGCTGACGGCAGATTGAGCTCCCAGGTTGGGGCCCCATTGAATTGAATCCGCTTAACGTAGTCATCCAGCCATTCAAAATGTGTGCATTTCTTCATGATCTGAATCAAAAAAATGAACCCTAAATCCCAGATCGAAAAAGAATTAAAAGCAAATAGAAAAAGAAATCAGAGAAAAATCATGAGATCTAACCTGCCCCTCTGGCTTGCTCTCGCATTTCATGAACTCATGCCCATAGTTGCCATTCTTGACCTCCTTCGAAGTCAACCATATCAGTGGTGCGCTGCGTGGGCAGTCAGGACATCGCTCCATGGGAAGTGGACCATAATGGGTCCACGAGGGGCGGGAGGCTGAAGTGGAGCTTGACATATCGCCGAAAGTTGCCGGAGAAGAAGAAGCAGAGGAGTGGCTCCTCTCGTCACCGGAGAAGAAGTAGCGGAGGAGGAGTGGCTCCTCTCGTCGCTTCAGAATAAGCACCAGAATAAAGGGGTACCCGAAGAAAGGGGAGGCACAACCAACAAGTCTCGCGGATCGCCCCACGATCCAACGATGTGGAGCCGTCCATGTGATCCAACGGCGCGGAGCCTGGTCGCAGCCTGCCCTCGTAATTACTTCTAGAAGACCACATCTGAGGGCTCTCGCTTGGTGCTAGGGTATGATCGGACGGCTGACATTCGAAGCTAGGGTTAGGCAAAACCCCACAGGGTTTAGAGGGGTTTTGAGCTGGTCAACGAGGTTTCAAAGGCTTTGACTGAGCATAAATAATTAAAAAAAATCAAAAAATATGAAACCTTCGCCGTTCGTCGTTTTATAGGACACACTAACGTGGAAAAATACTAAACTTGGTATACGTACATTTAGAGAGAAAAACCTAGCTAGCATGATCGAGGTAAAATGAGCACCATTATTAAAAATATCAAAAAAAATCATAAATCATAAACTTTGTCTATGGACATTTTCATGAAAAAACCTTCACACATATGAGCTATCATGTACAACGTTTCATAGAGACCAAGGAGAGGAGGTAGGGTTTCCCTTCGGTTTTTGAATTTTTAAAAAAAATCAAAAAAATCACCAAAGCTTGATTTCAAAGTGAATAAGAAGGATCTGAACTTAGTTTTCCATTTTCATATGGTAAACGTGGTTTCTACCCTAGCTTGGGGCTGTTTACCCTAGCTTGGGAGCTCATTTGGAGCACATTTCTCATGACTATAAGTTTTGTTGACGCAAAAGAGATCGGATTGATCACCCTAACGTTTATAATAGTTCAGCAAACTGTGCAACTCACACCACAGAGGAATGGATTGAAGTGTTGGTTCAAATTCAAAGTTTGCCTAAAATTCAAAGTTTGCCTCAGTAGTTCAAATTCAACGTTTACATATAAAATTATTACACCTTACAAGTTTTCACAGTACTTCAAATTGATGACAGAATCCTTCTTACAAATCTTTAAAGTTCAAAGTTTATGACTTGCATTCAAGTGCAAATTCAAATCTTTGCCTTGCTCCTTGTGTTCCGAGATGGGTTAACCGTCTTGCTTCTGGTTTCCCTCGCAGGGATATTTTGTGCTTTTGAAAGCTTTGTCTTGTTGCTTCTGATCTTCACTTCTCGTGGTGGCGGTTTTGTTGAGCTTTAACTGATCGAGCAAGTGATGACCAGTTGACGGTCATCTGTGGGCTCACTAATCTTTAAAGGAACTTCAGACAAAATAACTTCCTCCTCTCTTATAGCTTCAAAACCTTCATAAGCCATGGTTTCAAATTCCGCATCAGATGATGGTTCAACCGAAGTTTCTTCCTCTCTAGGTCTTTTCTGTCTTGTGCCTCTAATTATCCTAGAGCTGGGTCAAACAGAAATAAGCTTAGCCATCGATAAAAAAGAGAACAAATGCAAAAAATACAAAGATTGCACACATACCAAGCTGCTACTTCAGTTTCTTCATTCTCTAAACTTGTTGCATTATCCTCTGCTACTGCATTATCCTCTAAACTTGCTCCATTCTCCATTGTTGCTGCATTCTCCTCTACATTTGCTGCTGCCCATTGTTCCTCTTCTCCAAATGATGCATCAACTGGATTGGTACAAGGCCTAGCAATATGCCCTAAGATACCACATCTTTTGCACTTACGCTGTTTTTTTACACGACCCTCTTCACCAGCTCTTATCCTGTTTTTCCTTGGTCTTCCTGGTGGTCTAGTCAGTACAGGAGAATGGAGTTCGAACCCTGGGTCTACTATGTTCCATTGGTCTTTTCCCAAGAGTGCAGGCACATTTTCAGCATAAGCAACCCTAAATTTGGCAATAGAGAAATATTCAGAGCAATACTGATCAACTTCACCATCTTCACCTCCAATAACAGTCAAGAATGTAGGGCATGTATGCACGGCTTCCCGCGGATCTGCCATTGCCTACAACTGCATTCATTGGTTGCAAGGTTCACTGGATATCTCCATTCCCTATTTTTACTGTCAGTGTATGTCACCTCAGCCTCGTATGTCGACGGTCGAATGCATTTCATTCTTAGTCCTCTTGCCTTGGCATGCAATGCCTTAATCAGAGATGGGAGCATAAGATGGCCAACATATTGTGTTTCTGCAATTCTTTTACAAAGAGCCATCTTTACCATGATCATCTGCCTAATCTTATCAAATGCTTGCCACAACAAAAGCCCTTTCACTGACTTGAACTTTGCATTGAAACACTCAGCGAGGTTATTGGTCACATAGTCTACTTTGCAGATTTCATTGAATTTGCTTCTTGACCACAACTTTCCATGATGTTCATCCATGTACTCCTTCACCAAAGGATTATGAGCATACAACACTCTCAAATGGTGCTCATGCTTCCTCAAGCTGCATGTGTATGATGCTGGCCATAGATTCTCATCATAAACTTTGCCTTTGAATTTCTTTTTAAAATTCTGCGCTAGGTGTCGCATACATTCCCTATGTTCCACTCCAGGGAATACAATTTCCACTGCAGTTTCTAAACCCTTGCAAGCATCTGTGTGTATAACTAAACCTGAGGGTGTACCTATAATGTTGCGCAACTGCTGCAGAAACCAAACCCAACTCTCCTCACTCTCTACCTCCAACACACCAAATGCAACTGGGAATAGCCAGTTGTGTCCATCAACTGCAGAAGCTGCTGCTAGCTGGCCTCTCCATCTTCCATTCAAAGCAGTGGCATCGACAGCCAAATAGGGCCTACAACCATTCAGAAACCCCTGCCAGCAAGCCTTGAAACAAACAAAAGCCCTCCTGAAGCACTCCTTCTCTATTGCCTTCCCTTTTAATTTGTACTTAACTGTATGCTTGTCAATCTTTACAACACTCCCTAGCCATATCCACTTTAGCTTTGAAGGTGTAAAGCAACTGAAAACTCTCATTCCATGGACCATTAATCCTATCAAGAGCCCTTTCCTTAGCATAGAAAAGCTTCATGTATTGTACATTAATCTTGTACTTCTCAAATAGCTTCCCATGGAGTGTTGTTGGACCAATTGTTGGTGTTTCCCTCACCTAATCCAAGATTGCATCTGCCACCCACCTAGTCTTTGCAAGCTTAGATTTGTCCTTTCCCCCTCCCCCTCCAGGTGGGCAAGTGTGCCCGTGTGGGTTGCTTTTTATCTGAAACAAAATGAAAAATGATGTCAAATACAATTAAGAAACAGTACACATGATATGAATATAGATTGGATAAATAATCTGATAACAATATTCAGTTGTAATACCTGAATTAATTTGCTCTTTCGCGTAGTGGATGCATGCAACCTCCACCTACACCTATCATAAGGGCAATGAACAATGAATCTTCCTAGCTCACTCCTATCAACCTCATATGAGTTTTCAGTGAGAATGCAATATGTAGTCACTGCATTAGGACAGTCCACCCTCGATTCGAATATGGTTCCTGGAGTAGGGTCAGGATTCTCCCTGTTCCACTCAATTGTTGGCATGTCCTCACCATCATATTCTTGTAAAACTAAGGAGTTGATGTTCTCCTTCCTCTCTTCATCATCAGTGTCATCAATAGCACGGCTGTTAGGCTCCTCTGCATATTGATCTTCCACTGCCTGTTGACTGACTCTATCTACCAGTTCAGGGAATAGAATCTCATCCTCATCATCATGTTGAGGCACTTCCTCGTCAGGCTCTGCATCTACTTCCACATCAGGTGCAGAAGGGAGAGGAGAAGTGGCAGAATTAGCGGCAGCCGACATGTTGTGGCTTTCAGAACCACTAGGTTTACTTGGTCTCGACCTACAAGGAGTGCGAGGACGCTGCTATTAGCAGAGACAGATGATGTCTGAACACCCTTCGGGATACGTTGTTTGCGTGCCTGAAGCACACCGATATGGATTTTACCGAAACGGCTGTCAGCATTCAAACTAAATAGCAATCCCAGATGCTCATCACAAGTTAATGGGAGAAATCTCTGCTCGGTACTGTCGAAATATCTCAGTTCAACAGCATCGGCAGGGCTCCACGGATACTCACAACAGAGTGCCTCGCGGAAATCTCTGAACGAAACACTGGTTTCTACCACTTTAGTTCCACGCAGCTCGCTAGTTTCCATTCTAACCGCTAGCCGAAAAGCAAGTGCAGGATCAACCCTATTCAATTGAAATAAGATAAAGGGCGCAGTTAGGCCGAAAAATTTCAGATAAATTGCGCCAATCCACGCCAACAGTGGTCAAATACAGCCTAATTTACGGATCTCCTAATCAATTTGAGAGGAAAACGATGCTTACCCAGGTGGAATCCATGAATTATCAGCCTCTGATTTGACCCAATCATCTCCACGGTCGATGGGCCGGACGGGGTGCCCCCCGACATCGCTTCCTAATCCTAGATGGAGAGAGAGGGTAGATGCGGCGGAGGCGGCACGACTGCGGCGGAGGCGGCAATAGTGCGGAGGAGGCGGCACGACTGCGGCGGAGGCGACACGACGGCCGCGGAGGGGGCGGCGCGGAAGCGACTGGATCTGATTCAGGTTACCGTGAGTGTCTGTTTCGCGGCCCCACTGGTCACCACGTAACGGTCAAAATGTGGACTCCGCCCTATGAGGCCCCACTAGTCAGAGTTAACGGTCAAGCCATTGACCCGACGACAACGTCCGCTGTGACCAGTTTTGAGGGTTTCGGGCAAGGGAGTGGGGAAAAGTGAGCAAAAGTTAAGAGCGTGGGGATGAATGAGTAGAACTAACGAACCAGGGGCACATAAATAAAAATCCCTATAATATAACATCATGAAATAAAAGTGCATATGAGCATGATATCAATATGAGAATGGGTAGAGCAACATAACCATATGTATCATTAGCATCAATAATAATAAAGCACTTAGTCTACTTGATGCAGATGAACATGGCATAGCGATGAATGTACATAACACAAGTGCTTCATATCAGACGGTAATCATGGATCAGATGAACATCACTATCACCAGAATGTACTGCTATCAAGCATGGCATATGAGAATAATAGTAGCAAGTAGTAGATACTAACGAGGGGCATAAGATAGCATGAAAATAAGCATGTATCCATAAGCATAACCGAAATGGTACTAGCAGTTTTAAATGAGTAGTCATTTACTAAATATTCAAGTGAACACCATGGCTACTGAAAATCCATCATGCAAGTGCCTGTCGTGGCTTGCCTGGTAAAGAAGAGGTCCCCGGGAAGAAGTGCAGAAGGATTGCGGAAAGTTTCACCGGAAACAGTTCTCTCCCGGAGGGGCTGTTTATGGGCAAGGGCAATATGGTCATTTTCATAGTGTGAAAACATTATGAAAATGGTACCAACATGACGGGCCCGATGAGACAAAGATGTGGGCTTTGGAATCACCTCATTTGGAGTCTCGGTTGAAACGATATGGTTGTTTAAAGCTCAGGGACACATCTGTAACAAAAGTATTCACAAATAGGTCCCTGGCTGATTAAACAGAGCGTGCCTTTCTAGGGAATACACTTTCTAACAGAGAAAGCGTATTTTAGGTTGAAGCAGGGCCGAAGTACACTTTCGGTGGAGGAAAACGTATTCCGAAGAATACGCTTTCACTTATCCATGTTAGCGACTCGGGTCAATGCCCTGTGCGGCTGACGAGGGGGACCTGCGGGGAGGTGGGCCCGCCTGGCTAGAGTCTCCTTCTTCCTCCTGATGGAAAACAGAGGAGGGCGAGGCCGGGCGACGGTGGCGCCAGCTCGACCAACTCCGGCCGTGTTGGTGCAACAAACCCTTGGTCTGTTGCCCAATTGTGCATAGGCACAAGATCAAGATTGAAGCACCAGCTTAGGTCAGAGATTAAAGAACCAAGAGATTTGAAGAACCAACTGATACGTCTCCAACGTATCTATAATTTTTGATTGTTCCATGCTATATTATATTCCGTTTTGGACATTATTGGGCTTTATTGTACACTTTTATATTATTTTTGGGACTAACCTATTAACCGGAGACCCAGCCCAGAATTGCTGTTTTTTGCCTATTTCAGAGTTTCGCAGAAAAAGAATATCAAACGAAGTCCAAATGGAATGAAACCTTCGGGAACGTGATTTTCGGAACGAACGTGATCCAGAGGACTTGGACCCTACGTCAAGACATCAACCAGGAAGGCACGAGGTAGGGGGGCGCGCCTACCCCCTGGGCGCGCCCTCCACCCTCATGGGGCCCACGTTGCGCCACCGACGTACTTCTTCCTCCTATATATACCTACGTACCCCCAAACTACCAGATATGGAGCCAAAAACCTAATTCCACCGCCGCAACCTTCTGTACCCGTGAGATCCCATCTTGGGGCCTTTTCCGGCGCTCCGCCGGAGGGGGCATCGATCACGGAGGGCTTCTACATCAACCCCATAGCCTCTCCGATGATGTCTGAGTAGTTTACCTCAGACCTTCGGGTCCATAGTTATTAGCTAGATGGCTTCTTCTCTCTTTTTGGATCTCAATACAATGTTCTCCCCCTCTCTTGTAGAGATCTATTCAATGTAATCTTCTTTTGCGGTGTGTTTGTTGAGACCGATGAATTGTGGGTTTATGATCAAGTTTATCTATGAACAATATTTGAATCTTCTCTGTATTCTTTTATGTATGATTGGTTATCTTTGCAAGTCTCTTCGAATATTCAGTTTGGTTTGGCCTACTAGATTGATCTTTCTTGCAATGGGAGAAGTGCTTATCTTTGGGTTCAATCTTGTGGTGTCCTTGCCCAGTGACAGTAGGGGCAGCAAGGCACGTATTGTATTGTTACCATCGAGGATAACAAGATGGGGTTTATATCATATTTCATGAGATTATCCCTCTACATCATGTCATCTTACTTAAAGCGTTACTCTGTTCTTTTGAACTTAATACTCTAGATGCATGCTGGATAGCGGTCGATGTGTGGACTAATAGTAGTAGATGCAGGCAGGAGTCGGTCTACTTATCTCGGGCGTGATGCCTATATACATGATCATGCCTAGATATTCTCATAACTATGCTCAATTCTGTCAATTGCTCAACAGTAATTTGTTTACCCACCGTTATACTTATGCTCTCGACAGAAGCCACTAGTGAAACCTATGGCCCCCGGGTCTATTTTCCATCATATTAATCTTCCAACACTTAGCTATTTTCATTGCCTTTTATTTTACTTTGCATCTTTATTATAAAAATACCAAAAATATTATCTTATCATATCTATCAGATCTCACTTTCGTAAGTGACCGTGAAGGGATTGATAACCCCTTTATTGCGTTGGTTGCGAGGATTTTCTTTGTTTGTGTAGGTGCGAGGGACTCGTGCGTGGCCTCCTACTGGATTGATACCTTGGTTCTCAAAAACTGAGGGAAATACTTACGCTGCTTTACTGCATCACCCTTTCCTCTTCAAGGGGAAACCAACGCGGTGCTCAAGAGGTAGCAAGAAGGATTTCTGGCGCTGTTGCCGGGGAGGCTTATGCAAAGTCAGGTCGAGATTTGAACTCCCGACAACGAGCCATTTCTGGCGCCGTTGCCGGGGAGTCTACGCAAAAGTCAACATACCAAGTACCCATCACAAACCCTTATCTCCCGCATTACATTATTTGCCATTTGCCTCTCGTTTTCCTCTCCCCCACTTCACCCTTGCCGTTTTATTCGCCCTCTCTCTTTTCCTTTTGCCTCCCTCTTTCTTTTTGCTCCTCGCACTTTTTGCCATTATGTCTGAAATTGGGGAAACTACTGTCGATATTGGACAATAGTAATAATATGGAAAATTCTGATGCTCCCGCTGAAGAACCCCCTATCTTGCATACAAAAAATTCTGAATTGGTAGTGGTAATATTATTGGAAAAGGGGTTATTCAAGATTTCTTTACTTGTGCCGGTGCTTTGCCTTCTATGGGCAGTTCTATTCTTCATAACTAGTAGTCTTGCGGATGCTATTGCCATGCTTGTAGTTGAACTTGAAAGGCAATTTATGCACATGCACCCTTGCATACAAAGGATTTTCCTAGAATTTTCTAATATTGAGCATTCTTTTGTTAAGCGTGCCGCTACTATCTTTTTGGCTCATGAGTTCAGATTTATAATAAAAGAGGCCAAAGAAATCTTTGCGCATTATAGGGTAGACGCTGGCCGTCCTCCCATAGAAACTATCTTATTCGATCAAGAGGAAATAATGTGTTTTCAATCTCTAGACTATGTTGCTTTTAATGAGAACCTTAGAAAAAAGGTTCCTACCAATGTTCTAGTTGATAGAATTTTTGAACTTAATAATGATTTTGCTATTCGAAATAATGAGCTAGGATATTCTCTCGAGTATAGGCTCACAAAGTTCTGTCAAAAGAATGCTTATAATGATGAATTGGTTGTGCAATACGAAGGGCCGAAGGAGGAACCTATACCTCCTAAAGTTGATCTTGGGGACTTTTGTCCCATTAAATTTAGCCCTTTTGATTACTTTTGCTTGCCTCAAAGAAAACTCGCTGCTGAACATAGAGAATATTAAATGAGTTTTAATGATCTATCCTATTATTATGGCAATACCTAGATCTATTCTTGCCTTTATGCCTAGCTAGGGGCGTTAAACGATAGCGCTTGTTGGGAGGCAACCCAATTTTATTTTTAGTTTTTAGTTTTTTGCTTCTGTTTAGGAATAAATATTTGATCTAGCCTCTGGTTAGATGTGCTTTTATGTTTTAATTAGTGTTTGTGCCAAGTTTAACCTATAGTCTTCTCGGATGATAGTTATTTGATCTTGCTGAAAATTCCAGAAACTTTCTGTTCACGAAAATAATTGTTAAAAATCACCAGAACGTGATAAAATATTGATTCCAATTGCTGCTGATCAATAAAAAAATTTTCTAGGTCTTCCTATTTTTTCTGAATTGTTTGAGTTCTAGAAGTTTGCGTTAGTTACAGATTACTACAGACTGTTCTGTTTTTGACAGATTCTGTTTTTCGTGTGTTGTTTGCTTATTTTGATGAATCTATGGCTAGTAAAATAGTTTATAAACCATAGAGAAGTTGGAATACAGTAGGCTTAACACCAATATAAATAAATAATGAGTTCATTACAGTACCTTGAAGTGGTGTTTTGTTTTCTTTCGCTAACGGAGCTCACGAGATTTTCCGTTAAGTTTTGTGTTGTGAAGTTTTCAAGTTTTGGGTAAAAGATTTGATGGATTATGGAACAAGGAGTGGCAAGAGCCTAATATTGGGGATTACCATGGCACCCCAAGATAATCTAAGGACACCTAAAAGCCAAAGCTTGGGGATGCCCCAGAAGGCATCCCCTCTTTCGTCTACTTCCATCGGTAACTTTACTTGGAGCTATATTTTTATTCACCACATGATATGTGTTTTGCTTGGAGCGTCTTGTATTATTTGATTCTTTATTTGCTAGTTTGCCACAATCATCCTTGCTGTACACACCTTTTGAGAGAGACACACATGATTTGGAAATTGTTAGAATACTCGATGTGCTTCCCTTATATTTTTTGAGTTATATAGTTTTTGCTCTAGTGCTTCACTTATATCTTTTAGAGCACGGCGGTGGATTTGTTTTATAGAAAATATTGATCTCTCATGCTTCACTTATATTATTTTTAGAGTCTTAAAATATCATGGCAATTTGCTTTAATTATAATATCATGAGAAATTTGATGCTTGATAATTGTTTTGAGATATAAAGGTGGCAATATCATAGTTGTGCTAGTTGAGTAATTGTGGAATTGAAAAATACTTGTGTTGGAGTTTGTGATTCCCGTAGCATGCATGTATGGTGAACCGTTATGTAACAAAGTTGGAGCATGAGGTATTTATTGATTGTCATCCTTTGTGTGGCGGTCGAGATCGCGTGATGGTTAACTCCTACCAACCCTTCCCCTAGGAGCATGCGTAGTAGTACTTTGCTTCGAGGGCTAATAAATATTTGCAATAAGTATATGAGTTCTTTATGACTAATGTGAGTCCATGGATTATACACACACTTACCTTTCCGCATTTTTCTAGCCTCTTCGGTACCGTGCATTGCCCTTTCTCACCTTGAGAGTTGGTGCAAACTTCGCCGGTGCATCCAAACCCCGTGATATGATACGCTCTATCACACATAAACCTCCTTATATCTTCCTCAAAACAGCCACCATACCTACCTATTATGGAATTTCCATAGCCATTCCGAGATATATTTCCATGCAACTTTCCATCATTTCGTTTATCATGACACGCTCCATCATTGTCATATTGCTTTGCATGATCATGTAGTTGACATTGTATTTGTGGCAAAGCCACCATTCATAATTCTTTCATACATGTCGCTCTTGATTCATTGCATATCCCGGTACACCGCCGGAGGCATCCACATAGAGTCATATTTTGTTCTAAGTATTGAGTTGTAATTCATGAGTTGTAAGTAAATAAAAGTGTGATGATCATAATTATTAGAGCATTGTCCCAAGTGAGGAAAGGATGATGGAGACTATGATTCCCCCACAAGTCGGGATGAGACTCCGGACTAAAAGAAAAAAAAGAGGCCATAAAAAAAAGAGAAAAGGCCCAAATAAAAAAATGAGAGAAAAAGAGAGAAGGGACAATGTTACTATCCTTTTACCACACTTGTGCTTCAAAGTAGCACCGTGATCTTCATGATAGAGAGTCTCTCGTTTTGTCCTTTCATATACTAGTGGGAAATTTCATTATAGAACTTGGCTTGTATATTCCAATGATGGGCTTCCTCAAATGCCCGAGGTCTTCGTGAGCAAGCAAGTTGGATGCACACCCACTCAGTTTCTTTTGTTTGAGCTTTCATACACTTATAGCTCTAGTGCATCCGTTGCATGGCAATCCCTACTCCTTGCATTGACATCAATTGATGGGCATCTCCATAGCCTGTTGATTAGCCTCGTTGATGTGAGACTTTCTCCTTTTTTGTCTTCCCACATAACCCCTACCATTATACCTATTTCCACCATTGTGCTATATCCATGGCTTGCGCTCATGTATTGCGTAAGAGTTGAAAAGGCTGAAGCGCGTAAAAAAGTATGGACCAATTGCTTGGCTAAAACCAGGGTTGTACATGATGTGAATATTTTGTGTGGGGAAGATGGAGCATAGCCAGACTATATGATTTTGTAGGGATAACTTGCTTTGGCTATGTTATTTTGATAAGACATAATTGCTTGGTTAGCATGCTTGAAGTATTATTGTTTTAATGTAAACATTAAACTTTTATCTTGAATCATATTAAATATGAACATTCCTGCCACAATAAGAAGAATTACATTGAAATTATGCTAAGTAGCATTCCACATCAAAAATTCTGTTTTTATCATTTACCTACTCGAGGACGAGCAGGAATTAAGCTTCGGGATGCTTGATACGCCTCCAACGTATCTATAATTTTTGATTGTTCCATGCTATATTATATTCTGTTTTGGACATTATTGGGCTTTATTATACACTTTTATATTATTTTTGGGACTAACCTATTAACCGGAGGCCCAACCCAGAATTGCTGTTTTTTTGCCTATTTCAGAGTTTCGCAGAAAAAGAATATCAAACGGAGTCCAAACGGAATGAAACCTTCAGGAACGTGATTTTCGGAACGAACGTGATCCAGAGGACTTGGACCCTACGTCAAGACATCAACCAGGAACGCACGAGGTAGGGGGGCGCGCCCTCCACCCTCATGGGGCCCATGTTGCTCCACCGACGTACTTCTTCCTCCTATATATACCTACGTACCCCCAAACTACCAGATACGGAGCCAAAAACCTAATTCCACTGCCGCAACCTTCTGTACCCGTGAGATCCCATCTTGGGGCCTTTTCCGGCGCTCCGCCGGAGGGGGCATCGATCACGGAGGGCTTCTACATCAACACCATAGCCTCTCTAATGATGTGTGAGTACTTTACCTCAGACCTTAAGGTCCATAGTTATTAGCTAGATGGCTTCTTCTCTCTTTTTGGATCTCAATACAATGTTCTCCCCTCTCTTGTGGAGATCTATTTGATGTAATCTTCTTTTGTGGTGTGTTTGTTGAGACCGATGAATTGTGGGTTTATGATCAAGTTTATCTATGAACAATATTTGAATCTTCTCTGAATTCATTTATGTATGATTGGTTATCTTTGCAAGTCTCTTCGAATTATCAGTTTGGTTTGGCCTACTAGATTGATCTTTCTTGCAATGGGAGAAGTGCTTAGCTTTGGGTTCAATCTGGCGGTGTCCTTTCCGAGTGACCGTAGGGGCAGTAAGGCACGTATTGTATTGTTGCCATCGAGGATAACAAGATGGGGTTTATATCATATTGCATGAGTTTATCCCTCTACATAATGTCATCTTACTTAAAGCGTTACTCTGTTCTTTTGAACTTAATACTCTAGATGCATGCTGGATAGCGGTCGATGTGTGGAGTAATAGTAGTAGATGCAGGCAGGAGTCGGTCTACTTGTCTCGGACATGATGCCTATATACATGATCATACCTAGATATTCTCATAACTATGCTCAGTTCTGTCAATTGCTCAACAGTGATTTGTTTACCCACCGTAATACTTATGCTCTCGAGAGAAGCCACTAGTGAAACCTATGGCCCCCGGGTCTATTTTCCATCATATTAATCTTCCAACACTTAGCTATTTTCATTGCCTTTTATTTTACTTTGCATCTTTATTATAAAAATACCAAAAATCTTATCTTATCATATCTATCAGATCTCACTTTCGTAAGTGACCGTGAAGGGATTGACAACCCCTTTATTGCGTTGGTTGCAAGGATTTTATTTGTTTGTGTAGGTGCGAGGGACTCGTGCGTGGCCTCCTACTGGATTGATACCTTAGTTCTAAAAAATGGAGTGAAATACTTACGCTGCTTTACTGCATCACCCTTTCCTCTCTTCAAGGGAAAACCAACGCAGTGCTCAAGAGGTAGCACCAACATGCAGCCCATGGAGAGCAAGATCAAGCCAGAGGATCAAGATATCGGCAAGAGAAAGGCCTCCCTTGCCGAGCAGGCGAGCCTGACAAGGGGCAAGGCCACCACCGAAAGCAAGCAACCAATACTCCCCGGCAGAGCCTGCCGGGGCTCACAGGGGTTGAACCACCCCACCAGCCACTCAACCACGACTCACGTTGTCAATCAGTGCGGTGTCAAGCCGCGAGATGATTAAGTCGCAGCCATTTTCCACATGGCAGCCATTTCCTACAGAAGAAACCCACAGATGACACCCGTCCTGTGACATGGTAAGGGAACAGGCGCGGAGCTGGCAAGATAGCCCGGCAGGCCCTGTCGACAACCAGTGATGTGACATTAAGCGGCACATTTAATGCACCTTGTCAGCCCGCAGAGTTAGGTATGATAGGACTGTTCGCTATCATATCAGTGGATAATGACCACTTTGCAACTGTGGTGACCCCTAAATCTATAAAAGGAGGCCCATGGCACTCGTAGGAGGGGTCAGAAGCTTGGAAACTTGATGAACCCAAGCCACCATACGCGCGTAGTCGCTGTAGCCCCGAGGCAAACCCTGCCGGGGAAGTGTACTACGCATCACCACACTCATTCCTCCATCAATCCACCAATGCAGGAGTAGGGTCTTACGCCTCGCGGCGGCCCGAACCTGGGTAAATTGCTTATGTGCTCTCTGCCGTACTGCCATGCGCTGATCTGCTCTTTGTGCAACACGATGTCCCCCCGTCGAACCAGCAAGGGACCACCCGGTCCCATAGGTGGTCGCGGATATCCCGCGACATCTTTGGCACGCCAGGTAGGGGGATCGCTTGTGCAAACCTGAAAGCATGCACAGCGCGTCATCTTCATCGCCTTCTTCGTCTTCGACGGCGCCATCGACCATGGCGCCTAACAAGAAGAAGTCCGGCCCTTCAGCCCATCCGTCCACCTCGAAGGCTCCGCCGCCCGCGGCCTCTAGTGCCTCGGAGGGTGCGGGGGCGAGCGAGGACATGAACACTGCTAGGGGCATGGTTTGAGCAGGTGGCGCCATCGCCACTCTCCCTGCGGCCGACACGGGGGCTGAAGACGTCAGAAGAGAACAATATCAGCAACGCCCTGGTGGTCACGCTCCACAAGGTGCGGGCGAGGGGGTCACTCCATCTGCACCCTCTCTTCCCACCGGCGGGCACAACCACAATAACGGCACTCGGTCCGGGGTGAGCCATCGTCCTCTGGACGCCCCTGCTCCGGGGGTGGTCACAGCGCATGTGCCTCCTCCGGGACGAGCCGAATAGACTACTACGCTCGACGGAGCCGCTGACCCTCGGGCACCATCGCCGCATGACCCCGCTGCCCAAGTGGTCGTCCCACAGCTGCGCGGACGCGTCGCTAACACCGTCAGCTCCATTGGCACCATCAGGAGCCAGGCGACAGTGCGGTCGACGTCATCAACATCTATGCCAAGCACCGCCACGGAGGCCATGCCGCAAGCCCAGCTACTACTGAGGTTTCCGCCGGCAGCCGAGCAGATGGATGAATGGTGTGCCACCATCCAGTGCCTGCTGCTGAGGCTGAGGGCTCGCGACGACCTGGCCTGCCATGACCTCCGCAAGCGACAGCAACCGTTCGCACTGCTGGCCGAACGGAGGGGGCCATCCCCACTGCTGGCCGAACAGAGGGGGCTGTCCCCACGGTGCAGTCCCCACCACGGTAGCCGACGCGGGCACAAAAGAATCAAGACCCCGACGACGTCTCGATGGCCTCTTCTGACCCTCGAACATGTCCAGGACAACGTCGAGCCCCGGAGGATAGGCGGCGGGGAGACACGCGCGTCGTCATAGATCGGCGCCACGGCGACTTCCGCCAGACCGATGGGTGCGGCGGCCTCAACGACGACGAGCCTGCGCTCGGTGTTGGCGGGTGCCTGCCCTTCGAGGTCAGCTGCCCTTCCTTTACGCGGGAGCTGCGGCAAGTCCGTTGGTCGTCCGTTCGCATGTTCAAGCCAGAGATACCTGAAAAGTACGATGGGAGGCTGGACCCGGCAGAGTTCCTAAGCATCTACACCATCGCTGTTCAGGCTGCCGGGGGAAGAGACGAGAAGGTGTTCACCAACTACTTCCCTTTGGCCCTCAAGTCCAATATGAGGTCTTGGCTGATGCACCTGCCGAAGAACTCCATTTCGTCATGGGCAGATCTGTGCCACGGGTTCATCGGTGCCTTCACCGGAGGCCACCAAGAGCCCGGCAGGCCCAGCGACCTACAACTTCTCCAGCAGAAGGAAGGAGAAACCCTCCATAAGTATTTACAGAGATTCAGTAAAGTTCGTAGAAATATTCCAAATATCCATCCGGCAGCCGTTATAGCAGCCTTCCAGTCCAATGTGCGCAACCGTCGCATCCGTTCTAAGATGAATGTGCGGTTCCCAAGACTGGGAAGGAGCTATACACACCGGTGGATAAGTGTGCTCGGATGGAGGAAGGAAGGAAGTTGCCCGGAGAGGAGGATTGCATCAATGTTGATTCAGAGGATGAATCAACCAGTCAGTGAAAGGGCAAGAAGCGCAGTAAGAAGCCAAGAGATAAGGCAGTGATGACTGTAGAAGGTTCGGGCACACCTAGTACCGGCAAGAAGGCCAAGGTTGAGGCCTCCGGCAAGGAAGCTGCCGCGTGCGCTATCTGCCGGGAAGCTGCCGCCACAAAAAAAGTTGGGAAAGGTGATGGGCCATACTACAAGATCCACCGGACCAAAGGCCACGACCTTCACGAGTGTTATTAGGTTGAGCAGCTCATCAAGAAATAGAGGGCAGAATATGATAAGCGTGATAAGGAGAAAGGTCAGAACGCTGCTGGCGGTAAGGGCCGAGGCGGTGAAGCAAATCGCCCCGGCATACCCTTTCGGAACCAAGGAAAACCCAACAGGGGCCAAGAGAAGGAAATCTGTGATGATGTGAGTGATGAAGGGAATGAAGAGGAAACCAGTGAGCAGGATGGAGGTGCATCTTTGCACACCTCTCATCGCCAACTCAAGCGATGGCGCGAGAGGTCAATGTTGTGGAACCAGCGCCTGAGGCCCGGAAGCCGGTCAAGTGGTCCCGCACGCCCATCATCTTTGATGAGGAGAATCACCCTGGCCGCACCACAACGGTAGGGTGTTTGCCATTGTTGGTCTCCCCAACAATTCGCAACCTCAAGGTCATGAAGACGTTAGTGGATGGTGGGGCCGGGTTGAATCTGATTTACCCGGCAGTCATCAACAAGCTTCAGATAGGAGAAGAAGAGCTGGAGGTTACCGGCACATTTCAAGGAGTCAATCCCGGCAGGAGCCATCCTAAGGGGAAGATTACGTTGCCGGTGACGTTTGGGGGAGAACTGGACTATCAGACTAAGAAGATTGTGTTTGATGTGGTTGATCTCCCCCTGCCGTACAATGGGATTCTGGGACGCCCGGCCCTGGCTAAGTTCATGGCAGCATCCCACTATGCTTATAACACTTTGAAGATGCCTGGGCCGCTGGGAGTCATCACTATCCCATCAGCTGAGAAGGATGCAATTATCTGCATGGACAAGATGTACCGGGATGCAGTCGTGGCAGAGGCCGCGGCAGCAGCAGCTCCCGCCAAGGAAAGCAAAGGAAATAAGAAGGATTGTAGGACCTTCGTCAAGGAGTCCGGGAAGCGTGCCCCCTCCGAGTGCACGGCACCCGTTGACGACGTGCCGGAGTATTCCAACAGCAAGAGATCCAAGGTTGCTGCACCCCAAGTGAAGAAGGTCCCGGCAGGGCTGGCTGGCGTTGATTGTACTTTCACGATCAGCGCCACCCCTGAAGACAAATAGGAAAGCGCGCTCGTTGCCTTCCTGCGGGAGAATATCGATGTGTTTGCCTGGCAACCATCTGATATCCCCGGTGTTCCCAGGGAGGTAATCGAGCACCACCTTGTTGTCTGCCCACACGCCCGACCCGTCAAGCAGAAAATCTGGAAGCAGGCCTTGGAGCGACAGCAGTTCATTGCTGAGGAAATCAAGAAACTAGAGGCAGCTAGTTTGGTTAGAGGAGTACTGCACCCTACGTGGTTGGCAAACCCAGTGGTGGTCCGAAAGGCGAATGGGAAATGGAGGCTTTGCATTGATTTCACAGATCTCAACAAGGCTTGCCGGAAGATCCGTTTCCCTTGCCGCGCATCGACTAGATCATGGATTCCACTTCAGGTTGCGATTTGCTCTCCTTTTTGGATGCATACTCCGGATATCACCAGATCTTCATGTCCAAAGAAGATGAGGAGAAGACATCATTCATCACTTCATGTGGTACGTACTGCTTTGTCCGCATGCCTTTCGGATTAAAGAGTGTCGGGTCCACTTTTGCAAGAGCAGTCCAGATTGGTTTTGAGCCACGGTTACACAGAAATATAGAAGCCTATATGGATGACATCATGGTCAAAACCAAGGATAAAACCACCCATATCTAGGATTTGGAAGAGACATTTGCTAATCTGCGCAAGATTAACTTGAAGCTTAATCCAGAGAAGTGTGTATTCGGTGTTCCCTCTGGTAAGCTACTTGGATTCTTCGTGTCCCATTGGGGGATTGAAGCCAACCCCGACAAGATCAAGGCCATTGAGCAGATCCAAACACCAAGGACAGTTAAGGATGTAAGGCACCTGACGGGATGCGTTGCCGCGCTAAGCAGATTCTTTTCCAAGTCTTCCGAGCGTGCCCT
Source organism: Aegilops tauschii subsp. strangulata (assembly GCF_002575655.3). Taxonomy (NCBI): domain Eukaryota; kingdom Viridiplantae; phylum Streptophyta; class Magnoliopsida; order Poales; family Poaceae; genus Aegilops; species Aegilops tauschii. The sequence goes on from NC_053038.3 coordinate 194,855,408, forward strand.
GCCGTTCTTCAAAATTTTGAAGAAAGCAGGGCCTATGAAGTGGACCCCGGAAGCAGATGCAGCTCTGCAAGAATTGAAGGCCTACCTATCGTCTGTGCCCACCTTGGTTGCACCCAAACCCCAAGAGCTATTATTGCTTTACTTGGCGTCAACCAACCAAGTGGTCAGTGCGGCCTTGGTAGCACAACGAGAGGTGGATGAGGAAGAAAGTGGCCAGATCACGGCAGAGTCAGAAAAGGATCAGAACAGCAGTGACCACGGCAACGAGAGCAACCCCAAGGACACATCAAGGAAGAAAGTGGTGCAGCGCCCAGTATACTTCGTCATCTCCTTGTTACAAGGGGCTAGATCGAGGTATTCTGCCGTGCAAAATTTGATCTTTGGCCTCGTCATGGCCTGAAAGAAACTGCGCCACTACTTCCAAGTCCATGAGATTACGATTGTCACTCGTTTTCCGTTGCAAAGGATACTTCGAAACCCTGAGGCTACCGGAGTTTGAGAGCACATCAACTATTCAGAGCAGGGCACTGGCAGAGTTTATTGCAGAATGGACGCCAACCCCTAATGAGGAAGTGACAGAAGCAGCTTTCCCCGGCAAGGAATCACCCCAAGAATGGATTATGTATTTTGACGGTGCTTTTTCCCTACAAGGTGCAGGGGCTGGCGTGCTTCTTGTTGCCCCTCTCCCGGGAGCACTTGAAGTACGTCGTCCAAATGCAGTTTTCCCGGGAAGAAGCCACCAACAATACAGCTGAGTATGAAGGGCTCCTTGCCGGGCTCAGGATTGCAGTAGAATTAGGAATTAAGAAGTTGATCATTCGAGGAGATTCACCGCTTGTGGTGAGACAAGTCAACAAGGATTATCAAAGCCCATTGATGGAAGCATACGTCGAGGAAGTAAGGAGACTGGAGGAGCACTTTGATGGGTTGCAAACAGAGCACATGTCCCGTGCGGAAAACAACATAGCTGATCACCTGTCAAAGTGTGCTGCGCAAAAGCTTCCTGTGGAACCAGGAACTTTTGTTCTCCATCTCTCTCAGCCCTCCGTATCACCAGCCACAATTGCCCGGAAAAGGAGAAAGTTGGACTATGTTAAGCCTCTCCCGGTCGAGCCGTCCGCCCCCGGCAGAGACCCTACCGGAAACAACTCCTCGCAGCCTACCAGACCACCCCCTCCAGCCGGGCCTATGGACCCCACGAACGAGGCTTGTGCTCCCGTAGCAGAGGAGGTGCCGCTAGTCCTTGTTGCCGAGCCCCAGGCTCCAACTTGGGCAAGGCACATCATCCGCTTCCTCCAAACCGGAGTACTTCCCGGCGACCAAGATGAAGCTGAGAAAGTAGCCCGGAGGGCCAGTATGTATCGGTTTGTCGATGACACTCTGTACAGAAGGAGGCCCAACGGTGCAAAATTGAAGTGTGTCTGCCGGGAGGATGGAAAGGAACTGCTGGCTGAGATTCACAGAGGAATGTGCGGCTCACACATTGGATCAAGTGCATGAGTTGGAAAAGCCTTCCGACAAGGATTCTATTGGCCCACAGCCCTCCAAGATGCAGTTGAGCTCGTCACGACATGTGAAGCCTACCAGTTCCATTCCAAGAGAACACACCTGCCTGCCCAAGCCCTTCAAACAATCCATCTATCATGGCCATTTTCGGTTTGGGGGCTCGATATCCTCGGCCCCTTCCCCCGAGCAATCGAGGGCTTTGAATTCTTGTTCGTTTCCATCGACAAGTTTACGAAGTGGCTGGAAGTGACTGCCATGAGAAAGGTGACCGCTCAGTCATCTATCAAGTTCTTGAAAGAATTGGTGTGTCGTTTTGGAGTTCCGGCAAGGATCATTATTGACAATGACACCCAATTCACGAGCAACGCCTTCATGCAATACGTTCATGCCCTCGGATGCAAGATCTCATTCGCTTCTGTGGCACACCCCCGGAGCAATGGACAAGCTAAGAGGGCGAACGCTGAAGTACTTTGTGGACTCAAGACAAGGACTTTTGATACGCCGCAGAAGCACGGCAGGCGGTGGATCGAGGAGCTGCCGGTAGTTCTCTGGTCCCTCAAAACGACACCTAACCGAGCTACCAGGCAGACTCCCTTCTCCCTGGTCAACGGGGCAGAAGCAGTTATCCCCACATAACTCATTTATGGGTCCCCTCGAGTGCTTGGCTACGATGAAGTAGCGTATCAGCACTGGCGTGACGACGTTGTGCTACTCGAGGGGAACCGTCTCCGGGCTACTACGCGTGCTGCACGCTAACAGCAAGCCCTGCGTCGCTATCACAGTTGCAGGGTTCGTGCCCGGTGTTTTGAGGAAGGTGACCTTGTCCATAGGCGCGTTCAGTCCGCCAAGGGTACAAACAAGCTATCACTGAAGTGGGAAGGCCCTTACCGGGTGGTACGAGTCACCAGACCTGGCGCAGTCCGTCTGGAGACCGGGGATGGCACTCAGTTGCAACACTCATGGAATGTTGAGCATCTCCGTAAGTACTACCCATAAGGCGCAAGGCTGCCGGGCACCGCCCGGCAGCCACCCTTTTGTACAGGCCTTGCCTCAGCTTCATGTAACCCCTTGTACAAAGCCGGGGCGATGACCCCATGCAAGAGAAAATAAAGAAGCGATGTTGGGGGGCCCCAACTAAGATTGCATGCATGCACGAGCACACCCAGATCACTGCATAAGCATTTCATGAGCATTTGCATATGCATATAGGTAGGATTGCATCCTGCATTCATTCTCATCTACATGGAGTTGCAGGTTCCTCCTGTGAACTTGAATTCGACAAAGGACGAAAAGATTGCACGGCACAGCGATCCTCGGCAAAGCCAAACAGATATGTTTACCTCTTATCCATTAGTGTTCTGTAAAGCTATAACTTTGCATGAGGAAACCTCGCTTCTCTTTTCGAAGCTTAGGTGCTCCCATCCATGACTCAAACGTTGCTTCAGTTAGGATGGTCGCAGTAGCATTTGGTAAAAAGGAGTTGGCGGGGGGCTGGCCCCTCTGTTTGTTCCCCGGCAGACGGAGCTCTTTGGCAGACAAAAGAGGGTGCCAACAGGATATCCTGCCAGGGATACTCGTTTATTTACATTAAAGAGGCACTCCACCTCTGCATGCACATATACATGCACGGGTTCCCGGCAAGGTTCATCTTTTTCATTCATATGCTAAAACAAGTAAAAGCATTACAGAACACAAAGATGGACTCGAGAGATTACATTATTTTAAATTTGGTGATTGCCTACGAGTTTAAGATTAAAAAAAGATAAGTGCTCCGTAATGCCCTTTCTTGTCCCTCTCCTCCTAGGCAAGGCCGTCGAAGGTGAGGATCGCAAAAGGAGCGCCAGAGCAGGAGTCCAGTCCACCCCCGTCGGGCTCCAGTAAAGGTAGCCCGCCAGGAACAGGAGCGCGAGGGGATGCCTCGATGGAGAGCACGGTGGAAGGCGACCCCGTCGACCACCGTCACCAGGGCCAACAAGACTCGGCAAAGCTAACAGAGCTGCAGCCCGAGAGGAAGCCTGCTAGGGTGCAGCTGGAAGGCTGCTGAAGGAGCCCGGCAGCACCATCTGCACCTCTCCATCCAACTCCCCGGCAAATCCACTGCCGGGGGAGATGCAAATGCAGATGATGGTGGTGCCGCCTGATGAAGATGGTGCGGGCGACGATCAACCGGAGTCAGAGTCGTCTCTCCTCCGCCCGCTACCGTTGTCATCATCGTCACTATCCTCCTCGTCGCTTTCGCTCGAGGAGGAGCTTTCGCCGTCGGTCGAGCTCTCCATGCAGCACCCTAAGCGGCCTCCCAAGCGCCCGAAGATCTTGATGGAGAGTAGGCCACTCTCCATTAATTTGAAATGAAGAATGTGCCCCTCCGAGAAGCTATGGGCATGGGCAAAAGTCTTGCAGCCACAACGGAGATACATTACATGAGGGGCGGGGAAATCAACATCAACCCTCGTGCTTCCATCCCCACAACCCCTCATGTGTAGCCTGAGGGCGCGCGGTTGCTCGAGCTCCATCTCCCGGACAAAGAAGGTTGGAAGACGAAGGCAACCATGCAAGGGCTTATACAGCCTGATGATGAACTCTCGACGTTGGTCCCCGACGTGGCCCTCCATCGGAGGAAGAGCCGCTAGAGGGGGCACAGCCAAGGAGCTCCCTCGCCCTCCTCCTCCTCGAGTACCACGGCGGCCTCGGCCGCGCCCCCTCCTCCCTCCTCTCGCAGCGGGCTCCGCCACCTCAGGATCCGGAGGACGAGGGAAGCGCTGCCGAGTAGAAGCCCTCGTCGCCGCTGTAGGGACACTACTGCGCCGCCGCCCTCTCACCATGGCTAAGGAAGAAGAATTGCGGAGAAGAAGGATAGGTATGTGCAGGATACTTCCCTTGCCTCTTTTTATAGAGGGGACGAGGCAGGGGCTGGCCTCTCGTGATAAAGATGGCCACCCCGCTCCCCCAACACGGGCCCTTTCTGCACCCTCGGTAGCCTTGGGAGCCAGGGCCGGCCCTCTACTCCAACCATCGACGTTTGATTTTCAACGATGGCACTCCTCCCCGTGCCCTCCGCATCCACCACCTACCACGCCCAATGCATGCGGAACACGTGGCAAGGTGCGTGTGGAACGGGGGGCGAGTGGGGTGGCGGTTTCCGCCCCGTGATCTTAGGGCGAGCAGAATCCGTGGGCCACGACCCATGTTCTTCCACAACGCCGCGCACCACGTGCCGGGAAACCGGAAACTGACCCAAAATCAAGACTAATGAAGCAGCAAAGGGAAACCTCAAGGGGCCGACCCCTTCAGAGATTCTGCCTGTGCACTTATTAGGCCCTACCCCGACGACACTCAGCAGCGTGTTCGGGGCAGGCCCGGGGGCTTCTGTCGGTGCAACAAACCCTGGTTCTGTTGCCCAACTGTGCACATGCACAAGATCAAGATTGAAGCACCAGCTTAGATCAGAGATTGAAGAACCAACATGCAGCCCAGGGAGACCAAGATCAAGCCAGAGGAGCAAGATATCGGCAAGAGAAGGGCCTCCCTTGTCGGGCAGGCGAGCCCGGCAAGGGGCAAGGCCACCACCAGAAGCAAGCAATCAAGACTCCCCGGCAGAGCCTGCCGGGGCTCACGGGGGTTGAACCACCCCACCAGCCACTCAACCATGACTCACGTTGTCAATCAGTGTGGTGTCAAGCCGCGAGATGATTAAGTGGCAGCCATTCGCCATATGGCAGCCATTTCCTACAGAAGAAACCCACAGATGACACCCGTCCTTCGACGTGTCAAGGGAACAAGCGCGGAGCCGGTAAGATAGTACGGCAGGCCCTGCCGGGCAACCAGTGATGTGACATTAAGCGGCGCATTTAATGCACCCTGTCAGCCTACAGAGTTAGCTATGATAGCACTGTTCGCTATCATATCAGTGGATAGTGACCACTCTGCCACTGTGGTGACCCCTTAATCTATAAAAGGAGGCCCATGGCACTCGTAGGAGGGGTTAGAATGTTGGCAAGTTGATGAACCCAAGCCACCATACATGCGTAGTCGCTGTAGCCCCGAGGCAAACCCTGCCGGCCAAGTGTACTACGCATCAACACACTCATTCCACCATCAATCCACCAAAGCAGGAGTAGGGTCTTACGCCTCATGGTGGCCCGAACCTGCGAAAATTTCTTGTGTGCTCTCTGCCGTGCTGCCATGCGCTGATATGCTCTTTGTGCAACACGGCGTCCCCCCGCTGAAGCAGCAAGGGGCCACCCGGTCCCAAAGGTGGCCGCGGATATCCCGCGACAGTCCGCCTCCAGCGCGGGCGCAGGTACCGGCGTGCTCGGAGAGGAGCACCATGCCTACCTGGCTTGGTTGCGGGCGCCGGGGAGGGATGAAGCGGTGGCACCTTGGGGAGGCAGAGTACTCGCGGCGGCGGCTGATCCTTGAGGTGCGCGGCCAGGAGCACTCCAGTGACGAGCTGAGTAGAGGGGGAGGTGCGCCGGAGTGGTGGGGGTCTATTGGTGGAGGAAGACTGGAGGGAGGGAGCTCGGCTCGCTCCAATTTAGGAGGAGGCCGACGATGGCCATGGCAGCAAAGGCAAGCGAGGAGAGCTCCTGGAGAGGGTTGGAGAGGCCGGGGAGGCGTACAGGAGAATAGAGAAGAGCCTGGAGTGGTCGAGGGAGCTCGGGGATGGCTTAAATAGGCAGGGCGACGCGGGTGGGTGAGCAAGGCCGCGGGACACGTCGCCGGAGCCACGAATGCGTGGGCACGCGAGCCTGCTCGACGGTAGGCGATGAGAGGGTAGAGGCGGGAGCTCACGGGGCAGACCAGGCCAAGGGGCACGGGGAAGAAACGTCTAGAGGAGGAAGACGACGACCGACTATAGCTCGTCCGTGGGCGCGCGGCGACGAGCGCGAGCGAGCGAGCTGCAGGAGGGGGAGAGGGGTCCAGGAAGAAGAGGATGACGAGGAGAGCTGCTAGACACGCCCGTGCACGCTGAGACACCAAGCAGGCGAGGGCCCGAAGCAAAAGGGCGCTCTGGGCGTCTACTGCATGCCAAAACGATGGTCACTATGCAGACTGGCATGGAGAGGACTCGAGAGGCAGGCAAACGTTGTCTACGGTGAAGTCCCTCCAAGATAGATCAGAGCTGAGGTGATGAAATGATCACAGACACTCAGAGTAGAAAGAAACAAGCATCACATGTTTGCTGCAGCTACCGTGGTGCAAGTGGGGTGGTGAAATGAGATGAGATAAGAACAAGATATGATCTCTGGGATGCTTAGGGTAGAAGGAACAAGCATCCTGTGAAGTTTGGAGGGATATGGACCACTTATTAATACACTTGCTTTGCAACTACATAATCTCGTCCGAAAGCAAAAACATGAAGTAGTACTCACTAGGAGCGATGGATTGAGCTAAAAATGGGCATGGAATGATGATTTGGTTATTTGAGGGTGCCATAAAAATTTCATACCATTTGGATAAGCCAAAGTGGTACTTCCTTCATAATGCACCCCTCTAGATAGAATCTTAGGAAAATTCCTGAGGGAAAATGGCTAAATGAAATGTGCCCAAATTTGGTAGAGATGAGTTATATGTATAGGAGAAGGTCCTTGTAAATTTTCAGCAATAATGAGGCAATATAAAATATACTTGCTTCACTAACTAAAAATATGACCAAAAGCAAAGATTTGATACTGTGCTCTCAAAGATCATTAGATAGAGCTGAAAATTTGTGGAGAGTCATTATATGAGCACATGAAGGATCTTGAAAAATTTCAGCTCATTTGGGTACTCCTAGCTGGTGTTTCCTTCAACAAGGCTTCCATCTGACATAAACTTTGGAAAATTGCTGAGGAAGATTGGCTAGGAAAATGGAGCTGAATTTTGGCATGAGGTAATTATTTGGATGAGGGATGATGCCTAAAAAGTTCGGGAGCAATCTAGAAAAGATAGGTGGCACTTCCTTCACGACAAGCCTCACTGGACTAGGAAATGAAAGTTTGGACATATCCGGGGCATATAAGGTCCAAACAATTTATGAGAATTATTTGGGAATTTTGAGAGTGACAGAAATATAGGTTGCTTCACGACCTAGGGCAAATAGGATTATTCCTTTAATAGAAAAAGGAATATTCCCAATAAAAAGAATATTGGGTTCGGTCCAAGGTGTGAAATGACAGGGTCTTGGGATATATTTGGGGATGACAAGCCACTTGGGAGAGGAATCAAAGGTGATCCCTCCAAGTTTCAAGACCACTAAGCCACAGAAAATCAAATAAAAACCAAAAATCCAAATAAATCAAAAGAAAAAGAAATGGGCAAAATCCAGGGTGTGACAAACCTTCCCCCTTAAAGAAATCTCGTCTTCGAGATTTGGTTGCTCAAGGAACAAGTATAAATATATCTGACTTCAGCAAACCATTTCCAACTCGGGTATCCATTTTCCCTTATGTTATGTTCCCACTGAGTCTCATATGACGAGACTGTCTGGCTCTGGGGTGGTTTGCTTCGCTGTATCCACATTCTGATAGATCTTACCTCACATGTTCATGCTTATACTGGCTCCTATTCTTTCCATCTCTACCGACCTAGCTGAGTGTGATAGATTACCATGACTGAAATATATGCCTGTCTCACCATCGCGGGAGTGATTTCCAATGGGTGTGTCATCCAACACCGACAATATTCCATGAAGTTGTGAACAAATTTCTTGGTGGACACCAAATATCTTACTCCTTGCATCGAGTTGCTCAAATAGATGCATTTCCTCCAGGTTCAAAACAGTGTTGTGAATCACAACTGTTCTTCTGACTGATACTGATTTCTCGCGGAGTTTTTGAATCATCTTTACTGGCTCCACTGTCTTGAGTATTAGATCCGTACCAAATATTTGACTGGCTCCTGTCGTGGCAAGCATAAAGGGGGTACGACATTATGGGATAGTATCCGCAGACTTGACTGACGGGGGTCTAGTGGAAGAATTTTGTTCACGACATGCTACCCTTTGTTGTTTTTCTCCAAAACTTGTCGGTTCTTGCATCACCAACTGAGGTGTATAATTGACTTTCTTTCTCTTGCATGACTCGTGAGATTTTCAGATTCTTACCTTGACTTCATCATCGTACCAATGACCTACAAGAACTTGGCAGCATGCTCACAATATATATATATATATATATATATATATATATATATGAGAATTTGATTCCCGAGGAAGACTTGTGTTCTGACTGATTCTTGCGTTTGACCAACTGCTGCTGATCTGATTCCTGCACTGCCATCTGCTGTCAATTCACAATGTACTATCTTGCACCAGTGCCGTACTGAGGAAGATTGAACAGCTGGTGTTGGAAACCGTCGAGTATCTTGCTGAGGACGACTGGATGGCTTATGCTTGAAGCTTTTGTTATGCAGCTTGCTGAAAAAGACTGGATACCTGATACGTCTCCGTCGTATCTATAATTTTTGATTGTTTCATGCCAATATTATACAATCATTACATACTATTGGCATATTTTTATATGATTTATTGGACTAACCTATTGATCCAGTGCCCAGTGCTAGTTCCTGTTTTTTGCATGTTTTTTGTATCGCAGAAAATCAATATCAAACAAAGTACAAACGCAATAAAATTTCACGGAGAATTATTTTGGAATATATGTGATTTTTGGGAGTTGGAATCACCGCAAACGGAGGCCCACACAGCCCACAAGACACCACCACGCGCCAGAGGCCCCTGGCGCGTGGTGGTGGGTTGTGCCTTCCTTGGGCGTCAGTTGGAGCTCTACTTCGGGCGCAAGGAAGCTTATATCCGGAGTTAAAATCTCAGCGCGATCGGAGTTACGGATCTCCCGGAATATAAGAAACGGTTTTCGGCCAGATCAGGGGAACGCGAAACAGAAGAGAACAGAGAGGGAGATCCAATCCCGGAGGGGCTCCCGCCCCTACGCGGCCATGGAGACCAAGGACCAGAGGAGGAACTCTCCTCCCATCTAGGGGGGAGGCCAAGGAAGAAGAAGAAGGAGGGGGCTCTCCCCCCTCGCTTCCGGTGGCGCTGGAGTGTCCTGGGGGCAACGATCGAGACGATGATCTACATCAACAATCTTGCTACCATCAACACCAACTTTCTCCCCCTCTATGCAGCGGTGTAACACCTGTTCCCCCCGCTATAATCTCTACTTAAACATGGTGCTCAACTCCATATATTATTTCCCAATGATCTATGGTTATCCTATGATGTTTGAGTAGATCCATTTTGTCCTGCGGGTTAATCGTGTTCTTGGTTGGTATGATTGTATATTTTATTTAAGGTGGTGCCCTATGGTGCCCTCCATTCTCGTGCAAACATGAGGGGCCCCCGCTGTAGGGTGTTGCATTATGTTCATGGTTCGCTTATGGTGGGTTGCGAGAGTGACAGAAGCTTAAACCCGAGTAAGTGGGGTATGACGTATGGGAGTAAAGAGGACTTGATACTTAATGCTATGGTTGGGTTTCACGACCTTAATGCTCTTTAGTAGTTGCAGATGCTTGCTAGGGGTCCAATCATAAGTGCATATGATCCAAGTAGAGAAAGTATGTTAGCTCACGCCTCTCCCTCCTATAAATTTGCAAGAATGATTACCGGAACTTGTTATCGATTGCCTAGGGACAAATGACTTTCTTGTTGACAAAAGCTCTCTACTAAAACTAACTTAGTTGTGACTTTATCTAAACAGCCCCTAGATTTTATTTATGTGCTCTTTATTATCTTGCAAACCTTTCCTATCACACCTACGAAGTACTTCTAGTTTCATACTTGTTTCCGGTAAAGAGAACGTCAAGTGTGTGTAGAGTTATATTGGTGGTCGATAGAACTTGAGGGAATATTTGTTCTACCTTTAGCTCCTCGTTGGGTTTGACACTCTTATTCATCGAAGAAGGCTACAAATGATCTCCTATACTTGTGGGTTATCAAGACCTTTTTCTGGCACCGTTGCCAGGGAGTTATAGTGTGGGGTGAATATTCTCGTGTGTGCTTGTTTGCTTTATGACCAAGTAGGTTTTATTTCCTGTTCTAAGTTGCTCTCTATCTTTAGTTATGGATATGGAGCACCAAACACCAAAAAAATTAGTTGTACCCGCTACTCATGGACATGGGGAACCTCCTAAAACCCTTGATGCTCGTTATGTGAAAGATATTATGCACAACTTTGATAATCTTGAGAAAACCCCATTCAACTTGATAATGGGAGTAACGTTGGATCAACGTGAATACTTTAGGGATTATCGCTTGACACAAAAATAGAAACTTTTATGGGATCAGATTTATATGTTGCATTGGTATGCTCGGGATCTATGCTTGAGACATGATTATACTTGTTGCTCTAGAATGAAGGCTCCACATCTTCCCTTTCATGCAAATTTAATGACAATGAAACCTTGGCTTCTTATGCTAATGTTATATATCATTACTATGATGTGGAACAAATAGAAGAATTTGTTGCTTTTAAGGGTGCACATGAAATTGAATCTTTGTTTAAAAAGTTTGAAGATTTTGATGATTCGGTTTATAGACCTGAAAATTTTGCTATCCTTAATTGTTGCTGTGATAATTATAAATACAATTAGGATATTGATGTATTTATTGAGAATAACTCTGCTGTCCAAGAAGAGAATAATGTTTTGCAGGAGTCTATGGAAGAAGAAAATGATGAAACTGTGAGCTCATTGGATGAAAAAGATGATGTGGAGAGCGAAGAACAAATGGAGGAAGAGCGGATTGATCACCTATGCCCACCTTCTAATGAGAGTAACTCTTCAACTCATACATTATTTAATTTCCCTTCCTACTTACCGAAGGATGAATGCCATGATAATTGCTATGATCCCGTTGATTCATTTGAAATGTCCCTTTTTGATGAACTTGATGATTGCTATGCTTGTGGCCAAGATGCCAATATGAATTATGCTTATGGAGATGAACTTGTTATAGTTCCTTATGTTAAGAATGAAATTGTTGCTATTGCACCCACACACGATAGTCCTATTATCTTTTTGAATTCTCCAAACTACACTATATCGGAGAAGTTTGCACTTATTAAGGATTACATTGATGGGTTGCCTTTTACCGCTACACACGATAATTTTGATGAATGTAATATGCATGTGATTGCTGCTCCTACTTGCAATTATTATGAGAGCGGAACAACATCTCCGCCTCTCTATGTTTCCAACACGATAAAATTGCAAGAAACTGCTTATGCTATGTATTAGCCTTTACTTGATGTGCATGATAAATACTTTGTGTTAAGAAGACCGAGCATGACAAGAATATATGATTTTGTTGGGATAACTTTCTTTAGCGTTGATATTTTGAAAGACATGATTTTTTGTTGGGACGCCTGAGTATTGATGTCTTTATGTCAAATTATAGACTATTGCTTTGATTCACTTACGTCTTAATGTTCATGCCATGACTAAACATATGATCAAGTTTATGTTAGGTAGCATTCCATATAAAAACTTATCTTTTCTATCATTTACCTAGTTGAGGATGAGCAGGAATTATGCTTGGGGATGCTGATACGTCTCCGCCGTACCTATAATTTTTGATTGTTTCATGCCAATATTATTCAAGTTTTACATACTTTTGGCATCTTTTTATATGATTGATTGGACTAACCTATTGATCCAGTGCCCAGTGCCAGTTCCTGTTTTCTGCATGTTTTTTGTATCGTAGAAAATCCATATCAAACGAAGTCCAAATGCAATAAAATTTCACGGAGAATTATTTTGGAATATATGTGATTTTTGGGAGTTGGAATCACCGCGAACGGAGGCCCACACAACCCACAAGACACCAGTGTGCGCCAGAGGCCCCTGGAGCGTGGTGGTGAGTTGTGCCCTCCTCGAACGTCGGTTGGAGCTCTACTTCAGGCACAAGGAAGCTTATATTCGAAAAAAATCGTGTTAAAATCTCAGCGCAATCGGAGTTACGGATCTCCCAGAATATAAGGAACGGTTTTCGGCTAGATCAGGGGAACGCGAAACAGAAGAGAACAGAAGGGAGATGCAATCTCGGAGGGGTTCCCGCCCCTACGCAGCCATGGAGACCAAGGACCAGAGGGGGAACTCTCCGCCCATGTAGGGGGAGGCCAAGGAAGAAGAAGAAGGAGCACTACAACAAGACCCCCGCTATAGCAACGCTTCTTTCCATATCTAAAAGCCCATATATGCGTTGGTGTATTTACCAACGGTTTGAGATGCGTAGCTTTATCCAGTGTTGCTAGCGCATAGTGCAATGCTTATATTGCCGTTGTTAAATGGAACCATTACAAGACTACAACAGATAAAGCGGACTTCTACAGCAGTTTTATATGTTGGTGGTTCATGTACAAGAATCAAAATCCCATTAGTTGGCAACGGAGAATTTCCAACGCTTCAAGTGTTGGCACGAATATAGTGTGATTATTACTACTACTACTACTACTACTACTACTACTACTACTACTACTACTACTACTACTACTACTACTACTACTACTATATGTATATCTAATCAATGATCCATGTAGTTGTGTATTTTAAGTGAAGGAAAAACAAGAGAATATACTGACAAGTGAAAGAAATCATATATCATATGTGAGATAAAATTGTTGGATTACAGTAGCGGATATTACAAGAGGAACATCATCCAAATGTGAAGCATAATCTAACTATTTTCTTGACAGTGAAATTTAACTGAAAGAATCCATCAACACCCCTACAACTAACTAAAACTTGATCGAGGAACAACATCCAACATGAACGTCATCCCAACAACATAACTAAAACTGGAAGCATCCATCATCGTCACCATCATAAAGCAGAACATCAACATCATCATTGCAGTACACCTGCCACGCACCCATATACTCATCCATTTATCTTTTGAATCTACAAACAAGAAAACAAAATGAACTGTTAACAAACAATGCATTGACATGATGCAAGTAATAACAGAGGTAAGATATTAGTCACGTACAAAGGTTGAGGGCCATGCAATCTTTGTTTTTTCTGCATTACCGAGAGTATTGCAGTTTTTGTGACTCCGCACCTAATTTTCAGTTTTCACAAGTGCCATATGCACCGCCCAGAATTCATTCCTAATTTCAGCACCATCAAGTTTAAATTTAGGATCACAACTTACAATTGTAGCAAGAGCTACATTCCTGTTATGGTTTTTCAGGCTCTTCAAGAATACTTTAGTTCCTGGCTGTTAGAGAAAATCAAAGTAACCATATGAAAAAAACAGAGGAACATATGAAATGAATGAGCACTCTTACAGGTAATTCACTAGCACCCAACCAGCTCAGTGAACCACTTTGAGCACTCTTACTGCTTGCATTAGCACCTTTTGTTGTTTTTTTGGTCTGGACAACAGTCTGATAGCAAAGAAGAAGTAATAAACAAATAAACAAGCCAGCATATAGTTTGAACAGAAATGTGTATGTGATTATGCAAAGATACCAGTTTGTTTGCAGTAGAAGTTTTTTCTCCCTAACGTGCACTGACATTCTGAAGCAAAGTTTCTTTGTTCTGAATAGCATTCTGATAGCAAGACGGCCAGTAGATACATAACCATCGAAGCAATGTATTGTGAACATATTGTATATGGTAACGGAAATATACCTTATGTGCAGCAGAATTTATTTCCCCTTGCTGAGCACTAAAATTATGATCAGAAATTTCTTGGTTCTGGACAACATTCTGATAGCAACAAGTAAACACATAAAGATGGGAGCACTATAGTTTGATCATTATTTTGTATATAGGACTATGATGATACCTTGTGTGCAGTAGAACATTTTTCTAGTTGCCGTGCACTGCCACCATTATGAACCATAATTTTTTGTTGGGATGCCTGAGTATTGATGTCTTTATGTCAAATTATAGACTATTGCTTTGAATCACTTATGTCTTAATATTCATGCCATGACTAAACATATGATCAAGTTTATGTTAGGTAGCATTCCATGTAAAAACTTATCTTTTCTATCCTTTACCTACTTGAGGACGAGCATGAATTAAGCTTGGGGATGCTGATACGTCTCTGTCGTATCTATAATTTTTTATTGTTTCATGCCAATATTATACAACTTTAACATACTTTTGGCATATTTTTATATGATTGATTGGACTAACCTATTGATCCAGTGCCCAGTGCCAGTTCCTGTTTTCTGCATGTTTTTTGTATCGCAGAAAATCCATATCAAACGAAGTCCAAATGCAATAAAATTTCACAGAGAAATATTTTGGAATATATGTGATTTTTGGGAGTTGGAATCACCGCAAACGGAGGCCCACACGGCCCACAAGACACCAGGGCGCTCCAGAGGCCCCTGGCGCGTGGTTGTGGGTTGTGCCCTCCTCGAAGTTCGATTAGAGCTCTACTTCGAGCGCAGGAAGCTTATATCCAGAAAAAACGTGTTAAAATCTCAGCGCAATCGGATTTACGGATCTCCTAGAATATAAGAAACGGTTTTCGGCCAGATCAGGGGAACACGAAACAGAAGAGAACAGAGAGGGAGATCCAATCTCGGAGGGGCTCCCGCCCCTGCGCGGCCATGGAGACCAAGGACCAGAGGGGGAACTCTCCTCCCATCTAGGGGGAGGCCAAGGAAGAAGAAGAAGAAGGAGGGGGCTCTCCCCCCTCGCTTCCGGTGGCGCCGGAGTGCCGCCGGGGCAACGATCGGGACGACGATCTACATCAACAATCTTGCTACCGTCAACACCAACTTTCTCCCCCTCTATGCAGCGGTGTAACACCTCTTCCCCCCGTTGTAATCTCTACTTAAACATGGTGCTCAACTCCATATATTATTTCCCAATGATCTATGGTTATCCTATGATTTTTGAGTAGATCCGTTTTGTCCTGTGGTTTAATCGTGATCTTGGTTGGTATGATTGTATATTTTATTTATGGTGCTGTCCTACGGTGCCCTCCGTTCTCGCACAAACGTGAGGGGCCCCCGCTGTAGGGTGTTGCATTATGTTCATGGTTCGCTTATGATGGGTTGCGAGAGTGACAGAAGCCTAAACCCGAGTAAGTGGGGTATGACGTATGGGAGTAAAGAGGACTTGATACTTAATGCTATGGTTGGGTTTCACGACCTTAATGATCTTTAGTAGTTGTGGATGCTTGCTAGGGGTCCAATCATAAGTGCATATGATCCAAGTAGAGAAAGTATGTTAGCTCATGCCTCTCCCTCATATAAAATTACAAGAATGATTACCGGTACTTGTTATCGATTGCCTAGGGACAAATGACTTTCTTGTTGACAAAAGCTCTCTACTAAAACTAATTTAGTTGTTACTTTATCTAAACAGCCCCTAGGTTTTATTTACGTGCTCTTTATTATCTTGCAAACCTTTCCTATCACACCTACAAAGTACTTCTACTTTCATACTTGTTTCCGGTAAAGCGAATGTCAAGTGTGCGTAGAGTTGTATCGATGGTCGATAGAACTTGAGGGAATACTTGTTCTACCTTTAGCTACTCGTTGGGTTCGACACTCTTATTTATCGAACAAGGCTACAACGATCCCCTATACTTGTGGGTTATCAGTACCTTACCTCAGAAGCTTCCCCCCTTAAAGACTTGCTGGGGAATAACTCTGTACCTTATGCCGGAAGCTTTTGCGGTTGCTTACCAGAGAAGAAAGGGTGTCTTGTGCGGGAAGTCATCCATGTATCGTACTGAGGAAGATAGCGGAATCTTGCATTGGAAGCTTGTCTGGTAGCTTGTGAGGGAAGATTGGGTTGCTACACCGGAAGCTTCTCCTTGTGATATGCGGAGTGAATGCCACATATATATCATCTTAATATTCTTGTTGTTGATTACTTGTATGAAACGGGGTTTGCTGGACTATCCTCCTTTCTGAATATTGAATACATGGCACATTCTCGCTTTCTTCCAGGTATAGCATATTACAAAATCATCCTCATAGAAGAATCAAACCTCGCATACGAGTCATACCTTTGGCTGATAATATACTGTCGATCTTGCACACCATTTATCTTCTTGCTGATTTGGTCATTACTTCTATGAAGAGTGCACACTGGGGTGGACATGATTATCGGTACTGTTATGATGAGTGCGTACCAATGCAAACTTGATTATCAGCATCAAGATTAGATATTCCCCATTTCACTGCAGTCGGCTGAGAATTCCATTCTGTTTAGCTGAGTTTCCAAATACTTGAATTCCTTGCTGATTCTTCGGGTCCGGTGTCGGTTGACGAGCAACTTTAATAAGGGGAATGAATGCAACACCCAGGGCCCAAAGAAAGAAGGCAAAAGAAACGACAAAAACAACAACACACAAGGTATACATATACTATTATATTCAAGCAACGTCGCATATTACTTCTACTCACAATAATAATATGCATGCATACCTAAGCACACAAATCTCGCGGAAACTCTGGCTGTACGATATAATATGCTGTGGCAACGTGCACGAAAACGAATCCAAGTGTGGAAAGAGTTGGTGTAAACAAGGTTACACCAAGCACTGGCTTAACACCGGTTGCAGCTAGACGGACACTGAGGTGAGGACAGACTTGGTGATTATGTAGCAGAACACAGATGTCACGACCACATCATCATCAAGCGGACGGACGAAAACCGTACTCGTCCAAAGAATGGTGTGACAGGGTAGGATAGAGGTGGAAACCTGGGCTTGCTGGCATTGCCCTCCTCTGATAGCAAAGATCAGTAAGGGTTGCCAACGCGGTGAGTCAGAATACATGATTCAGGATAGAAGCATGTCTATCACCGAAACACTAGGGGTGGCTGGCGGAAAGATATGGGTGAGATACCTGAGCATAACTCCTGCAAGTGTTCGGCACCACTTGGTACCTTGGCATCACTCTGCTGGGACATTGATGATGCCAAACACCGAGAAGCGGGGATGCAAAGCTGGATGGTGCAGGTAGTGGATCGAAACCGATGCCACCTACACTGACAAGATCAATCACTAGCGACAAATTAATCTATATGCATGCTATGGGACAAACAAATGCAACAACCAAATGCAGCAAACCGACAAGACTCTATACTACCGTTTTCTAATGTTTGCTCGGGCTAGGGCGTCCTATAGCCAGACCTGCTCTGATACCAAGCCTTATGGCACCCCGACTCAGAGAGACCAGAACACCCCGTATTCTAGCCCAGAGATCAAGTCTTCTGGAATATGGCACTGCATGGCATAGAACAAATGAGCTCTTTATTACATATACTCGGGGATACAAGGGTTCCGATATAAACAGGAATTACATCGGCACGACGACACTACGCCTGCTCAGGTTGCCCTATGCTAGCAGCAGAACAACTCATAGCAACAGAATAACGATGATAGTGAAGGACTCCACTCCGTAGGGACTCTGGCTGGACCGCTTATCCTAGCTCGCCAACAAGGGATCCACGACAAATAAGTAAGTAGACAAAGCATGACCTGCAAACTAGCATGACACGCCATGTCAGTACATTGAATGTACTTGCAAGCTCACAGCAACCAAAGCAATCCAGACAAACAATAACATGGCAATTACAGGTTACTTAGCAATGATGAGCATTATACTACCAGAACAATATGGCATGTACAAGATGAACACGATACAACTAGGACAAGAACGATATGGCGTGAACATATTACTCGAGACATGAACGATGATGATACTAGGATACAACATGCTTACAAATATCACTTACTCTGTTCGAGGTTACCTCGTAACCACCAAATATATGCCACTCTTACTTACTATCGTGGTCATGGGATCACTTCAATCATTATCAAGAATACCATCAGAATCTTCACAAGATCACCTTATCAATATCAAGAATACCATTGGGGTCCTCACAAGATCACCTCATCAATATCAAGAATACCATCATGATCCTCCGGTAACCACATAAAGATCATCCAACTTCTTTCTTCATCGAACCGGGGTTGTTATTAAGTCAAATTATTATTACTGTTGACTCATAGTGTGACCTACTACAAACTGGGCCCTTCTCCGCGGGCATGGCTATCGATAGATTAAACACACTCTGTAGAGGTTAGCACACTGTACCCATACCACCGAACCCATGGCCTCGCTCTCCCATTTGGTTGGACCAATCGCATTCGTACAAAACCGATCTACTGCCATGAGACTCTCCCAGCCACTCCGACAAACTCCCCTTTGTGCTAAGTCATGGGTGGCCCCGATATCACCTCGTGTCATCCAGCGGCCACCATCGTGGCAAAACAAAACCGTCCCAAACGGGGACAACCCGGGTACAACAACAACGGGCACACAAGGCTATCACCGCCTACCGGGCCAGGCAGCGCGGGTGCACAACCTTGCCTAGTTGGAGGCACCGACGAGAGGCATGACAATAGACCTAGTTAGGAGCCCCCATAAAGCAAGTGTGGCTGCACTGGTCATCTCGATTTCGATGGCACTATGACTCATCCAACAGGTGTTCAAGTTCAATTTAAGTTTGGTTACACTTGAATGCAAATGATGCTGAGTCATATAAATATAACATGATGAAATAAAAGTGCATATGAGCATGATATCAGCATGAGAATGGGTAGAGCAACATAACCATATGTATCATTAGCATCAATATAATAAAGCACTTAGTCTACTTGATGCAGATGAACATGGCATAACGATGATCGTACGTAACACAAGTGCTTCATATCAGACGGTAATCATGCATCAGATGAACATCACTATCACCAGAATGTACTGCTATCAAGCATGGCATATGATAATAATACTAGCAAGTAGTACATACTAACGAGGGGCATAAGAACATAGCATGAAAATAAGCATGTATCCATAAGCATAACTGAAACGGTACTAGCAGTATTAAAGGAGCATCCATTTATTTAATATTCAAGTGAAAACCATGGCTAGTGCAAATCCGTCATGCAAGTGGCTATTGTAGCTTGCCTAGTAAAGAAGAGGTCACCGGGAAGAAGTGCAGAAGGATTGCAGAAAGATTCGTTGGAAACAGTTCTCTCCCGGAGGGGCTGTTTATGGGCAGGGGCAATATGGACATTTTCACAATGTGAAAACATTATGAAAATGGTAGCAACATGACAGGCTCGACGAGACAAACAAGTGGGCTTTGGGATCACCTCATTTGGAGTCTCGATTGAAAAGATACGTTCGTTTAAATCTCAGGGACCAATCTGTAACAAAAGTATTCACAAACAGGTCCCGGGCTGATTAAACAGAATGTGCCTTTCCAGGGAATACGCTTTCTAATAAAGAGAGCGTATTTTAGGTTGAAGCAGGGCCGAAGTACGCTTTCGGTGGAGGAAAACATATTCCGAAGAATACGCTTTCACTTATCCACATCAGCGACTCGGGTCAACGCCCTGTGCGGCTGACGAGGGGGACCGCGGGGAGGTGGGGCCCGCCTGGCTAGAGTCTCCTTCTTCCTCTCGATGGAGAATAGCGGAGGGCGAGGCCGCGCGACACTAGCACCGGCCCGGCCAACTCCTGCCGCCTCCAACGCGGCCGCGGGTACCGGCGTGCTCGGGGAAGAGCGCCGAGCCCACCTGGCCTAGTTGCGGGCGCCGGGGAGGGACGGAGCGGTGGCACCACGAGGACGCAGAGTGCTCGCGGCGGTGACTGATACTTGAGGTGTGCAGCCAGGAGCACTCCGATGATGAGCTGAGTAGAGGGGGAGGTGAGCCGGAGTGGTGGGGGTCTACTGGTGGAGGAAGAGTGGAGGGAGGGAGCTTGGCTCGCTCGAATTTAGGAGGAGGCCGATGATGGTCATGGCGGCAAAGGCGAGCGAGGAGAGCTCCTGGAGAGGGATGGAGAGGTTGGGACGCGTAGAGGAGAATAGAGAGGAGCCTGGAGTGGTCGAGGGAGCTCGGGGATGGCTTAAATAGGTAGGGCGACGTGGGTGGGCGAGCAGAGTCGCGGGACACGTCGCCAGAGCCGCGGATGCGTGGGCACGTGAGCTTGCTCGACGGTATGCGACGAGAGGGCACAGGGCGAGCTCACGAGGTAGAGGAGGACAAGGGGCATGGGGAAGAAACGACCAGAGGAGGAAGACGACGGCCGGCCACAGCTCGTCCGTGGGTGCGCGGCGATGAGCGCCAGCGAGCGAGCTGCAGGAGGGGGAGAGGGGTCCAGGGAGAAGAGGACGACGAGGCAGAGCTGCTAGACATGCCCGTCCACGCTGAGACGCCGAGCAGGGGAGGACCTGAAGCAAAACGATGCTCTGGGTGCGTCTACTGCATGCCAAAACGGTGGTCACCGCATAGAATGACTTGGAGAGGACTCGAGAGGCAGGAAACCGTTGTCTACGGTAAAGTCCCTCCAAGATAGATCAGAGCTGAGGTGATGAAATAATCACAGACACTGAGAGTAGAAAGAAACAAGCATCACAAGTTTGCTGCAGCAAACTTGGAGCTAGTGGTGCGGTGAAATGAGATGAGATAAGAACAAGATATGATGTCTGGGATGCTTAGGGTAGAAGGAACAAGCATCCTATGAAGTTTGGAGGGATATGGACCACTAATTAATACACTTGCTTTGCAACTGCATAATCTGGTCTAGAAGCAAAAACATGAAGTAGCACTCACTATGAGTGATGGATTGAGCTGAAAATGGGCATGGGATGATGATTTCGTTATTTGAGGGTGCCATAAAAATTTCATACCATTTGGATAAGCCAAAGTGGCACTTCCTTCATAATGCACCCCTCCAGACAGAATCTTAGGAAAATTCCTAAGGGAAAATGGCTAAATGAAATGTGCCCAAATTTGGTAGAGATGAGCAATATGTACAGGTGAAGGTCCTGGTAAATTTTCAGCAATAATGAAGCAATATAAAATATACTTGCTTCACTAACTAAAAATATGACCAGAAGCAAAGATTTGATAGTGTGCTCACATAGATCATGAGATAGAGCTGGTACTTCCTTCAACAAGGCTTCCATCTGACAGAAACTTTGGAAAATTGATAAGGATGATTGGCTAGGCAAATGGACTGAATTTTGGCATGAGGCAATTATTTGGATCAGGGATAATGCCCAAATTTTTTGGGAGCAATCAAGAAAAGATAGGTGGCACTTGCTTCACAACAAGCCACACTAGACATAATTGAAGAATGAATATTGATGAATTATTTTTGGGCTAGGAAAGGAAAGTTTGGAAATATCTTGGTCATATAATGTCCAAACAACTTATGAGAATTATTTGGGAATTTTGAGAGTGACAGAAATATAGGTTGCTTCACAACCTAGGCAAATAGGGTTATTCCTTTAATAGAAAAAGGAATATTCCCAATAAAAATAATATTGGGATTGGTCCAAGGTGGGAAATGACAGGGTCTTGGGATAGATTTGGGGATGACAAGCCACTTGGGAGAGGAATCAAAGGTGATCCCTCCAGGTTTCAAGACCACTAAGCCACATAAAATCAAATAAAAACCGAAAATCCAAATAAATCAAAAGAAAAAGAAATGGGAAAAATCTAGGATGTGACAAACCTTCCCCCCTTAAAGAAATCTCGATCTCGAGATTTGGTTGCTCAGGGAACAAGTGTAAATATATCTGACTTCAGGAAACCGTTTCCAACTCGGGTATCCTTTTTCCCTAATGTTATGTTCCCACTGAGATTCATATGACAAGACTGCCTGGCTCTGGGGTGGTTTGCTTCGCTGTATCCACATTCTGATAGATCTTACCTCACATGTTCGTGCTTATACTGGCTCCTATTCTTTCCATCTCTACCGAC
Source organism: Aegilops tauschii subsp. strangulata (assembly GCF_002575655.3). NCBI lineage: Eukaryota > Viridiplantae > Streptophyta > Magnoliopsida > Poales > Poaceae > Aegilops > Aegilops tauschii. The sequence continues at coordinate 194,877,666 of NC_053038.3, forward strand.
CTAGCTGAGTATGGTAGATTACCATGGCTGAAATATATGCCTGTCTCACCAGTCCGAGAGTGATTTTCGATGGGTGTGTCATCCAGCACCGACAATTTTTTTATGTAGTTGTGAACAACTTTCTTGGTGGACACCAAATATCTTACTCCTTGCATTTTTTGCTCAAATACATGCATTTCCTCCAGGTTCAAAACAGTGCCGTGAATCATAACTATTCTTCTGACTGATACTGATTTCTTGCGGAGTTTCTGAATCATCTTGACTGGCTCCATTGTCTTGAGTATTAGATCCTTACCAAACATTTGACTGGCTCCTGTCGTGGCCAGCATAAAGGGGGTACAGCCTTATCGGATAGTATCTGCAGACATGACTGACGGGGGTCTGATGGAAGAATTTTGTTCACGACATGCTACATGTCGGCGTCCTGGGAATGGGGGTACCCAGACTTGCCTGCCTGCAGCCCATGGCGTGGCTCCACCAACGGCCTGGTATGGCCCATCTTCAGCAGCAACCACTCAAGACCCTCGCAAGGGGCCAAGCCTCACGAGGCGAACGACACCAAGACCTCCCTGGGGGCAGCCTCACTAGGCTGGCTCCCGAGGAGCGGAGATATCTATGCAAGGGGCACCTCGCGAGGTTCACGTGTCGTGAGCCATGACGACCAAGGCCAGGCGGGCGCTAGCGGGCGCAGTGTACAAGTTTCCTCTTTGGTGCTAAAGAGGCAGGTGCAGGCAAGGAGTCCCGAGGCATCAGGCAAAGGTTTCCATATTGGTGCAACAAGACCAAGACCCGCAGGACGGAGGTCATCGCGGAGCCCACACCTGCATCACCACCAGAGCCTTTGGCAGGCGAAGACCACCTTTTGTCAGGATAGCTTGTACTAGTTGTCTCCCTTCAAAATTGGCCGTTGTGCGATCCCTTCCTGCCTACATTTGGGAAGAGGACCAGGGCCTTTATAAATAGGACTAACCACCACCATAGGAAGGGGACGGATCATTCAAACCACCCTCACACGCACAGCTCACCAAGCTCAAGAACACCTCTCCTTAGGAGGAAGCTCATCCATTGTACTTGTTCATCCTCAGCCCACGAGGCAATCCACCACCACCACACTGGACTAGGGTATTACACCACAACAGTGGCCCGAACCAGTATAAACCTCCGTGTCTCGTGTTCTTTGGGTTCGTCGAGCTAGGCCGCGAGATCGTTGTGCGAGCGAGCCAGGGAGAGAGAGTTCTTCATGCGCACCCCAGAGTTCGAACCTCAAGGGTTTGCCGGAACCCAGAATCCAACAGTACCCTTTATTTTTTTTCTCCAAAACGTGTCGGTTCTTGCATCACCAACTGAGGTGTATAACTGACTTTCTTTCTCTTGCATGACTCGTGAGATTTTTGGATTCTTACCTTGACTTCATCATTGTACCAGTGACCTGCAAGAACTTGGCATATATATGAGAATTTGATTCCCGAGGCAGACTTGTGTTCTGACTGATTCTTGCTTTTGACCAAGTGCTGCAGATCGGATTCTTGCACTACCATCTGCTGTCAATTCACAACGTACTATCTTGCGCCAGTGTCGTACTGAGGAAGATTGAACAGCTGGTGTTGGAAAACATCGAGTATCTTGCTGAGGACAACTGGATGGCTAATGCTCGAAGCTTTCGTTATGTAGCTTGCTGAAAAAGACTAGGTACCGTACCTCAGAAGCTTCCCCCTCAAAGACTTGTTGGGGAATGACTCAGTACCTTATGCCAGAAGCTTTTTCGGTTGCTTACTAGAGAAGAAAGGGTGTCTTATGCGGGAAGTCGTCCATGTATCGTACTGAGGAAGATAGAGGAATCTTGCATTGGAAGCTTGTCTGGTAGCTTGCGAGGGAAGACTGGGTTGCTTACACCAGAAGCTTCTCCTTGTGATATGCGGACTGAATGCCACATATATATCATGTTAATATTCTTGTTGTTGATTACTTGTATGAAACGGGGTTTGCTGGACTATCCGACTTTCTGAATATTGAATACATGGCACATTCTCGCTTTCTTCCAGGTATAGCATATTTCAAAATCATCCTCATAGAAGAATCAAACCTTGCATATGAATCATACCTTTCACGGATAATATATAATTGATCTTGCACACCATTTATCTTCTTGCTGATTTGGTCATTATTGCTATGAAGAGTGCACACTGGGGTGGGCTTGATTATCAGTAATGTTGTGATGAGTGCATAGCAAAGCAAACTTAATTATCAGGATCAAGATCAGATATTCCCCATTTCACTTCAGTCGGCTGAGAATTCCATTCTGTTTAGCTGAGTTTCCAAATACTTGAATTCCATGCTGATTCTTCGGGTCCGGTGTCAGTTGACGAGCAACTTTAATAAGGGGAATGAATGCAACACCGAGGGCCCAAAGAGAGAAGACAAAGGAAATGACAAAAACGACAACACACAAGGTATACAAATAATATTATATTCAAGCAACATCGCATATTATTGCTACTCACAACAATAATATGCATGCATACCTAAGCACACAAATCTTGCGGAAACTCCGTATCTACGATATAATATGTTGTGGCGGCGTGCACGAAAGTGAAGCCAAGTGTGGAAAGAGTTGGTGTAAACAAGGTTACACCAAGTGCTGGCTTAACACCGGTTGCATCTGGACGGACACTGAGGTGAGGACAGACTAGGTGATTATGTAGCAGAACATAGATGTCAGGACCACATCATCATCAAGCGGACGGACGAAAACCATACTCGTCCAAAGAATGGGGTGACAGGGTAGGATAGAGGTGGAAACCTGGGCTTGCTGGCATTTCCCTCCTCTGATAGCAAAGATCTATAAGGGTTGCCAATGCCGCGAGTTGGAATACATGATTCGGGATAGAAGCATGTCTATCACCGAAACACTAGGGGTGGCTGGCGGAAAGATATGGGTGAGATACCTGAGCATAACTCCTGCAAGTGTTCGGCACCACTTGGTACCTCGGCATCACTCTGCTGGGACAGAGATGATGCCAAACACCGAGAAGCAGGGATGCAAAGTTGGAGGGTGCAGGTAGTGGATCGAAACCGATGCCACCTACACTAAAAAGATCAATCGTTAGCGACAAATTAATAATTCTATATGCATGCTATGCGACAAACAAATGCAATGACCAAATGCAGCAAACCGACAAGACTCTATACTACCGTTTTCTAACGTTCATGCGGACTAGGGCATCCTATAGCCAGACCTGCTCTGATACCAAGGCTTGTGGCTCCCTAGCTCATAGAGACCAGAACACCCTGTATTCCAGCCTAAAGATCAAGTCTTCTGAAATACGGCACTGCTTGGCATAGAACAAATAATCTCTTTATTACAAATACTCGGGGATACAAGGGTTCCGATATAACCAGGAATTACATCGGCACGGTAACACTATGCCTACTCAGGTTGCCCTATGCTAGCAGCAGAACAACTCATAGCAGCGGAATAACAACAATAGTAAAGGACTCCACTCCCTAGGGACTCTGGCTAGAACGCTTATCCTAGCTCGCCAACAAGGGATCCACGACAAACAATTAAGAAGACAAAGCATGACCTGCAAACTGGCATGACATGCCAGCTCAGTACATTGATTGTACTTGCAAGCTCACAGCAACCAAAGCAAACCAGACAAACAATAACATGGAAATTACAGGTTACTTAGCAATTGTGAGCATTATACTACCAGAACAACCTGGCATGAACAATATGTACAAGATAGAGCTAGGACATGAACAACATGGCATGAACATATTCCTCGAGACATGAACCATGATGATACTAGCATGCAACATGCTTACAAATATCACTTACTCCATTCGATGTTACCTCGTAACCACCAAATATATGCCACTCATACTTGCCATCATGGTCACGGGACCACTTCAATCATTATCAAGAATACCATTGGGATCTTCACAAGATCGCCTTATAAATATCAAGAATACCATTGGGATCCTCACAAGATCACCTCATCAATATCAAGAATACAATCGTGATCCTCCCATGACCACATAAAGATCAACCAGCTTCTTTCTTCATGGAACCGGGGTTTTTATTAAGTCAAATTATTATTATTGTTGACTCATAGTGAGACCTACTATGAATTGGGCCCTTATCCGCGGGCACGGCTATCGATATATTGAACACACTCTGCAGAGGTTAGCACACTATACCCACACCATAGAACCCATGGCCTCGCACTCCCATTCGAGTGGACCAACGGCGTTCGGACAAAACTGATCTACTGCCATGACACTCTCTCGGCCACTCTGACAAACTCCCCTTTGGGATAAGTCATGGGTGGCCCCGATGTCACCTCATGACATCCAATGGCCACCGTTGTGGCAAAACAAAACCGTCCCAAATGGGGACAACCCGGGTACAACAACTACGGGCACACAAGGCTATCACCGCCTACCAGACCAGGGGCAGCGCGCATGCATAACCTTCCTTAGTTGGAGGCACCGGCGAGAGGCATGACAATAGACCTAGTTCAGAGCCCCCATAAAGCAAGTGTGGCTGCACTGGTCAGTTCGATTTCGATGGCACAATGACTCAGCCAACAGGTGTTCAAGTTCAATTAAAGTCCCGTTACACTTGAATGCAAATGATGCTGACTCACATAATATAACATGATGAAATAAAAGTGCATATGAGCATGATATCAACAGGAGAATTTGTAGAGCAACATAACCATATGTATCATTAGCATCAATAATAATAAAGCACTTAGTCTACCTGATGCAGATGAACATGGCATAGTGATGATCGTACGTAACACAAGTGCTTCATATCAGACGGTAATCATGGATCAGATGAACATCACTATCACCAGAATGTACTGCTATCAAGCATGGCATATGAGAATAATACTAGCAAGTAGTACATACTAATGAGGGGCATAAGAACATAACATGAAAATAAGCATGTATCCATAAGCATAACCGAAACGGTACTAGCAGTATTAAACGAGCAGTCATTTATTAAACGAACAGAGAAAGCGCATTTTAGGTTGAAGCAGGACCCAAGTGTGCTTTCTGTGGAGCAAAACATATTCCTAGAATACACTTTCACTTATCCACGTCAGCGACTCAGGTCAACGCCTATGCGGCTGACGAGGAGGACCCGCAGGGAGGTGGGGCCCGCCTGGCTAGAGTCTTCTTCATCCCGACGGAAAACAGAGGAGGGCGAGGCCGCGCGATGCTGGCCCTGGCCCGACCAACTCCGGCCGCCTCCAGCGCGGGTGCGGGTACTGGCGTGCTCAGAGAGGAGCGCTCCCCCCACCTTGCCTGGTTGCGGGGGCCGGGGAGGGACGGAATTATTGGCACCACGAGGAGGCAGAGTGCTCGCGGCGGTGGCCGATCCTTGAGGTGCGCGGCCAGGAGCACTCTGGTGATGAGCTGAGTAGAGGGGAGGTGTGCCGGAGTGGTGGGGTCTACTGGTGGAGGAAGAGTGGAGGGAGGGAGCTCGGCTCGCTCCAATTTAGGAGGTGGCTGACGATGGCCATGGCGGCAAAGGCGAGCGGGGAGAGCTCCTACAGAGGGATGGAGAGGCCGGGGAGGCATATAGGAGAATGGAGAAGAGCCTGGAGTGGTCGAGGCAGCTCGGGGATGGCTTAAATAGGCAGGGCGACGTGGGTGGGCGAGCACGGCCGCAAGACCCGTCGCCGGAGCCACGGACGCGTGGGCACACGAGCTTGCTCGATGGTAGGCGATTAGAGGGTACATGGGGGAGCTCACGGGGCAGAGGAGGCCAAGGGGCATGGGGAAGAAATGGCCAGAGGAAGAAGACGACGGCCGGCTATAGCTCCTCCGTGGGCGCGCGGCGACAAGCGCCAGCGAGCGAGCTACAGGAGGGGGAGAGGGGTCCAGGGAGAAGAGGACGACGAGGCAGAGCTGCTAGACATGCCCGTGCATGCTGAGACACCGAGCCGGGGAGGGCTCGAAGCAAAAGGACGCTCTGGGCGCGTCTACTACATGCCAAAATGGTGGTCACCGTGCAGACTAACATGGAGAGGACTCTAGAGGCAGGCAAGCGATGTCTACGGTGAAGTCCCTCCAAGTTAGATCAGAGTTGAGTGATGAAATGATCACATACACTGAGAGTAGGAAGAAACAAGCATCACAAGTTTGCTGCAGCAAACTTGGAGCAAGTGGTGCGGTGAAATGTGATGAGATAAGAACAAGATATGATGTCTGGGATGCTTAGGGTAGAAGAAACAAGCATCCTATGAAATTTGGACGGATATGGACCACTAACTAATACACTTGCTTTGCAACTGCATAATCTGGTCCAGAAGCAAAAACATGAAGTAGCACTCACTAGGAGTGATGGATTGAGCTGAAAATGGGCATGGACTGATGATTTGGTTATTTGAGGGTGGCATAAAAATTTCATACCATTTGTATAAGCCAAAGTGGTACTTCCTTCATAATGCACCCCTCTGGACAAAATCTTAGGAGAATTCTTGAGGGAAAATGGCTAAATGAAATGTGCCCAAATTTGGTAGAGATGAGTTATATGTATAGGAGTAGGTCCTGGTAAATGTTCAGCAATAACAAAGCAATATAAAATATACTTGCTTCAGTAACTAAAAATATGACCAGAAGCAAAGATTTGATAGTGTGCTCACATACATCATTAGATAGAGCTGAAAATCTGTGGAGAGTCATTATATGAGCACATGAAGGATCTTGAAAAATTTCAGCTCATTTGGGTACTCCTAGCTGGTACTTCGTTCAACAAGGCTTCCATCTGACAGAAACGACGATGTAGAAGGATTCCATCTCACAGGGACACTGATGTGGACACAGTCTAGACTGCGATGCGATATGCAACTCCACTCCGGTATGATTTCTCCTGAAACTGGCATGATACGCCAGGTCACTACATAGAATGTACTTCCAAGCTCACACAAAGAAAGCAACAATGGCAAACAACAAGAATGATATTTAAGCAGGTTCAATGCAAGAATTTAACATGCTACTCATGAAGTGATCATGCTCATAACAAGGCCTTTCAGACCCGCTTACCATCTCGGTTACCTTATAACCACGAACCTCATCATATCAAGGTGATCACTCCCGGATCACAAACGAAACCATCTCGATGGTCTCAACAACTTCACCAACATAAACAGTGCCACAAGTATTCACTTAGTGTGCAAGTTTAATATTTTGGGACAATTACATTTTTGCCCCTAGTTGGAACCTACCCACGGGTTTTGCCCTTACTTTTCGACTCTGCTCAGTTTTGCCCTTAGATTTTCCCCTGAGGTCACCCGAATGCTCTTTGACCGTTTGACCAATACTTTGAAAATTCATAACAAATTCATGTGAACTCGGAAAAATGCAAATAAGATATCAAAATGTGCAGACAAACATTACCTTTATGTGCATATCATTTGCATTAAGGACAAAAGTATCGTCTAAACTACTAGAGGTTATTAATGTTATTAGCATTATTAAAAATAAAAAGGGTATAAACTGAGCAGAGTCTCAAAGTATTGGTCAAATGGTCAAAGGGTATTCGTGCGACTTCGGAGGAAAATCTAAGGGCAAAACTGAGCAGAGTCAAAAAGTAAGGGCAAAACCCGTGGGTAGGTTCCAAATAGGGGCAAAAATGCATTTGTCCCTAATATTTTTATTGGTCCACGGTGTGATCTACTACGAACTTGTGTCCATGATCGAGGACGCGACTATCGATAGATTATACACACTCTGCAAAGGTTAGTACATGTACCCACACCACAGAACCCATGGCCTCGGACTCCCGTTCGAGTGGACCAACGATGTTCTGACAGAACCAGTCTATTGCCATGACACTCTCCCGGCCACTCCGACCAACTCCCCTTTGGGCTAAGTCATGGGTGGCCCCGATGCCACTCTGGACATCCAACAGCCACGTTCGTGGCAAAACAATCGTCCCAAACGGGGACATGGTACCAAAAACAACTACGGGCACACAAGGTTATACCTGCCTACGGGCCAGGGTAGCGCCAGCGCATAACCTTCCTCAGTTGGAGGGACTGGCGAGAGGCATAACAACAGACCAAGAAAGGCCCCCCGTCATAAAGGCAAATGTGGTTGCACTCCGGGAAGCTCGATTCGGTGGCACCATGACTCGATCAATAACATGTTCAGGTTGGTTTATTATCAGGTTTCAACTTGCAAATAATCTTACCGAGTCATAGTATGCCATGAAAATGCAATGAACCATATATGCATCATGTTAACATAATACCAATATGAACTAGATCAAGCATATCATCACCTTACTTTATTGCATAATTTATTTATTCACTATAATGCTACTGATAAGAGAACAAACATAGCATGAACTTGAACTAGCATCAAATAACTTTATATGCATTTGTATATGAATTTAAAATAACCATATTCAAGTGAAAATCATAGTTATTGAAATATCATTCTTGCAAATATTTGTGATGGCTTGCCTTAGTGCAGAGGAGGGTCACACTCCCTCTGGTGATCTTCAAGGCAAGAAATTCCTTCTGAAAATAATTAAAATAGCAAAAAGAAAATGTCACATAACACTGTTCAATTTACTAGAAAATAATCACAGCAAGCAAAAATCTCATCTTTTCCATGCTGATAGAAAATTTCAACACATAACAATGCAAACAGAATCATGTCATTTGGACTTATAGAATAGAAGTTATAGCTGGTCAAAGTTTGGTCAAATTTTTGAATTAAATTGATTTTTGAAAAAATCCAGAGAGGGGGTGACGTCGAAGGCGTATTTCCGAAACGCGCCTCCACTTATATCGCTTCGGCGGGCGCTCAGTGAGGCTGACGGGCAGGCCCCATTGGCAGTGTTTAGAGAGAGAGAGAGAAACAAAGGAGGGTAGCGCGTCGCCGTCGTTTCTCCGGCGAGGAGAGGTCGGCTACCGCCGGTAAGAGGATGGGTGGATGCGCAAGACTACGACGAACTCGCACGTACCCGTAACTCGGCGAGAGATGGACGGACGAGGTCGGCGTGGTCGTCTCCAGCGGTTGTAGCGGGCGGAGCTCGTCAGAGAGGAAGACGCCAGCGTCATGAGGTCGTTCTAGTGGGTCCAGAGGCACCAGCTAGCACCAGTGGACCACTAGGAATACGCTTAAGCAGTCGGTGGAGCTCGAGAGGCAGTGGAGTCAGAGGGGCAGAGGAAGGGGATCGCCAGCGAGCTCGGGAGGGGAATGGCGGCCTCAGGCCTGCCCTGCCGGGCCGCGGCTATCTAGGAGGGGTTGTGGATGCACATGAGTGGAGTGGTGAGGAGAAATGAGCTCGGGAGGCTCCTATTTATAGGTGTGGCCGAGGAGGGGATCGAGAGCATGCCGGAGGCTCTGGAAGCGGCGCACAGCGACGAGAGGCGCCAGTGAGAGAGGAGGAAGTGATGAGGACATCAATACCATTGTTACACCCACAACCCCTGCTACTATACATACTGGACTGATTACTAGAGCTCGTGCATGCCAATTGAATTACCAGGTACTTTCGTTTCTTGGTAATGATTCTAATGTTCATGAGAATATGATGCTGCCTAAATTGGATACATTTGTTTTGCTTACAAATGAAGGGCCTAGCTTGGAGAAGGATGAACATTGGAGCAAGAACAAGCATGGAGTTGATGGCATGCGCAAGGGAGACAAGAATAGAGTTTCAAGTGATGATTTCAGGACTTTGAAGCCACCATAATGAGTGCATGAAGCCTTGGACGAAATATATAAGATGCCACTTCATAATTTTCATCCAGAGGCTATTCTAGGTGCTGCGTCACCTTATTTTTGGGCTAGGCCCATGTAATTTCCAAATACTTCAATATAGGTTGTTTTTAGAGTCCGTATGTGTGGGGAAACAAGAGTTAGGGTGGGTTTCGGATCCCTCCTCCAAGGGCCACGAAATTCCCCCCTCTTCCTCCATATATACAGCCCCTAGGGCATCGTTTAGACTTGGGTTTTGTTTAGATCAAAAGTTCGCCATAGTTGCAACTTCGCGTACTTCGTTTGTGTTCAACGACCAGACCAAGACATCACAGAACCCCACCTTCATTAATAAAGCTTTCCTCTTATATTCGCAATATCTAGATTGCAATCTTAGTTTCTTGCTTGTTCTTCGTTTGCTCGCAAGAAACAGGCCCTCGTGGTCAGGTTGATCGTGCTCCGGCGTGGTCAATAATCCTCAGAAGTTGGTTTAGCGATTGCTAAGGCACGACGTCTCGCACGTTCATAGTCGGATCGTCAAGGTTGACTCCCTCAGAAAACGATAGCCACCATCTCATCGAAACATCGGGACACCTTTGCCTCTATCAGGAAGTAGCCAGGGATCACGCAACCACTCTGGGAGCTTGCAGCCGAGCACAGAGCGCAAGAGGACACAACAACAGTGAGCACTTGCTCACTGTGCGCTCGGGCACGACGTGCTCGTGATCGCTGCGGTGAGCTCCGGCATCGGCGAGCGGCAGGGAGAGGTCAAGGGCGATGAGTCAAGGCAGCAGGCGCTTGGTGGCGAGCTGGTTTAGCCTCGAGCGCGCACACGAGCGAAACAGAGGCGTTGGCGGCACCCAGAGCGCGTCGAGCGACTGCCTGGCACCATATCTACACGCGGTCACCACGTGGACTCTGGCATCATGAGACGTTAAGCATTAAATTCATGTCTGGGGTGTTGTCTTTGCAAGGCTAGGTCAATCCAAGCATTTGAGTTTAAGCCAAGTTGACTGGGTGAGACTATAGCCTCTTGGCAAGTTTCTGCACAGAAACTTTGGAGCTTAATGGAGAATAATCTAGAGAGAGTTAAGAGCTGAGTTTTGGTGGTTAAGGGTTACTTAGGAGGGTAATGAAGCCCAAAAAATTTCAGCTCCATTGAATCAAGGAAAAATGCACTTCCTTCGCAACATGCATTTTCTGCACAGAACAGAAAAGATTTTCTGTAGCAAAGATATTCCAAATAACCATGAAATATATCTGCACGGGGAGGTGTGCCAAGGTCCAAAGAATATTCAGGAATTTTCTCAGAGTTTTGTGGGCAAGAAAAATGAGGGTTGCTTTGTCGCAGAAGTGACTGAAGTGGTGTTTCAGAGAGAAAATGAATATTTTTCATTTAAGAAAAATATTCCCATGGCCATATTTTGATATATCAGAGAGAAAGAGATGAGTTTGAGAGTAAGATGAGTCACTTGGGTGAAAATCAAAGAAATGCCCAAGTGATTAAGTCCAAATGAGTTTATTCAAAACTCAAATTCAAATAAAAAATGCAATAAAATCCAGAAAAAGAAAAAGGGCAAAAACCAGGGTGTCACAAACCTCCCCCCTAGGATGAATCTCGTCCTCGAGATTCGGTTGCTCAGGAAACAATTCAGGATATGCTGTCCTAAAAAAGTCTTCCCTTTCCCAGGTAGCTTCACTCTCAGTATGGTGTTCCCACTGCACCTTGTAGAACTTAACCGACTTGCTGCGGGTGACTCTTTCCATCTCATCCAATATTCGAAAAGGTATCTCTTCATATGTCAGATCGTTAGCAAGCTCTATTTCTGCCATCTCAGTCCGTTTCTCAGGTGGTGAGATACACCTTCGCAACTGTGATACGTGGAAGACATTATGTATCTCTGACAGTTCCGGGGGAAGTTCAAGTTGATATGCCACTGTGCCAACCTTGGGCATAACTGGAAATGGGCCAATATACCTTGGTGCAAGCTTTCCCTGAGTCTGAAATCTCTTGACTCCTTTCATAGGCGTGACTCGGAGGTAGACATATTCACCAGGTTCAAAACTGATCAGTCAGTGCTTAGCATCATAGTAGCTCTTCTATCGAGACTTGGCTAGTTGTAATATGTCTTGTATTTCTTTGACTTGCTTCTCGTCTTCCATCATCAAGTCAGTCCCAAAAATACGACTGTCTCCGGTCTAGGGCCAGTTTAAGGGGGTACGACACTTGCGTTCATACAAGGCTTCATATGGTGACACCTGGAGGCTGGCTTGATAGCTGTTGTTGTAGGAAAACTTAGCGTAGGGTAAGCCGTCTTCCCACTTGGGTCCTTGAGCAAGAGCACATGCCCTGAGCATGTCCTCGAGTCTTTGATTTACTCGCTCCGTCTGGCCATCTGTCTGGGGGTGATAAGTTGTGCTATATTTCAATGATGTCCCCAAGGCTTGGTGAAGACCTGGCCAGAATGCCGAGGTAAAAAAGGGATCCTCGATCTGAGGTGATAGTCCTAGGTACGCCATGCAAACTGATGATTCGGGATACATAGAGTTGAGCCAGTTGATGCCCCCCGAGTCGAATAAAATTATTGCGGGTATGTTATTAACAGGAAACATACCGATGACCTGTTCGGGGTTTTCTTGGGCTTCTTCGGCAGAGAGATGATGCACCTGGCCTTGGATCAGTTCCTCCTCGGTGTAGGATTCTATGTGGTTGACTTGAGGCTTGAGGGGTGCATTCGACTTGTTTCCTGTTAATAACATAGCCACAATTATTTTATTCGACTAAGGGGCTTCCCATTTCTTTATTTCGCGGAGTTTTATTCCCAGAACAAGTTTTCTTGCTCTATTCTTGAGAAAAGAATGATGGTGCAATCCCCGGGATCCATGCTCAAAACAAATTTGGTATGCCGTGACTTGGAAATATGGATTCTTGGAGTTACATTAACAAATCTGAAAGGCTGGAGGTCATTTTGGGAATGGATTGGCTGACAAAGCATCAGGTCTGCATAAATTGTGCAACAAGGGAAGTTACATTAACAAATCCGGCAGGAAAAATAGCGAGGTTAGTGGCTCGTAGAACCATGCCTAAGAAGGAAATGGTTTTTGCAGCAATATCCTCAGATGTGGAATTAATACCAGTGGATAGCGAGTTTCCAAATGTATTCCCTGAAGAACTACCAGGAATGCCACCAGATCGAGAACTCGAGTTTGCCATTGATCTCGTGCCAGGAACGACACCCATATACAAGAAATATTATCGGATGCCTTCATCCGAACTGGTTGTTGTCTCGGTCGGGGTCACGAGCGAGGAAGAAGACGACCAATGCCCTAGCCCTGGGTCCCACACGTAAGTGACTCCCACCCAGGGGCCGCACGTTTTAAGTGACAACGTATTTTCAGGAAATATGTTTTCAGCTCTGGAAAACGCATTCTAGTTCTTCTGCGGCTAAAAGTATGTTTTCTCATTCTGAAAGCGTATTCTCTGAAATGCGTTTTCTATTTTCAGCCGCTAGGGACCTGTTGGCGAAGAAATTTTCACAGATTGGTCCCAATACATCCACACCTCGTATCTTCACAACCGTAACTCCGATCGAGGTGAATCCAAAGCCTACTTCTTCATCTCGTCGAGCTCTATATTTTGGTATCATTTTCACTAGGTGGTCCCACTGTGAAAATGACCATTTTTCCTTGCCCTATTCTAGCCCCCGTCGAGAGAGAAGTACTTCCGGCGAATCGTCCCGTGACTTCACCGCACTTCTCCCCGGAGTATCCGGCAACCCCAGGCAAGCCATGACAGCCATTTGCATGATGGATTTGCAGTAGCCATGGTTTTCAATTGAATATTTAATAAATGACTGCTCGTTCAATACTGCTAGTACCGTTTCGGTTATGCTTTTAGCTACATGCTTACCTTCATGATATGTTCTTATACACCTTGTTAGTATATACTACTTGCGAGTATTATTCTCATATATCAGGCTTGGTAGCAGTACATGCTGGTGATAGTGATGTTCATCTGATGCATGATTACCATCTGTTATGAAGCACATGTGTTACGTACGATCATCGCTATGCCATGTTCATGTGCATCAAGTAGACTAAGTGCTTTATTATTATTAATGCTATGATTCATATGGTTATGTTGCTCTACCCATGCTCATATGCACTTTTATTTCATCATGTTATATTGTATGACTCAGCATCATTTGCATTCAAGTTTAACCAGACTTTAATTGAACTTGAACACCTATTGGCTGAGTCATAGTGCCATCGAAATCGAGCTGACCAGTGCAGCCACACTTGCTTTACGGGGCCTCCTAACTGGGTCTATTGTCGTGCCTCTCGCCAGTGCCTCCAACTAGGGAAGGTTATGGGCGCGCGCTACGTTGGACAGGTAGGCGGACATAAGCCTTGTGTGCCTGTATTTGTTATTGAGATCTCATGTCCCAGTTTGGGTCGTTTTGTTTTGCCACAACGGTGGCCATTGGATGTCACATGGTGACATCAGGGCCACCCATGACTTAGCCCAAAGGGGAGTTTGTCGGAGTGGCTAGGAGAGTGTCATGGTAGTAGATCAGTTTTGTCAGAACACCTTTGGTCCACCCGAATTGGAGCACGAGGCCTTGGGTTCCGTAGTGTGGGTACAGTGTGCTAACCTCTGCAGAGTGTTTAATCTATCAATAGTCGTGCCCGCAGATAAGGGCCTAGTTCGTTAGGTCACACTATGGGTCAACAGTAATAATAACCTGTTTAATAATAACCTCGGTTCGATGATAAAAGAAGTGGTTGATTCTTATGTGATCGCGAGAGGATCACAGTGGCATCGAGGATGCCGAAGTTGGTTGAGGTTTATGGTATTATGCGAGAATCAAAGGTAAAGGTCAAGCTCCTTGTGGTCATGTAATGATTACTACGGTATTGTTAATACCAAGCTTGATTTGATCCTGAGGTGATCGTGTGATGACCATGATGGTAAGTGATTCTTGTGGTGGTTACGAGGTAACCCAGAATAGAGTAAGTTGGTGCATAATATTGTTAACAGGTTGCATGCTAGTATCATCATGTGCTCATGCCATGCTCATCTGGTATTGTTCCAGTGCTATCTTGTTCACCATGTCCATGCCATGTTGCTCTAGCTGTATCATGTTTATCCTTGCTAAGTAACCACTAATTGCCATGTTGTTGTTTGTCTTGATTGCTTTGGTTGCTGTGAGGTTGCAAGTACATTCAATGTACTGACCTGGCGTGTCATGCCAGTTTGCAGGTCATGCCTTGTCTGCTTGCTTGTTTGTCGAGGATCTTGAGTTTGCGAGCTAGGGTAAGCGTCCCTACGGAGTGGAGTCCGTCGTCATCGTCGTTGTTCCGCTGCTAGAATTTATTCCGCTGCTATGAGTTGTTCTGCTGCTTGCATAGAGCAACCTTGGCAGGCGTAGTGTCGCCCTGCCTATGTAATCCGAACCGTTGTGGCACCCTGGCTCAGAGGAAACCGGAACGGCCCGTATTCCAGCCAAGAGACAAGTCTTCTGGAATACGACATTGCTAGCATAGAACAAATCAACTCTTTATTACAAATACTCGGGGATACAAGGGTTCCGATATAACCAGGAATTACATTGGCATGGCGACGCTACACCTGCCAAGGTTGCTCTATGCTAGCAGCAGAACATCTCATAGCAGCGGAATAACTTCTAGCAGCGGAACAACGACGACGGTGATGGACTCCACTCCGGAGGGACTCTGGCTGGAACACTTATCCTAGCTCGCCAAAAAAGGATCCACGACAAACAAGTAAGTAGACAAAGCATGACCTGCAAACTGGCATGACACGCCAGGTTAGTACATTGAATGTACTTGCAAGCTCACAACAACCAGGAGCAATCAAGACAAACAACAACATGGCATTTACAGGTTAAACAATGATGAGCATGATACAACTAGAACAACATGGCATGTACAACTTGATCATGATACAACTAGAACAAGATCAACACGTCATGAACATATTACTCAAGACATGAACAATGAGGATACTAGCATGCAACATGCTACAAATATCACTTACTCTGTTCGGGGTTATCCTGTAACCACCAAATATATGCCACTCTTACTTACCATCATGGTCACGGGATCACTTCAATCATTATCAAGAATACCATCGGGATCTTCACAAGATCACCTTATCAATAATAAGAATACCATCATGATCCTCACATGATCACCTCATAAATATCAAGAATACCATCGTGATACTCACAAGATCAGCTCATCAATATCAAGAATACCATCGTGATCCTCCCTTGATCACATAAAGATCAACCAACTTATTTCCTCATCAAACCGGGGTTGTTTATTAGTCAGTTTTTATTACTCTTGACTCAAAGTGTGACCTACTACGAACTGGGCCCTTATCCGCGGGCACGGCTATCGATAGATTAAACGCTCTGCAGAGGTTAGCACACTGTACCAACACCACGGAACACATGGACTCGTGCTCCCATTCGGGTGGACCAATGGCGTCCTAACAAAACCGATATATTTCCAAGACACTCTCCCGGCCACTCCGGCCAACTCCCCTTTGGGCTAAGTCATGGGTGGCCCTGATGTCACCTCATGACACCCAACGGCCACCGTCGTGGCAAACAATAAATGGTCCCAAATGGGGACAACGGATCCACACAACTCGGGCACACAAGGCTTATGTCCGCCTACCTGATCAGGGTAGCGTGCGCCCATAACCTTCCCTAGTTGGAGGCACCGGCAAGAGGCATGACAACTGACCTAATTAGGAGCCCCCATCAAGCAAGTGTGGCTGCACTGGTCAGCTCGATTTTGATGGCACTATGACTCAGCCAGCAGGTGTTCAAGTTCAATTAAAGACCGGTTTAACTTGAATGCAAATGATGCTGAGTCATACAATATAACATGATGACGTAAAAGTGCATATGAGCATGATATCAACATGAGCATGGGTAGAGCAACATAACTATATGAATCATTAGCATGAATAATAATAAAGCACTTAGTCTACTTGATGCAGATGAACATGGCATAGCGATGATCATACGTAACACACGTGATTCATAGCCGACGGTAATCATGCATCAGATGAACATCACTATCACCATCATGTGCAAGAGTGAGATGGTTCTTGAGATGATGGTTCAACAGTATTTCTAGTAGTATCCTATCATGCTTAGTTATTGCTTTCGCATCATAGTAGTCGTTAATAGCTCAACCTGTTAATGCTTTGTTATTGTCTTGCCTTGATGCTTTTGGTTGTTGTGGGCTTGCAAGTACATTCAATGTACTGACCTGGCGTGTCATGCCAGATTGCAGGTGATACCGTGATTGATTGACTGCTTGTCGAGGTTACTGAGCATGCGAGCTAGTTCATGTCCCAGCCAGAGTCCCTGCGGAGTGGAGTTCACCACCTTCGTCGTTGTTCCGCTACTAGAAGTATTCCGCTGCTACGAGTTATTCCGCTGCTAGCATAGATCTACCTTAGCAGGCGTAGTGTCGCCATACTGATGTGATCCTTTGTAATACCAGACCCTTGTATCCCTATCCTTTGTAACAAGAGCTGATTTGTTCTATGTCATGCAGTGCCGTATTCCAGAAGACTTACCTTGATCTCGGTACTGCTTGACATAGAACAAATCAGCTCTTATTACAAAGAATAAGGGATACAAAGGTCTGATGTTACAAAAGATCACATCAGCATGGCGACACTATGCCTGCTAAGGTAGCTCTATGCTAGCAGTGGAATACTTCTAGCAACAGAACAACGATGAAGGTGGAGAACTCCAGTCCGCAGGGACTCTGGCTGGGACACGATCTAGCTCGCACGATCGGTAACCTCGACAAGCAATCAATCAATCACGGCATTACCTGTAATCTGGCATGACACGCCATGTCAGTACATTGAATGTACTTGCAAGCTCACAACAACCAAAAGCATCAAGGCAAGAAAATAACATAGCATTAACAAGTTAAGTTATTAACAACTACTATGATGAAGCAACTACTAAACATGATATGATACTACTAGAAATACCGCTGAACCACCATCTCACTCTTGGCTATTTGGCCAAGCAATAAGTCATCTTGATCACCTCGTGATCAATACCTCCACGTGATCACCGTGTGACCACATCACAAACTGAATGGCCATCCTCAAGATCAGCCCAACATCATCATCAACATCCTACCAAACTGCACTGCTCAATTATAATAACATATAAATCATCCATAAGTCATTCCATCATGTGAGTGTTGATCAAACGGAGTGACCTAGTACGAACTTGTTCCGACCGGGGACGCGGCTATCGATAGATTAAATACACACTCTGCAAAGGCTAGCACAATGTACCCACATCACAGAACCCATGGCCTCGTACTCCCATTCGGGTGGACCAACGGCGTTCCGACAAAACCAATCTACTGCCATGACACTCTCCCGGCCACTCCGACCAACTCCCCTTTGGGCTCAGTCATGGGTGGCCCCGATGCCACTCTGGACATCCAACATCCACTGTCGTGGCAAAACATACACGTCCCAAACGGGGACAAGAGCCGTACAACTACGTGCACACAAGGGTTATACCGGCCTACCTAATCAGGGTAGCACACGCGTATAACCTTCCCTAGTTGGAGGCACCGGCGAGAGGCATAACACTAGACCACATGAGGGCCTTCCCAGAAAGGCAAATGTGGTTGCACTGGTAAAGCCCGGTTCGGTGGCACCTGACCAATGAAATGACGGAATTTATCCCCAAAGTATAACTGATACTCCCATATCACCTATCAACCTGTGATCCAAGTCATAGCAATATCCAACACATAATCCAGCAATAATATAGTCATAACCTAATACTCCAAGGGTAGCATATCAACTAAGATCATGATGAATCCAAGAAACGTGATACTACTAATCCAATAGCAAGATGAAAGTATTAACCTAAGATCCACATATAACATCATATCCAAAATAATACTCCAAAGCATAATATCAAATACCATCATGAAAATAATCATAATAGCCACTAATAATCCAATGGCAACATGTCATCCTCATAAACTGCAAAATATTAGTCCTAGAACTCCAATCAACATCACGGAAGTAGCACGATCAACACAACTCCAAGAAATGCCATAAACAAATCATACATAGCTAATGCAATATTTTAAATAAGTTTAAAATAATTTAAACCATGGCATTGCATTGCAATCATGCAAATGGAGGGTGTGACATGCCTGGGGGAACTGGATTCACTGGAAGGAAGTGCGAGAAGTTCGCGGAACGAATCGCTGGAAAACATTCTCTCTCGGAGGGGGCTGAATAAGG
Organism: Aegilops tauschii subsp. strangulata; assembly: GCF_002575655.3. Taxonomy (NCBI): domain Eukaryota; kingdom Viridiplantae; phylum Streptophyta; class Magnoliopsida; order Poales; family Poaceae; genus Aegilops; species Aegilops tauschii. The sequence continues at coordinate 194,896,741 of NC_053038.3, forward strand.
GCAAGGGCATAATGGTGAAGCCGTGAGAAGTAAAGACATACACCAAGGTTCTCATGACCTTGTCATGTTCATCTTAGTGGCATGGACATGGTGAACAAAATAATACTAGAACAATGAGCATGGCATGAACATATGATGATACTAGCATGCAACATGTTAACAATATCATGTACCAACTTACTCTGTTTGGGGTTACCTCGTAACCACCACATGAATCACTTACCATCATGGTCATCACACGATCACCTCGGGATCAAATCAAGTTTGGTATTAACAATACCGTAGTAATCATTACATGACCACAAGGATCTTGATCTTTTCCCTTGTTAACACCATAAACCTCAACCATCTTCGGTATCCTCGATACCGTTGTGATCCTCTCACAATCACATAAGGATCAACAACTCCTTTCATCATCGAATCGGGTTGTTTATTAGTCAGGTTATTATTACTGTTGACCCATAGTGTGACCTACTACGAACTAGGCCCTTATCCGCGGGCACGACTATCGATAGATTATACACACTTTGCGGAGGTTAGCACACTGTACCCACACCACAGAACCCATGGCCTCGTGCTCCCATTCGGGTGGACCAACGATGTTCCATCAAAACCAATCTATTGCCATGGCACTCTCCCGACCATTCCGACAAACTCCCCTTTGGGCTAAGTCATGGGTGGCCCCGATGTCACCTTGTTACACCCAACGGCCACCGTCGTGGCAAAACAAACTGTCCCAAACAGGGACAAGAGCGCTCAAACCAACACGGGCACACAAGGCTTATGTCCACCTACCTGGCCAAGGTAGTGTGTGCCCATAACCTTCCCTAGTTGGAGGCACCGACAAGAGGCATGACAATAGACCCAGTTAGGAGCCCCCATAAAGCAAGTGTGGCTGCACTGGTCAGTTCGATTTCAATGGCACCATGACTCATCGAACAGTTGTTCAAGTTCATTTAAGTCTGGTTAAACTTGAATGCAATAAGCTAAGCCATATTAAAATAACATGATGCAACTACAATGTAGGAGCATGATATCATCATAAGCATGGAGGTGCAACAGAATCATCATGCATAACAACAATGAATCATTTATCCAAACGAGCATGGCATACTGACGAGCATAAGCATAACATCACTCATGAGTATAGCATGACCACTAGCATCAAAAATAAATACCATGCAAGAACATAACAAGAATACTACCAAGTAAGCATGTAACCAACTAGTTGTAAGGGAACATGCATAGCAACGATACTGGATGACAAATGGTAAGCATGCATCAGAATGAACAGCACTCTCACCAGCATGTGCTACTACTACCAAGCATGACAGGAGAAAATAATACTAGCAAGTAGTACACGATAACAAGATGCATTAGAACATAGCATGAAGGTGGACATGAATCAACGAGCATAACCGAAACAACGACAGTAGCGGCAAATAAGCAGGCAGTAAACGGGCAAACATTTATGAAACATTCTAGTAGAAAACCATGGCCACTTCAAATCCATCATGCTAGTGGCTGTCGTGGCTTGCCTGGGGGTGGTGGAGACTCCAGGAAGAAGTGCGGTGAAGCCGCCAAACGAAACGTCGGACGCACTTCTCTCTAGAAGGGGGTTGGTTATAAGCAAGGGTGCAAAGTCTATTTTCAGTGAGACCACCTAATGGAAATGGTACCAACAGAAAGATATCGACGAGACGAAGAAGTGGGCGTTGGTTTCACCTCGATCGGAGTTACGGTCACGGAGATACGGAAGGAAAAAGTTCAGGGACCAATCTATAAAATAATATTCACAAACAAGCCCTTGGAGGTTAAAACAGAAAGCGCACTAAGGAAAATTACGTTTTCAGCACTAATAAAGCGTACTTATAGCCGAAGAGCTCCAGAATACGCTTTCCTTCAGAGAAAACGTAACCACTGAAATACGTTTTCACTTAAACGCGCGTGAGCCCGGCGCTGGTCAACGCTGAGTGGCTGACGGGTGGGGTCCGCGGGGAGGAGGGAGCCTGCCTGGCCCCTGTCTTCTTCCTCCTCGCCCTGCCCCCGATCGAAACAGAGGGGGCGAGGCAGGGGATGGCATCGGCGATAGCCTGGCCGGCTCCGGCCACCTCTAGCCAAGACGAGGCCACCGGCGGGCTCGGGAGACGGCGCCGCGTCCACCTGACGCAGCAGCAACACCAGGGAGGGCCGGGGCGATGGAGCTCTTACAGTGATAGACAAGCGGGGAGGCGGTGGCCGGACTAGGGGACGGCGGCCACAGGGGCTCCGGTGGAGGGGAGAGTGGATGGGGAGGTGCGCCGTGGTCGGGGTGGTCTACTGGTGTGATCTAGAGGAGTGGAGGGGGACTAGGGCGGCCGGAATCGGGAGGAGGCTGGCGATGGCCGTGGCGGTTGGGGCACGGGCAATGAGCTCCGGTGAGCTAGAAGAGAGGGGAAGGAGTGGGCGAGCTGCGAAGGAGGTCTGACACTCCTTAAATAGCCGAGGGGAGGGCTCTAGAGCATCACAGGCGAGCTCCTACGTGGCTCTAATGGAGGACATGGCTTGGACGCGGCACGGGCATGGCGTTTGCGGTCGAACGGCGATGAGATAAGGCGGGGTCTGGGCACAGACGATGCAGAGGCTCACGGGGGAGCCACTAGACATCGGGGAGCGGCAATATGGTCATTTTCACTATGTAAAAACATTATGAAAATGGTACCAACATGATGGGCGTGCCCGTTTTCCTATTATTGATCCGGCGACCGATAGTCCTTCTAGCCACCTTTCTCGCTAGATCACTGCTAGCTATCTTCCGATTCACGAGCTGGCCCAAGAGCTGACTCATGCTCGTACTGCTTTGGTGGCCGCTAGGTTTCAACTTGGTACTGTTAGTTTGTTGGTGCTGGTGTTTGGAGTGGCTTTGATATTATCAGGTTTAAACTTGCAAATAATCTTAGCGAGTCATAGTATGCCATGAAAATGCAATGAACCATATATGCATCATTTTAACATGATACCGATATGAACTAGATCAAGCATATCATCACCTTACTCTACTGCATAATTTTATTTATTTAACTATAATGCTACTGATAATAGAACAAACATAGGATGAACTTGAACTAGCATCAAATAACTTTATATGAATTTCTATATGCATTTAAAATAACCATATTCAAGTGAAAATCGTAGTTATTGAAATATCATTCTTGCAAATATTTGTGATGGCTTGCCTTAGTGCAGAGGAGGGCCACACTCCCTCTGGTGATCTTCAAGGCAAGAAATTCCTTCTGAAAATAATTAAAATAGCAAAAATAAAATGTCACATAACACTGTTTAATTCACCAGAAAATAATCACAGCAAGCAAAGATCTCATCTTTTGCATGCTGATAGAAAATTTCAACACAAAACCAATGCAAAAAGAATCATGTCATTTGGACCTATAGAATGGAAGTTATAGCTGGTCAAAGTTTGGTCAAATTTCTGAATTAAATTGATTTTAAAAAAATCGAGATAGGGGGTGACGTCGAAGGCGTATTTCAGAAACGCGCCTCCACTTATACCGCTTCGGCGGGCGCTCAGTGAGGCTGACGGGTAGGCCCCACTGGCAGGGTTAGGAGAGAGAGAGAGAAATAGAGGAGGGCGGTGCCTCACCGTCGTTTCTCCGGCGAGGAGAGGCCGGCTGCCGCGAGTGAGAGGATGGGTGGATGCGCAAGACTACGTCAAACTCGCACGTACCCATAGCTTGGCGAGAGATGGACGGACGAGGTCAGTGTGGTCGTCTCCACCGGTTGCGGCGGGCGGAGCTTGTCAGAGAGGAAGATGCCGGTGTCATGAGGTCGTTCCAGTGGCTCCAGAGGCACCAGCTAGGACCAGTGGACCACCAGGAATATGCCTGAGCAGTCGGTGGAGCTCGAGAGGCAGTGGAGTCGGAGGGGCAGAGGAAGGGGATCGGCGGTGAGCTCGGGAGGGGAACGGTGGCCAGAGGCCTGCCCTGCCGGGCTGCGGCTATCTAGGAGGGGTTGTGGATGCACAGGAGTGGAGTGGTGAGGAGAAACGAGCTCGGGAGGGTCCTATTTATAGGTGTGGCCGAGGAGGGGATCGAGAGCTTGCCAGAGGCTCTGGAAGCGGCGCACGTCAATGAGAGGCACCAGTGAGACAGGAGGAAGTAGCTAGGGATCGCGCGGCCACTATGGGAGCTTCCAGCCAAGCACAGGGCGCAAGAGGAGACAACAACAATGAGCATGGGCTCACTGTGTGCTCGGGCACGACGTGCTCGTGATCGCTGCAGCGGGCTCCGACATCGGCGGGCGGCAGGGTGAGGTCAAGGGCTATGAGTCGAGGCAGCAGGAGCTTGGTGGCGAGCTGGTTTGGCCTCAGGCACGCGCACGAGCGAAACAGAGGCGTTGGCGGCACCCACAGCACGTCGAGCGACTGCCGGGCACCGTGTCCACACGCAGTCACCGCGTGATCTCTAGCGTCACACGACGCCGAGCATTAAATTCATGTCTGGGGTGTTGTCTTTGCAAGGGTAGGTCGATCCAAGCATCTGAGTTTAAGCCAAGTCGACTGGGTGAGACTGTAGCCTCTTGGCAAGTTTCTGGACACAAACTTTGGAGCTTAATGGAGAAGAATCTAGAGAGAGTTAAGAGCAGAGTTTTGGTGGTTAAGGGTTACTTAGGAGGGTAATGAAGCCCAAAAAATTTCGGCTCCATTGGATCAAGGGAAAATGCACTTCCTTCAAAACATGCATTTTCTGCACAGAACAGAAAAGATTTTCTATAGCAAAAATATTCAAAATAACCATGAAATATTTCTACACAAGGAGGTGTGCCAAGGTCCAAAGAATATTCAGGAATTTTTACATATTTTTGTGGGCAAGAAAAATGAGGGTTGCTTTGGAGCAGAAGTGACTAAAGTGGTGTTTTAGAGAGAAAATGAATATTTTTCATTTAAGAAAAATATTCCCATGGCCATATTTTGATATTTCAGAGAGAAATAGATGGGTTTGAAAGTGAGATGAGTCACTTGGGTGAAGATCAAAGAAATGCCCAACTGATTAAGTCCAAATGAGTTGATTCAAAACTCAAATTCAAATAAAAAATGCAATAAAAATCCAGAAAAAGAAAGAGGGCAAAAACCAGGGTGTCGTAAACCTCCCCCCTTAGGATGAATCTCATCCTCGAGATTCGGTTGCTCAGGAAACAGTTTAGGATATGTTGTCCTGAAAAAGTCTTCCCTTTCCCATGTAGCTTCACTCTCGGTATGGTGTTCCCACTTCACCTTGTAGAACTTAACCGACTTTCCATCTCATCCAATATTACGAAAGGTTTCTCTTCATATGTCAGATCCTTAGCAAGCTCTATTTCTCCCATATTAGTCCGTTTCTCAGGTGGTGAGATACACCTTCGCAACTGTGATACGTGGAGGACATTATGTATCTCTGACAGTTCCGGGGGAACTTCCAGTTGATATGCCACTATGCCAACCTTGGACATAACTGGAAATGGGCCAATATACCTTGGTGCAAGCTTTCCCCGAGTCTGAAATTTCTTGACTCCTTTCATAGGTGTGACTCGGAGGTAGACATATTCACCAGGTTCCAAACTGATCTGTCGATGCTCAGCATCATAGTAGCTCTTCTGTGGAGACTTTGCTAGTTGTAATCCATCTCGGATTTCCTTAACTTGCTTCTCGGCTTCCATCATCAAGCCAGTCCCGAAAATATGACTGTCTCCGGTCTGGGACCAGTTTAAGGGGGTACGACACTTGCGTCCATACGAGGCTTCATATGGTGACATCTTGAGGCTGGCTTGATAGCTGTTGTTGTAGGAAAACTCAGCATAGGGTAAGTTGTCTTCCCACTTGGGTCCTTGAGCGAGAGCACATGCCCGGAGCATGTCCTCGAGTATTTGATTTACTCGCTCCGTCTGGCCATCTGTCTGGGGGTGATAAGTTGTGCTATATTTCAATGATGTCCCCAAGGCTTGGTGAAGACGTGACCAGAATGCCGAGGTAAAAAGGGATCCTCAATCTGAGGTGATAGTCCTAGGTATGCCATGCAAACTGACGACTCGGGACACATATAGTTGAGCCGGTTGATTTGCACGGTATGTGGTCCGGATAGGAATGAAATGGGCCACCATGGTCAGCATGTCCACCATGACCCATATAGAGTTGTTTCCACGAGGGGTGGTTGGAAGACCGGTAATAAAGTCCATGCAGACATCATCCCATTTCCATTGTGGAACGGGCAAATGTTGAAGTAGCCCGGTGGGTTTTTGATGTTCCGCCTTAACCCTATTGCATATATCACAGCAGGCGACGAAGTATGCAATATCCGTCTTCATTCCATCCCACCAAAACGTTTGCCTGAGGTCCTCGTACATTTTGGTACCTTTGGGATGGATCGAGTATGAGGATTTGTGTGGTTCCTTTAATATCTTCTCCCTCAACTCTTCTACTTTGGGTACACATATTCGTCCTCAAAATCGTAGGGTACCCTCCTCATCCATCAGGAAATCTTGAGTCTTTCCGTCTTTTATCCGGGTGACCTGGTGTTGCAAGAACATATCTCCCGACTGAGCTTTGTGAATTTCTTCTTCTAGAGTGGGAGTGACTACCATCATATCGTTGCAATTAGTCATAACAGTGATTAGATTGAGCTGGGCCATTTCTTCTTGTAGCTCGGGTGACAAAGATATTATTAACGCATTGACTGTGACTGGCTTGCGAGTAAGAGCATCCGCGACCATGTTAGCTTTACCCGGGTGATATTTTATCCCGAGGTCATAATCCTTGACCAACTCAAGCCATCTTATTTGTGGGAGATTTAAATCAGGTTGAGTAATATGTACTTGAGACTGTTGTGGTCAGTGAATATTTGGCACCGCTTGCCAATAAGATAATGCCTCCAAATTTGCAAGCAGACAAGGCATGACCTGCAAGCTGGCATGACATGCCAGTCAGTACATTGAATGTACTTGCAAGCTCACAGCAACCAAAGCCATCAAGACAAATAATAGCATGGCATTTACAGGCTACTTAGTAATGTTGAACATGATACTATAAGAACACATGGCATGGACATGGTGAACAAAATAGTAGTAGAACAATATCAGATGAGCATGGCATGAACATATGATGATACTAGCATGCAACATGTTAACAATATCATGCACCAACTTACTCTGTTCGGGGTTACCTCGTAACCACCACATGAATCACTTACCATCATGGTCATCACACGATCACCTCAGGATCAAATCAAGCTTGGTATTAACAATAACCTAGTAATCATTACATGACCACAAGGAGCTTGAACTTTTCCCTTGATTCTCGCATAACACCATAAACCTCAAACACCATCGGTATCCTTGATACCACTGTGATCCTCTCATGATCACATAAGTATCAACCACTTCTTTCATCATCGAACCGAGGTTGTTACTAAACATGTTATTATTACTGTTGACCCATAGTGTGACCTACTACAAACTAGGTCGTTATCCGCGGACACGGCTATGGATAGATTAAACACTCTGTAGAGGTTAGCACATTGTACCCACACCACGGAACCCATGGCCCCGGACTCCCATTCGGGTGGACCAATGACGTTCCAACAAAACCGATCTATTGCCATGACACTCTCCCGGCCACTCCGACAAACTCCCCTTTGGGCTAAGCATGGGTGGCCCCGATGTCACCTCGTGAAACCCAACGGCCACCGTCGTGGCAAAAAACGGTCCCAAATGGGAACATAGATCACAATACCAAACACGGGCACGCAAGGCTTATGTCCGCCTACCTGGTCAGGGTAGTGCACGCCCATAACCTTCCCTAGTTGGAGGCACCGGCGAGAGGCATGACAATAGACCAAGTTAGGAGCCCCAATAAAGCAAGTGTGGCTGCACTGATCAGTTCGATTTCGATGGCACTATGACTGAGCCAACAAGTGTTCAAGTTAAATTAAAGTCCGGGTAAACTTGAATGCAAATGATGCTGAGTCATAAAAACGTGATAACCATGCGCATGGGCATGATATTAACATAAACATGGATGAGCAACATAACCATATGATTCATTAGCAACAACAATAATAAAGCACTTACTCTACTTGATGCAGAAAAACATGGCATAGAGATGATCGTACATAACATAGGTGCTTCATAACAGCCGATAATCATGCATCAGATGAACATCACTATCACCAACATGTACTACTACCAAGCATGACATATGAGAATAATACTAGCAACTAGTACATACTAACAAGGTGCATACGAACATAGCATGAAGATAAGCATGTATCCATAAGCATAACCGAAATGGTGCTAGCAGTACTAAACGAGCAGTCATTTATCAAATATTCAAGTGAAAACCATACTACTCCAAATCCATCATGCAAGTGGCTGTCGTGGCTTGCCTGGGGATGAAGGAGACACCGGGAAGAAGTGCGGAAGAATCGCAGAAAGATTCGCCGGAAACAATTCTCTCCCGAAGGGGGCTGTTTATGGGCAAGGGCAAAATGGTCATTTTCACTGTGTGAAAACATTATGAAAGTGGCGCCAACAAAACAGGCTCGACGAGACAAAAACGTGGGATTTGGAATCACCAAAGTTGGAGTCACGGTCACGGAGTTATGGCCGTTCGTTCGTTAGGTAGAAAAAGAAATAAAAAGTATTCATTTCTGCTCTTAACGGATGAACGTTCACAAACTAGAGGTTTTGGCCGGCGGGGTTTAAACAGAAAGCGCATTCAAGAAGACTATGCTTTCGGAGCAGGGAAAACGTATATTTGGCCGAAGCCGAAGCGATATACGCTTTGACTGACCCGCAAGCATAAATATCAAAAGGCGCTTCCACTTAAACGCGTCAGCTGGCCAGCTCGGTCAACGCATGAGGCTGATGCGTGGGACCCACTGGCAGGGGGAGGGGGTCGTCGTCTTCCTCGCTTCCTCTAGCTCTCACAATTCGCATCAAACAAGTTGCTGCTAAAATGTTTTGGAGCTCAATGCTAATCTCTTCTTTGCCCCTGGGATATTTTCTTTCTTCATTGCAACTAAGGGCACTAAGGACTATCCTCTAGACATGGTTTGGCCGGTCAGCAGGCACCGTGTGTGCCAGTTCACATAGTGACCACGGGCCACACCAGCCAAATCTCGTGCTCTGGCACGTTCTCGTCCCTGTTCCGGCCTCTTCCCTCCACGTCTCGACGCCTCTCCTTGTCTAGGAGCGCCCCCGTGCTCGTCTGCATCCTCTGGTGCCCAGGCCCTGCCTTATCTCATCGCTGTTCGGCTGCAAACGCCAGCCCGTGCTGCGTCTAGCCCCTGTCCTCCATTAGAGCCACGTTGGAGCTCGCCCGTGATGCTCTAGAGCCCTCCCCCGCGGCTATTTAAGGCGTGCCCAAGACCTCCGCACCTCACCACATCCTCCCCTGCTATCCCGACCACCGGAGCAGTTGCATCTCACCGGAGTTCGCTGTTTCATCCTCGGCCATGGCCGGACTTAGCTCGTTTCCAGCCACCTCAGTCCTCCTCTCCTCCTCCCGACACCTCCACCACCTTTCTCTCACCTTCGCGAGTCTCCCCACCCCCTTGCCCCTAGTCGGAGTGCCCCGGGCCGTCGCCAACCACCACCACTTCCCGCCTCTGCCTCCTCCCTGCCACCACCCATCGCCGCCTCCCCTACCCTCCTCGGTGGCCGTGCTCCTCGGGAACGGACACAGTGCTGCCCCGTGGTCCCGCCGGTGTGCTCGGCCGGGCCGGATACTGCCGGAGCCGACCGGCCCCCTCGCCGCGTCCCTCCTCTGCTCCCTGCTATGTTCCGCTCGGGGAAGAACATGAGCGAGGGGAGGAGGTAGACGACGACCGCGCTGGCCCCTCCCCTTACTGTGTGGGACCCGCCCATAAGTGGCTTAAAGCCCAGGCCCAGTGCAGTAGGTGGAAGCGCATTTCGGTAGAATGCGTTTTCAGTTGTGTGAAAACGTATTTTCAATCTACTACGGCTCTAAATGCATTTTCCTTTTCAGAAAACGTAATCGGCCCGAAGGCGCTTTCAGTTTTTCCTCCCAGGGACTTGTTTGTAGTAACTTTTATTATAGATTGGTCCTTGATCTCCCAACACTCGTATCTCCGCGACCGTGACTCCGATCAAGGTGAAACCAATGCCCACTTCTTCGTCTCGTCGAGATCTTTCAGTTGGTACAATTTTCACCAGGTGGTCCCACTTTCAAAACGACCATTATGCCCTTGCCCTTAATCAGCCCCCTTCGAGAGAGAAGTACGTCCGGCGTTTCGTTCCGCGGCTTGACCATACTTCTTCCCGGAGTCTCCGTCACCCCCAAGCAAGCCACAACAGCCACTATCTTGTGAGTATATCTGGCATCGGTTGGAATCACTACAGCTCAGCCCATGCATCCCTCTAGTTTCCTTCGATCCTGTTCTTCAGTGTTTGGCGTAATCTCAGTCCCAGCGGAGTGAGGCCCTGTGTTTCGGACACCGTTTGCAGGGCTGTGTCGAGGTATCGCACCAGTTTCTCTTCTTCGTCCCCATCTATCGTTTCGGTGATAGACATGCTTCTATCTCGGATCATCCTTTTATCTTGTCGTGTTAGCAACCCCTAATGATCTTAGTCATCAAGAAAGGGCAATGCCAGTAGACTCAGCTTTCCACCGCTATCTTTTCCTTGGACGAGTATGGATCCCTTCCATCCGCTTGATAATAATGTGGTCGCGACAGTCGTGTCCCGCTACCAAGTATGTCCTCGCCTCCGAGCCAGTCAAGGATGCTACCTTGCTCAGCTAGCACTTGGTGTAGCTATGTTTACACCAACTCTTCCACACATTGATTCGTCTTCGTGCACACCATCACGGCATCCTAGATCATAGAACCGGAGATCCCGCGAGATTTGTGTGCTTAAGTAGGCATGCATATTGTGTGATTAGCAGTAATTTGTCACTTTGTTTGTGTGTGAGTTGATTGTTTTTGTGTGCTTTTGCTTAGTTGAGTTGTTTCTTTCTTTTGCGCCCTCGCTGTTACCTTATTTCCCCTTATGGAAATTTCTCATCAACAGACACCGGACTCGAAGAAGCAATAAGGATTTCAAATTATTGGAAGAAGCTTAGCTAAACACATCAAGTTTACATCAGTACTTAATCCTCACACAGTAATGGTCAAGTCAGCAGGAAGACAAGCCAGGTACAAGAGCAATGGTATATTTTCAGTCAAAGGTATGGACCACATACAAAGTTTTGGCTCAGCAATGAATGATGCTTGAAATATGTTATACTCCGAAAGAAAGCCAGAAGGTGCTATGATCAATGAAGACAGTCAAACAATTTTTCTCATGCAAGTAACCAGCCACAAAATATTATGGGTGTGTGTATGGCTTTCAGTCTGTATATCGCAAGTATGAAGCTTTGGATATGAGAAACCCAACCTTCTTCCACACGCTATTAGAAGAAGCATACGATGTAAGGCTCCTCAATTTTCTTCAGTACAATATATGGACAGATTCCGGTCCAAGATACCCAGTCTTCCACAGCAAGATACCTCACTAAAGGTTCTGACATAAGAAATTAAATCTTTCACAATAAGCAACCAGTGGAGAAGCTTCTCAGGTACAGAACCTAGTCTTCTCCAGCACGCCACTGTGACAAAAGCTTCAAGTATAAGCTATCGAGTCTTCTTCAGCATGCTACTTGTCGGATTTCGGGTTCCGGCAAAACCCTTGAGGTTTGAACACTGCGGTGCGCACGAAGATCTCTCCTCCCCCTAGCTCACGCGCTCACCACAATCTCAAAGCTCAACACGTCGAACTCGCAGAACAAAGGACACAGGGTTTATACTGGTTCGGGCCACCGATGTGGTGTAATACCCTACTCCTGTGTGGTGTGGTGGATTGCCTCTTGGGCTGAGGATGAACAAGTACAAGGGAAGAACAGCCTCCTGAGGAGAGGAATCCTTGAGCTCGGTGAGCTTGTGTGGCTGAGGATGATCTGAATGGCCCAAGATCCCTTCTTTTTGCCTCCTACTATGGTGGCTAGTCCTATTTATAGAGGCCCTGGTCCTCTTCCCAAATGTAGGAGGGAAGGGATCCAACAATGGCCAATTTTGAAGGGAGACAACCAGTACAAGTTATCCTGACTAAAGGTGGTCTTCGCCTGCCAAAGGCTCTGGTGGTGATGCCGTCCTGGGCTCCACGGTGACCCCTGTCCTGCCGTCCTGGTGGTCTTGGTCTTGTTGCACCGATATGGCAACCTTTGCCTGATGCCTCGGGACTCCTCGCCTGCGCTTGCCTCTTTAGCACCAAAGAGGAAATGAGTACACTGCGCGCGCTGGCGCCCACCTGGCCTTGGTCATCGTGGCTTGTGTCACAGGGACCTCGCGAGGTGCCCCTCGCCTTGATCTCTCCACTCCTCGCGAGCCAGCCTAGTGAGGCTGCACTCGAGGAGTTCTTGCGTCGTCTGCCTCGCGAGGCTTGGCCCCTCGCGAGGGTCTTGAGTGTTTGCTAATGAAGATGGGTCGTACAGGGCCGCTGGTGGAGCTAAGCCGTGGGCCGCAGGTAGGCAAGTATGGGGGCCCCCATTCCCAGGACGCCGACAGTAGCCCCCGGGCCCAAGGCGCGCTCGGACTTGGCTTCGAGGCGAAGCCAAGGGGCAAGTGCGGAGCGCCACAGGCCCCAACAGCCTGCGGCCTTGGTTGACGCGTGGCGATTGATGGGACGTGGGCTGCCCCGCTTCCCCACACCACCTTGATATCCGCCTAGCTAGGCAGCCACCGTGAACTACATAGTTATTCCCCCATTGCTGGCGACGCACTCCTCCAACTCTTCCGCCTTCCCGAAACAATAACCTCCTCTTCCAATCCGACCTGAGCTCGGCCCTCCTTGTCGCCATGGCGTCGCGCCGAGCGGAGAAGGGGAAGAAGAAGTCCCAGTCTTCAGCCAGGCCACCCCCGGCCATTGAACCTGCCGTGGGTCGGTCATTGGTGCTCAACCAGGAAGCCATGGACAAAGTCTGCCCAGCGCTCACCACCGACTTCAACGAATGGGGGAGGACGGTGGCCTGGCGTGCACCCCGCACCTTTGTTGACAGGACAGCCACCGAAGTCGAATTCTTCATTGACGCCCTGTGGACCGGCCTGGTTCCTCCTTTCTCCACCTTCTTCAACGCCGTGCTCTCCCACTATCAGATCCATATGCTGCACCTAGATCCCAATCCGTCTCCATTCTTACCATTTTCGCCTTCGTCTACGAGGCCATGGTGGGCATTACCCCTTCCGTGGCCCTACTACGCCATTTCTTCTTGCTGCACCAAGCTGATCCTCGGCAATGCTCGGGATGCCTGAGCTTCCAGGCCATGGCTGCTACGGCCGACTCGGGGATTGACTTTGAGGTCCCACCATCTGCGAGCGGGTTTCGGACACGGTGGGTGTTTTTGGACGTCAGCGTGCTCAGCCCCTGCTCTCGCCCCCTTTGGCGCCCGCCGTCCCCAGCTCCGGCTGGGGCCACGAGAGGCTCGCTGACCCACACCTTGCCTTCGTCTAGCTCCAGTTGAAGAGGCTGAAAGATCTCGGCATGACCGCGCCCATGGTGATGAAGGAGTTCCTCCGACGCCGCGCCGCTCCACTCCATCGCCATTCTCGACCGATGTGGGCCTTGTCCAGCAGCAAGGATCGTATGAGGCTCCATAAGTCTGGGCTTCCACCCGAGGCACGATGAACGGTGCTCGAGGTCCTGACGGGCGACCCTTCGCCAGCCGACATGCCACAGGAGGGTTGTCTTTTGTACTGCTGCTCGAACAGGGTGGAGTTCGCGGGGCAGATGCCCCCTTTCGACGAGTGGGGGCTGCGTCCAGTCGGCCTTGAAGGGCCTCGCGAGAACCATGTCTGCATGTTTCCCCTCCTTGCCACCAGTGCCGAGCTCGCCCCAAGAGTGGGCGCGGGGGGGAGGGGGGGAGGGAGCGCTGCCGAGGGCTGGAGATGCGACTGTTGCGGTGCCGACCCCGCTCGAGGCTCCCGAGGCGCCATCTCCCAGGGCTCATGACCTTCGCCCTGAGGTGACGGTTGAGGGGACGACATGATCCACTGCTCGTGAGGCCGAAGTCCCGACGGGTCACCCTGAGGCAGAGCCCGAGGGCTCCCCTCAGCCCAGCACTCCCGAGGTCGTCCCCTCAGGAGCCTCACCACCGTGCCCAGCGTTGGTGGCCGCGTCCAGGGCTTCGGCCGGCTCCGACTGGACTTCCATGCGCTCCACAAGAGGAAGGGGTCTCCATGCTGCAGCGGTGATGCCTTCCTGCCATTGAAGCAGAGGAAGTATATTACCATGGACGAGTGAGTACCTTGCCTTTGTAATTTCTTCCGTGCCATCTTCTCTTCTGGCCATGGTTTCTCAGGCCCCCTTTCGCCAGGGTGACGAAATCTCCAGAAGAGCAACCTCCTCCTACCTCGGACCCTCCGTTGACTCTGAGTGTCTTGCGCCAGCCGCAGCGCCCGGCGCAAGATCGGCATGGGAGATGGGCGTGCCGGCTTGGCGCCTTGATCCTGTGCTCATGCTACCCTTCCTTCGCGGCCCGATCTGGGACGCGGGGTGTGTGCCAAGGGCTCCACCCCTGGTCATGGACGGCAGCTGGATGACCTCGATCCTGGCTTCTTCTTCGAGCAACGGGCCCTCCCCCGTCCAGGCCCACGCCGAACCCCAGACGGCGACTGGGGAAGTGCCGGCCTCCAGCCCCTGCTGGGAGGGAGCGAGCCGCTTCGGATCCCCTCGGCAACCCCTACTGTGGGGGATGGACCTGGTCGCGCGCTAAAGTTTGCACACGAGCGGGGTGTCGTCCGCCACGAGTTTATCCAGGAGGCAATGGGCGCGCTGAGCCGACTCGGCGGAGAACTCGTGGATGTTGACGCTCGCCTTGAAGCTGTGGGTCTCCGGCTGGTGGAGGAGTGGCATCAACTGAAGGTGGCTATCAACCTCGGGCGCCTCCAGCATGAGCACGCCAATGTGAAGGCCGAGGCATCCCTGGCAACCTCGCGGGAGGCCAGCGAACGGGCCTTGGAGGAGGCCAGGGAGGTGGACAATCGTCGTGCGGCCGCCGAGGAGTGCAGGCGGGAGCTCCAGGCCTTGAACGCCTCCCTGGAGCAGCAGGTGGAGGCGCGCAGAGCTGCCTTGGCGTCGATGAAGGGCACGCTGTTCAACGAGGAGGAGACCTCGAGGCGCGAGGAAGCACTGCTGTTGGAGGCCAC
This sequence comes from Aegilops tauschii subsp. strangulata, assembly GCF_002575655.3. Lineage (NCBI taxonomy): Eukaryota > Viridiplantae > Streptophyta > Magnoliopsida > Poales > Poaceae > Aegilops > Aegilops tauschii. Next base: position 194,911,965 of record NC_053038.3, read on the forward strand.
GGAGCACAGCCTCGAGCTTGAGCAGTTGGAGATGAGGGAGCGCCAAGTCGCCCAAGCAGAGGATGCTGTTGGCACGCGTGAGGCCAGGGCCCAGGAGGAGGTCGACCGCAGGGTGGCCGATGCTCACGCGGATCTCGCTGGCAAGTACGACCTGAAGCTGAATCTCGTGGATGCTGAAGCTGTGGGCAGGACCGCTGCCCTTAGGTCCAGGCTGGCTGAGGCGGAACAGCGCGAGAAAGCCGCCGCAGCCGCCCTGATCTCAGTGCAGGCTGAGCTGGCCTCCGCCCATGCCGATCTGCTCTCTCTTCAGCAGCGGGTTGTCAGCGCCGAGTCCTTCGCGTAGCAGAGCAGGGAGGAGGCGCTTCGCCGGCAGACGCTACTACGTGAGCATGTTCCCATGCTTCGGGACCTCAGGACGAGAGCCAATCAGGAGCTTGGCACCATCTGCGATGAGCACGCTCCCCACCCACACGCCGAGGACTATGCCGGCCATCTTTGCTTCTTCGCCGACGTCGTGACGCGCCTGGAGAACCGAGCTGAGAGGGCTCGCGAGCTTGTGGACGAAAAGAGCCGGAGCCTCCTTGAGCGCGCATTCTCCCGCATCTTCAGCCATGTCCTGAACACCAATCCTGACTTTAATTGTGACACCGCCATTGCCCCAGTGCCTGAGGTCATCCGGGATAACCTAGCGCGCTGGGTGGACAACAATGTGGATGCCCTAGTTAGGGCCTTTGCTTCTGATGACGATGCGGTGGTGGTCGCAGCGGATAAGGGCGACGTGGTTGATGGCGATGAAGACAGCGACAGCGACGACGCCAGCAGCCTGTCCGAAAGCGATTCGGGAGATGAGGCGAGCGACATTTCCGACCGAGCCCGCGCTCCTTTATTTTGAACCTGCACGCAAAAGCTTGGGTACGACCCCTCACAATGTAAGAGCATTCTGGGGACGGGGAGCCCCTCATGTAAATAGACTACCACTTTATTCCCTAGGCTAGGCTTAAAGCGCGCTTTTGTGTGCTCACGACACCCCTTGCGGGCTTGCTGATGTAACTTACTTTGGTTCAGTCGAGCTTCAAACTGATTTGGCAGCTGCGGATGTGCATTCCTTCTGAGGGGAGCCCTCACGAGCTCGCGAGGTTTTGGTTTCCTGAGGGGTCCGCCGGTCCACCCGAGAGGGCCTCGCGAGAAGCGAGCGCCAGTAATGGCGAGGTGCGCGAGTAGTGCGTGTACGCCGCTGCCAGCCCCCGCTCGCGAGGTACTCGAAAGGGGGGGGGGGAGACAGCGGACGCAAATCTCAAACAAAACACGAATCCAGAAACTCACGAAATCAACACGAACGAGAAAAGGGTGCCCCCCACGATTGCCAATGGAAATACAACTTCAAATTCAAGATCAAAAGCTGCGAGTCTGAGCTACAGAAAAGAGGTCAAAAGCAAATAGCCGCGTTCGGCACCTAGCTAGTCTTCTTGTGTTCCCACCAGCGTGGAGCTAAGTGCTTTCACCGCCTGTGAGCATAGTCATTGGGGGACAGTGTCGACGGCCAGCACAGAGCATGGTGCTTCCACTAGGACGTGGGCGGGAGCCCACGAGGCCCGAGGGCGGCACTCCAGAGACTCCGGGGCGTGTACAGTCCCACTCATTATTACGTGAGAGTGTCACGAGCGGAGACCTCCACAGGCGTGAGCCTTACTTCATATTGCCAGACGAGGGCCCCGCCTTGCACCGCCCTCGACCACCGTTGGGGTGTCCGGAAACCAAGACGATGACAAGGGACAAAGGGGACGCTAGCGGCACCCTCGGCGACCATGGGCCCTCTGTCGAGGGAAGGCTCATCGGTGCCTCCCCGGCAGAGGACCTACCTTCGGGCGACGCCTTGCTCCACACAGCGTGGGGAGGGGCCTTGCTCCTGACTCCTCCCACGCAGCCCCCAGTGTGCCTCCCCTGGTGGAAGGGGGGTTGGCGTGCTGGGGCTCCACCGCTTCGCCCTAATTTAGTTGCGACTCATGGTTAGCATAAGCATGTTCCTGAGAGTTTAGTGGTACCCTGCAGCTGTTGTCGCCGGCGGGGTCAGCGAGGTTCTCGGGTGGCTCATGGAAGGCATCAACTTCTAGCGTCTCCTCTTCCCAACCCGGCTTGAGGAACGAGCCGGGGTCATCTTCCGGCGTGTACTCCTGGTCCATCATGCGGGGCACGTAGGCCTCCGGAGCCGTTGCCCCAGAAACCCCGCCGAAGTGCCCCGCGCTCCACGCCATCGGGCCCAGCACGCTGCCCCAAGGACGGAAGGGCGGCATCCTGCCAGGGCCGTAGGGGTCAATACCCACGACCGCGCCCAGCGGGGGAGGCACGGGTGTGGCTGGGCGCCCGGCTCCATCGGCTGCGTCGCTGCCGATGAACCCTCCTAATGCGCATGGGAGCGTGCGAGCGCGGCGAGGTCCACCATGTGACTCGACCACGACTTGAGGCGTAGGTAGGGAGCGGAAAGGCGGCGTACCCCTGGTCACGGCGTCCAGCAGCTCAACGACGCATTCCAGCAACACATCGTGGCCGGTCTCCATTAGTCGGCACCGCAGCAGCTCCCGTGCCACTATGAGTGAGGCCCTCATGTTTGCTTGCTCCCGTCGGGTGTGCGGCGCTGTCGCCGCGGCGTAGCTCGAGGCCCTTGCAGCGGCCCACGCACGCCGCGGGGTAAGGGTGGAAGGCGTCGGACCACGCCGCCCGCGCCCCGTGGCGTTTGGCGGTGCGCGTGCCGCCTGGAGTGCGGAGTTGAGGTCTTCTTGGGTGAACGATGCCGCCTGGGCTGGCCAAGCTGCCCAGTGGTCGGTGTCGGCAATTGGGTCGCCGGACATCGGCGCTGCAGAGTGTTGGCGGGTCTGCTGATGGAAGAGAGGCTTCGGCGCACCCCTACCTGGCGCACCAAATGATGGATTTCGGGTTCCGGCAAAACCCTTGAGGTTCGAACACTGGGGTGCGCACGAAGATGTCTCCTCCCCCTAGCTCACGCTCTCACCACAATCTCAAAGCTCAGCACGTCGACCTCGGAGAACAAAGGACACGGGGTTTATACTGGTTCGGGCCACCGATGTGGTGTAATACCCTACTCCAGTGTGGTGTGGTGGATTGCCTCTTGGGCTGAGGATGAACAAGTACAAGGGAAGAACAGCCTCCTGAGGAGAGGTGTCCTTGAGCTTGGTGAGCTTGTGTGGCTGAGGATGATCTGAATGGCCCAAGATCCCTTCTTGTTGCCTCCTACTATGGTGGCTAGTCCTATTTATAGAGGCCCTGGTCCTCTTCCCAAATGTAGGCGGGAAGGGATCCAACAACGGCCAAATTTGAAGGGAGACAACCAGTACAAGTTATCCTGACTAAAGGTGGTCTTCGCCTGCCAAAGGCTCTGGTGGTAACGCCGTCCTGGGCTCCACGGTGACCCCCGTCCTGCCGTCCTGCTGGTCTTGGTCTTGTTGCACCGATACGGCAACCTTTGCCTAATGTCTTGGGAGTCCTTCCCTGCGCTTGCCTCTTTAGCACCAAAGAGGAAACGAGTACACTGCGCCCGCTGGCGCCCGCCTGGCCTTACTCGTCATGGCTTGTGTCATAAGGACCTCGCGAGGTGCCCCTCGCCATGATCTCTCCGCTCCTCGCGAGCCAGCCTAGTGAGGCCGCCCCTGAGGAGGTCTTGCGTAGTCCGCCTCGTGAGGCTTGGCCCCTCGCGAGGGTCTTGAGTGTTTGCTGATGAAGATGGGCCGTACAGGGCCGCTGGTGGAGCCACGCCATGGCCGCAGGCAGGCAAGTCTGGGGACCCCCGTTCCCAGGACGCTGACACTACTCGGATGGCTTCCCACACAAGACACCCAACCCGCGGCAGTACAACACTACAAACAGTTGTCAGATATTACACTATGAGTTAGAAGCATATGATAGCGCAGTTCCAGAATCAGATCCGCAACATTTTGTCAGAAGTATCACTCAGTCAAGACATATGCCCACTGCAATTATCGAGTGTTCGGTGGCATATTCTTCTTACATATGGTGAGCGTGTATCCCCAGTCATACCAGTCACTCATACGAGATACGACAATGATGAAGCAGGTATACCTAAGAAAGTAAGGATTCAACAACCCCATGAGTCATGCAAATGAAGATAAGCAGAGATACATATCATGTAATGCGAGGATCAACAAGTTCTGGAGCTGACAACGCAGAATCAACAGTCTTGACAATGGTTACCAAGGCTAATATTCCCGCACCCGATACATATCATGAACTCTTGTCACCCTCTTGTATGATTGGCCTCAACAATGAGCTCGGTACAGTTACAAGCCCCGAATATATGTCATATATGTGCGGATCCAGGTCAGAAAACAAGCACAGGGAATGATGCCAAAATATTTCTTTAACCACATTCATGGTCATACGAAGAATCAAGGACATACATGACCAAGCTATTTCAGTAAGATATCCTAACAAAGAAAATCTTGACCGTCAAAGGGTGAGACTGACAACTGTCGGATTTCGGGTTCCGGCAAAACCCTTGAGGTTCGAACACTGGGGTGCGCACGAAGATCTCTCCCTACCTAATCACGCCCTTAGCCTCACCATGATCTCAAGGCCTAGCTCAACGAACCCGCAACATAATAGACACGAGATTTATACTGGTTCGGGCCACCGTTGTGGTGTAATACCCTACTCTAGTGTGGTGTGGTGGATTGTCTCGTGGGCTGAGGATGAACAGTTATAAGGGAAGAACAGCCTCCTGAGGAGAGGTGTTCTTGTGCTTGGTGAGTGTGAGGATGGTCTGAATCAGTTCGTCCCCTCCTATTTTGGTGGCTAGTCCTATTTATAGAGGCCCTGGTCCTCTCCCCAAATATTGAGCGGGAAGGGAGCCAACAACGGCCAAATTTGAAGGGAGACAACTAGTACAAGTTATCCTGACTAAAGGTAGTCTTCGCCTGTCAAAGGCTCTAGTGGTGACGCCGTCTTGGGCTCCACGGTGACCTTAGTCCTGCCATCCTGCTAGTCTTGGTCTCGTTGCACCGATATGGAAACCATTGCCTGATGCCTCGGGACTCCTTGCCTGCGCTTGCCCCTTTAGCACCAAAGAGGAAACGAGGACACTGCGCGCGCTGGCGCCCGCCTGGTGCCCGCCTGGCTCCAGTCGTCATGGCTTGCATCACAGGAACCTCGCAAGATGTCCCTTGCCTTGATCTCTCTGCCCCTCGTGAGCCAGCCTGGTGAGGCTGCTCCTGAGGAGGTCTTGTGTCGTTCGCCTCGCGAGGCTTGGCCCCTCGCGAGGGTCTTGAGTGTTTGCTGGTGAAGATGGGCCGTACAGGGCCGCTGGTGGAGCCACGCCGTGGGCCGCAGGCAGGCAAGTCTGGGGACCCCTGTTCCCAGGACGCCGACAGTAGCCCTCGGGCCCAAGGCGCGCTCGGACTTGGCTTCGAGGCGAAGCCAAAGGGCAAGTGCGGAGCGCCGCGGGCCCCAACAGCCTGCGGCCTTGGTTGACGCGTGTCGACTGATTGGACGTGGGCGTCTCCGCTTCGCCATGCTGCCTCGGCAACTGCCCGACTTGACGAGTCCCTGCTGCATGCAGAGAAATATCATCATTACCTATGATCATGGGGATCGTCGGTTGGCCTTCTCTTGCTATAAATGAGGAGGGGGGCGGAGCCCCCGTTGCTCATCTCTTCCTGCTCCGCTCGCTTCTTCTTCATCGCTCCATTGCTAGCAGCGAAATCCATGGCGCCTGGGAAGAGGTTCTCGGCCACGGAGAAGGGGAAGGCTCGCCAAGAGGGGCCCGGCTCCCCGCCGCCCAAGCGCGGGCGCGCCCGTCCCCGTAAGCACACCGCGATCCCCGCCGTGGCTGCCCGCGGCCACGGCGGCGCCCCTTCGCGTGGCGGGAGTCGCCCATGTCGTGGCAGCCCCGACGATGAGGGGAGAAGCGCCATGGTCGCACGGCCTCCCCGGCCGTGCTTCCACTCAGCGGAGGTGCTGCCGGAGTTCGCCGTGTGGTCGGGGAACCCTGTCGGCACCTGGCTTCAGCTCCCGCGTTTCTTCGTCGGCGAGTTGCCAGCCACAGGTCCAGGCGGGCTCTGGCTGCTGGCGGACGGCTACTGCAGCAGAGCTTCCGGGGTCACGGTTGAGGTCTCCGTCGCGGGCAACGCATCCCTAGCCCGCGGCTGGCAGATGTTCGCCCGTGCGCGCGGCCTGGGCAGGCGGTGCACCCTTCACTTCAAATACGATGGCAACGCGACCCTCTATGCGAGGGTGTTTGGAGAAGATGGCCGCCGCGTCGGGTGCTGCCCTGAGGACAACGATGGTGATGAGGTGCTCGGCCTTTGCGACGGTCGTGACGAGGACGAAGGTGGACCCGCCCTCGGTGCCGATCGCGGCTCGCCAAGCTACGGTGGCTCTTCCTCCGGCGACAGCTCCACCAGTGGCGGCTATGACCAGCCGCCACGCCGCCGCACCCGCTTCGAGGGCGGCAGCGGGTCGTCTCGTCATCGCGCCTCGATGAAGCGTGAGGAGGGGTCTGGCTGAGCCCAGAAGAGTGTCATGGATCCATCCTCGCGAACTGCTGCAAGGCACGCGTCGCTTTTGAGAGAGAGACAAGTATGGGGCCCCGCGGGGGCGTGCAACAAGCTATGATTTCCAAGTCGTTATGCTATGTTTATTGTCCCTGTGTCGCATCGCAATATCAATGTTTTACATAGGCATGTAGGAATAACTTAGCTTTGACGCGCTTGAAGTAGTTTCCGCCTCACGAGGCGCACATTTCTAAGTACCTGGCGAGGCATCTAGGAACTGCAAAAATTTGTTAGGAGATACCGAGCCCTGGTCGCAGGCGCCGTTGGCCATGACCCAGCGCCTCACATCGCAGTGCCCGAGGGGCACGGATTGAGAGAGGTGCGCCGTCTTGCGGCTCGAACGAGGGTGCCGCGCGAAAAAGTAGACAAGGCGCTCACGAGGGCACCTGTCCAGCCCCCTCGCGAGGGACGCGAGAGAGAGTACAGGTCAAACAGAGAACCGAAGGCAGAAAAAGAGGCAGAAGGCGATGGAACAAGACCGGCAAGGAACACCAGAAAGCAAATTTTGATTAAAGACGGGCAAGCTAACTACGGAAAGCAAATGAAAAGCCGCGTCCGGCACCTAGTCTAGTCTTCTTGTCTTCTCACTAGCACACAGCTAAGTGGTGCCACTAGGACGTGGGAGGGAGCCCCAGAGGCCCGAGGGCAGCACTCTTGAGACTCCGGGGCGTGTATAGCCCCACTCATTATTACGTGAGAGTGTCACGAGCGGAGACCTTCACAGGCACTGGGACTTCTTCACAGGCGCTGGGCCTTTCTTCATGGGTAGAACTTCCGGTGGTGCTGGATGTTCCAGGCGTTCTTGATGGGTACCCCGTCCTGCGTATCCAGGCGCGCGGCGCCAGGCCTGGAGACGTGGGCGACCCTAAACGGGCCCTCCCACATGGGTGAGAGCTTATGCAGCCCCTCCCTAGAGAGCACCCGACTTAGGAAGAGGTCACCCACCTCGAGCATCATGGAGCGGACACTGCGACAGTGGTACCGTCGCAGCGCCTGCGGATTTCTTGCCGCTCGTAGCGTGGCTTCACGGTGGCGTTCCTCCCCCAGCACGAGGTCCATCCCCCGCATGGCGTCCTGCTACGCCTCATCAAACGCCAGGACCTGCGCGGAGCGATGCTGGACATCGTGAGGGAGAACTGCCTCTGCTCCGTAGACGAGGAAGAATGGGGTCTCGCTCGTCGGCTTGGTGGCGGTGGTGGGGATGGACCACAGCACGGACTGGAGCTCATCATGCCAGCCCCTGCTGCAGGCCTCAAGCTTCTTCTTGAAGGTCCTAGTCTTGAGGCCTCTCAGGACCTCCGCGTTGGCGCGTTCGGCCTGACCATTGCTCTGGGGGTGCGCCACCGAAGCGTAGCAGATCTGCGTTCCAAGGTTAGCATAATATGTCTTGAAGAGATTGCTAGTGAGCTGCGAGCCGTTATCGGTGATGATGCGGTTGAGGACCCCAAACCGGCTCACGAGACCTTTGATGAAACTTGACCGCGGAGCCTGCCGGGATGGGGCGGATGGCTTCTACCTCTGCCCACTTGGTGAACTTGTCGATGGCGACGTAGAGGTAGCGGTAGCCCCCAGGCGCTCGAGGGAACGGGCCCAAGATATCCAGCCCCCAGGCCGTGAATGGCCACGAGAGTGGGATGGTCTGGAGGCCCGGAGCCGGCTGATGGATCTGCTTGGCGTGGAACTGACAGGCCTCACAGGACTTCACTAGCTCAGTCGCGTCGTTGAGTGCCGTAGGCCAGTAGAATCCGCTGCGAAACACCTTGCTGACGAGGGTCCGTGACGACGAGTGGTGCCCGTAGTCCCCGCGGTGTATGTCGACTAGCAGCTCTTTCCCGTGCTCCCTGGAGATGCAACGCAGGGAAACGTCATTGGGCCGCTTCCTGTATAACTCACCGTCCTAGATGCAGTATGCCATGGCCTGTCGAGCCACACGCTCCGTGTCCTCCTCCTTCTCTGGCTACGTCCCTTGCGTCAGGTATTCCTTGAATTCCTTGGTCTAGCACCCCTCCTGAGGCTCGAGCGCCAAGAACAAGCGCGCTCCCAAGGTCGGGCCGCAGGCTGGGGCTCCCGAGGCAGGTGGTTGAGGAAGCTCCTCCCGAGGCAGCGCTATTCTTGAAAGTGGTGGTGTTGCCTATGGCTTGAAGAGCCGCTCCTCGAAGACGCCAGGCTCTTGGGGTAGCCGCTTGGATGCTCTCCTGGCGATGTCGTCGGCTTCTTTGTTGGTGGCACGGGGCACGCGCTGCAATTCTAGGCCCAAGAACTGCTTCTCCATCTTGCGTACCTCCGCGAGATACGCCTCCATGTGCTTGTCCTTCGGCTCATATACCTTGTTGGAGAAGTTGACGAGGAGCTGCGAGTCGCCCTTGATGGTGAGGCACTTCACCCCCAGGGCCGCCGCAGCCTTGAGACCAGCTATGAGGCCTTCGTACTCTGCTATGTTGTTGGAGACCTTCTCGCCCTGCTGGAAGCGGAGCTGCACGGCGTAGTAAAGCTTGTCCTGAGTGGGTGAGATGAGCACTGCTCCAGCCCCCGCGCCCTGGCGCGCAAAGGCGCCATCGAAATACATAACCCAGCCGTCTGGCGCTTCACTCCCCGGTGAGAGGGACCGATCCTCGCCTTCTTCAAGCCCCGGGGCATCCGTCCATTCTGCCATGAAATCAGCGAGCGCGGCTCCCTTGATGACCCTGGTTGTGCTGAACTCCAACTGAAATGCCTGCAGCTCGATGTTCCACTCAGCGACTCTCCCGGCGGAGTTGGGGCTCCTAAGCACTCTCTCCAACAGGTAGGCCGAGATGACCTTGATGGTGTGACCTTGAAAGTAGTGCCGCAGCTTACGCGAGGCCACCCAGAGCGCGAGCAGGAGCTTCTGAGGCATGGGGTATCGTGCCCTCGCGTCCCGCAACACCGTGCTGACAAAATACACAGGGTGCTCGACGAGGGCGGGTGCATTGACGAGGCTCACGGCTTCCGGAGGTTGGGGCGCCTCCTGAGACGACGAAGCCCCCAAAGCCTGGTCGCTCGTTGGGGCCTCCGCAGGCCCAAGTGCGCCGTCTTGCTGAGCCTAGTCCTTTGCTGACGTCGCCACAGCCCTCGCGGTGCCCTCTGGGTCTTGCGCTGGCTCGGCCGAGGGAGCGGCTTGGCAGGACGCATCCCTGACCCGGCGCTCCTCCCGGACCGCCACCAGAGCTGCGCTGACGGAGTAAGGTGTGGCGGCAAGGTACAGCACCAGGGGCTCGAGAAGTCAGGGCGCCACCATCACTGGAGGGTTGGTCAAGTATCTCTTGAGGTCTTGAAACTCTTGGTCGGCCTCCGGGGTGCACTCGAATGGGCCCTTCTTCTTCATCAGCTTGAAGAATGGTAGGGCGCGCTCTCCCAGCTTAGAGATGAAGCGCCCCAACGCAGTCACGTGACCGGCAAGCTTCTGCATCTCCTTAAGGGTTTGTGGTGGACTCATGTCTTCGATTGCCTTGACCTTCTCTGGGTTGGCCTCGATCCCTCTATGGGACACGAGGAAACCCAGCAGCTTGCCGGAAGGGACACCAAACACGCATTTCTCTGGGTTGAGCCGCAAGTCCACCCGACGCGGGCTTTCGAAGGTCTCCTCCAGGTCCTGAATTAAGGTTCACGCCTCCCGAGACTTCACCACAATCTCGTCGACGTAGGCTTCAGCATTCCTCCCGAGCTGCTGACCCAAGGCGATGTGCATCTGCCGTTGGAAGGTTGCGCCCGCATTGCGCAGCCCGAACGGCATGCAAGTGTAGCAGTATACCCCGCATGGGGTCAGGAAGGCCGTCTTCTCGACATCTTCTACCGCCATCTTGATCTGGTGGTAGCCTGAAAACGCATCCAGGAAGCACAGCAGGTCGCACTCGGCAGTGGAGTCGACGATCTGGTCGATGCGAGGAAGCGGGAACGGATCTTAGGGGTAGACCTTGTTCAGGTTGGTGAAGTCGACACACATGCGCTCCTTTCCGCCTTTCTTGGGCACAACGACTGGGTTTGCCAACCATTCAGGGTACCGGACCTCTCGAATGACACCTGCTGCCTCCAGCTTGCGGGTTTCTTGGACGATGAAGGACTACTTCTCCGTGGACTGCCGCCGCGCCCTCTGCTTCATAGGGCGTACATTGGGGCACAACTTCAAGTGGTGCTCAATCACTCCTCTTGGGACCCCTACCAGCTGATAGGGCTCCCAGGCGAATACTTCCTTGGTTGCGCGCAAGAACTTCACCAGTGCCTCCTCTTGATCGGGGTCGAGGTTGGCACCTATGGTGAAGGTGGCCCCCGAGGACCCATCTTCCTCGACAGGCACCTGCTTGGTTTCCGCCCGGTCTTGAGTGAACAAGTGCTTCTTCTTGGTTGGTGCGGCTTCCTTAATTCTGGAGGTGTCCGCGCCGGCCGGTTGCGCCGTCGTGGCGGTCTTGAGGGCAAGCTTGAGTGCCACCAGAGCCTCCTTGGTATCTCCTACGATGGTGAGGACGTCCTTGCTCCCAAGCATCTTCATGAGGTTGTAGGCCGGATGGGTCGCCGCCATGAACCGAGCCAGAGCCGGTTACCCGAGAATGGCATTGTACGGGAGGCCGAAGTGGGCGATGTCGAAGTCGATCAGCTTGGTGTGGTAGTTGTCGCAAGTTCCGAAGGTCACGGGCAGGCGGATCTGCCCTAGAGGACTGGCGGAGCCACCGCTGACTCCAGAGAACGGCTTGCTAGGGCGAAGCCGCTCGAGTGGTACGTGAAGAAGGTTAAAAGCTTCCACAGAGAGCACGTTGAGGCCGGCGCTGCCATCGATAAGGGTCTTGGTGACGGCTACGCTGCAGATGGTGGGCGTGCAGAGCATTGGGAGCACGCCGAGCCGACAGTGGTGACAGGGTGATCCCCCGAGTCAAAGGTTAGGTCGGCCTTGGGCGCCGCCCAACCCGGGGGAGCCCCCTGCCGCGTGGGGGTGGCACCAATCTGGCAGAAGAACGGCTGGGTGTGGCGGTCCGAGGGTGGCGCTTGCGAGCCGGGCCGCGACCGCGTGGGGCGCCGGTGCCGCGAAGCGCGCGGCAAAGAGGCCGCGCAACTCCTCCCAAGATGCCACCGTGGATCCGGGGAGCTTGAGCAGCCAGGCGCACGGCACGCCAGTGAGGGCCATGGGAAGACAGTTGGCCATGACCTTGTCGTTGCCCCAGCCTTAAGGACGGCCTCCTCGTACGCCAGAAGGAAAACCACCGGGTCAGCTGCACCGTCGTAGCGCGGTGGCATCTCCGGCTTGAACTTGGGTGGCCACTACACCTGCCGTAAGGCGGGGGCCAAGGCTCGGAGCCCCCTGGCCCCGCCACTGGCAGCAGTCGTCGGAGCCGGAAGCGCGATGCCTGCCATGGGGGCAAAGTGCGGTGGTGGCAAAGCGCAGATCGACGAAAGGAAAGCTTCGACGCACCCCTACCTGGCGCGCCAAATGTCAGATTTCGGGTTCTGGGAAGACCCTTGAGGTTCGAACACTGGGGTGCGCTCGAAGATCTCTCCCTACCTAATCATGCCCTCAGCCTCACCGCAATCTCAAGGCCTAGCTCAACGAACCCGCAACACAAGAGACACGAGATTTATACTGGTTTGGGCCACCGTTGTGTTGTAATACCCTACTCAAGTGTGGTGTGGTGGATTGTCTCGTGCTCTGAGGATGAACAGTTACAAGGGAAGAACAGCCTCTTGAGGAGAGGTGTTCTTGTGCTTGGTGAGTGTGAGGATGGTCTATATCAGTTCGTCCCCTCCTACTGTGGTGGCTAGTCCTATTTATAGAGGCCATGGTCCTCTCCCCAAATATTGAGCGGGAAGGGAGCCAATAACGGCCAAATTCGAAGGGAGGCAACTAGTACAAGTTATCCTGACTAAAGGTGGTCTTCGCCTGTCAAAGGCTCTGGTGGTGACGCCGTCTTGGGCTCCACGGTGACGTTTGTCCTACCGTCCTGCTGGTCTTGGTCTCGTTGCACCAATATGCAAACCTTTGCCTGATGCCTCGGGACTCCTTGCCTGCGCTTGCCCTTTAGCACCAAAGAGGAAACGAGGACACTGCGCGCGCTGGCGCCCGCCTGGCTCCAATCGTCATGGCTTGCGTCACACGAGCCTTGCAAGATGTCCCTTGCCTTGATCTCTCCGCCCCTCGCAAGCCAGCCTGGTGAGGCCGCTCCCGAGGAGGTCTTGTGTCGTCCGCCTCGCGAGGATTGGCCCCTCGCGAGGGTCTTGAGTGCTTGCTGGTGAGGATGGGCCGTACAGGGCCGCTGGTGGAACCACGCCGTGGGCCGCAGGCAGGGAAGTCTGGGGACCCCCGTTCCCAGGACGCCGACAACAACAAAGGTATGATGATTTTGTGTGACCATTAGGGTCCGAATACCCAAGTGAGTTGAAGGCCGTGCTTCCATATGTATCCACACAAGCGTACCCTATAGTCCTATAAGGATTCCATATCCCGCTACCCGCTTAAAATGGTTAGTGTAGAATATTCAAGTACATTCTGTCAGGCCCAAGATTCCTTTGCAACCTCAACAGTTTGACTTCAGCGGCAGTGTTAAAGCATCTCACAGCCTATTACCACAGATGGGTATACCGACAACATGAGAAAGTTAAGAGACAAACAATCAGCTCAGGCCAGGTATACTCAATGGTGGAGCCAAGTACACGGACAACGTGTTATGAAAAGTATCTTTCCGCCAGCGCCCGTGTCAGGACAGTCTCCAGATGCTCATGTGTGAGGTATGCTACAACTATAAATCCATACCCCTTTATATTGCTCATGATAGAAGGCAGTCAAATCTTTGGTACATATCTCATGTTTGAGACAAAGGAACAAATCAAGATAAGTCAGTACCACCTGTGAGCAGTTAGCTTCTGTCAGGAGAATGGCCATGATTCTTAGCATTGATTGAATTTGGAAGACATGTATTTATTTGAGCAACCCCATGGCAGAAGTGCAAAGTTTCATGACCAAAGGAAAATTTATGCTCAGATCCATTGGACATCACCGCAAATATGAAAGAATCAACGTCAGCAAAAGGATTTGGTATATGACCAAAAACCCGTTAGAATTTGGGAAAGGTGAAGCAAACCACCCCAGAGCAAGGTAAGAAAATGATGTGAAAATCAGAGGGAACAATAAACAAAGGAAAAGGATACCTGAGTTGGAAACGGTTTTCTGAAGGTATATTCATACTTGTTCTCGGAGCAACCAAATCTCGAGGACGAGATTTCTTTAAGGGGGGAAGGTTTGTAACACCCTGGTTTTTGGCCCTTTATTTTTCTTCTTGATTTATTTGGTTTTTGCTCTAATTTTCTTTTTGGAGTGGATTTGTGGACTTGAAACCTGGGAGATGATCCTCATTTCTTCTCCCAAGTGGCTCATCATTCTTAAATCTTTCCCTAGATCATGTCATTTCCATTCTAGCTCAACCTCAAAAATCTTTTGTAAGGAATATTCCTTTTTCTATTAAAGGAATAACCTTGTCTGTCCTAGGTTGTGAAGCAACCTATATTTCTGTCTTCCACAAAATTCTCAAATAATTCTTATAATTTCTTTGGATCATATATACCCCAAATATGTCAAAACTTTCCTGTCCTAGCCTAAAAATAATTCCCCAATATTTATTCTTATTTTCTGTCCAATGTAGTTTTCTATGAAGGAAGTGCCACCTATCCTTCCCTAATGGATCCCAAACTGGTTGGGCATGCTTTTACATCCAAATCATTGCCCCATGCTAAAATTCAAATTCATTCGCCTAGACAACCTTCCTCAGTGATTTTTCAAAGTTTCTGTCAGACAGAAGCCATTGTGAAGTACTAGCTAGGAGTTCCCAAATGAGTTGAAATTTTGCATGCCTCTTCATGTACTCATATCATAACCCTACTCAAATTTTTAGCCTCATCCAATCATCTATGTGAGCACAACATCAAATCGATTCTGTTAATATTTTCAGGCTATGAAGCAAGTACAATTTATATTGCTTCATTAATTCTAAAAAATGACCTGATCATGTTCCTACCCAAATAACTTCTCTCTACCAAATTTGGGATTATTTCAACAATCCATTTACTCACCAATATTATTCCAAGTTTTTGGACAGAGAGGATAGTTGTGAAGGAAGTACCATTTTGGCAAGTCAATTTGGTATGAAAATTTTACAGCACCTTCATATGTCCATATCATGAGGCTTTGCCAAGTTTCATCTCATTTAAACACTCTAGGTGAGTGCATCATCCAAATCTTGATTCTGTACTATATTTGCAGTTGTAAAGCAACTATGCTTAATTGTGCTGCATCTCCTTCCAAAACCCCCCGAATTATAGTCCTTCGTATACTAAACCTCCCTGACATCAAGCTTTCCTCTTAACCTCACTAAGTTGATCACAACAGTGCGGTCAAGTTTGCTACAGAAAACTTGTGAAGCTTGTTTCTTTCTACTCTCAATGCTTGTGATCATTTCATTACTTCAGGGCTGCTCTATCTTGGAGGGACTTCACCGTAGACAACGTTTGCTTTCCTGTCAAGCCCTCTCCATGCCAGTCTACACGGTGACCATCGTTTTGGCATGCAGTAGACGCGCCCCGAGCGTCGTTTTGCTTCGGGCCCTCTCCTGCTCAGCGCCTCAGCATGCACGGGCATGTCTCGCAGCTCTGCCTCGTCGTCCTCTTCTCCCTGGACCCCTCTCCCCCTCCCGCAGCTCGCTCGCTGGCGCTCGTCGCCACGCGCCCGCTGATGAACTGTAGATGACCGTTGTCTTCCTCATCTGGCCGTTTCTTCCCCGTGCCCCCCTGTCCTCCTCAGTCCTGTGAGACCCTCCCCTGTTCCTCTCCCGTCCCCAATCTTCGAGGTCGCGAGTGTGCCCACGCATCCGCGGATCTGGCCACGCGTCCGCCGCGGCCACCGGCTTGGCCACCCCTCCCCTCGCTTATTTAAGCCGCCCGGCCGCGTCTCTTCTCACCATCCACTCCCTCTCTTTCCCAGAACCGCCCCAACCACTCATCCGAGCTCGAGGAGTTCCCAAGCCTTCCCATGGCGCCTCGGCTGCCGCTACCTTCACTCTAAATTCCGGCGAGCCGGGCCCTCTCCCTCCTTCTCTCCACCGCCAGATGAACCATCGCACTCCGGCGGACCTCCCCAGCACCTCGCCCGACCGCCGAAGGACCGCAACCCTGACACTGTGTCTACCACGATCACACCTCCGCTCATCCCCGAGCTCCTCGACGGCCGTGCGGTGCACCGGCGGACGCGCCTCGCTTCCCCGAGCATGCTGGAAGTCGGAGCACGGCGAACGCTAGACGGAGCCGCACAGAGTCCACCTCGGGGCTGGCCGGTCTCACCTCGCCCCTGTGCTGTTGGGAGGAAGAAGGAGAAGGCCAAGAGGAGAGAGAGAGGTGAGGCGGGACCCACCTGGCGGTGCCACAAGGCCCGGCCCCGCCCTGCCAGCGTGGATAAGTGGAGGCGTACTCCACCAGAATACGTCTTCCCTTCCCAGAAGCGTATTCTTCTTCTACTTTAGCCCAAAATGCGCTTTCACTCAGTGAAAGCGTATTTCCAGAAGATGCGCTTTCTGTTTTTCAGTTAGGGGCCAATTTGTGAAGATTTCCTTTACAGATAGGTCCCTGGCAATCAAACCCTTATATCTTTTCACTCGCAACTCCGATTCAGGTGATTCCAAAGCCCACTTCTTCATTTCGTAGAGCCCGTTCTGTTGGTATCATTTTCATGATATTGTCACATTCTAAAAATGACCATTTTTCCCTTGCCCTAGTTTAGCCCCCTCTGAGAGTGAAAGTTTTCCGGCCATTCTTTCCGCGAGCTTCTCGCACTTCTTTCCGGTGAATCCAGTTCCCCTAGGCAAGCCACACCCTCCGTTTGCATGATTGCAATGCAATGCCATGGTTTAAATTATTTAAACTTATTTAAAATATTGCATTAGCTATGTATGATTTGTTCATGGCATTTCTTGAAGTTGTGTTGATCTTGCTACTGCCATGATGTTCATTGGATTCCTAGGACTAATAGTTGGATTATTAGTGGCCCGTATGATTATTTGTATGATAGTATTTGATATTATGCTTTGGAGTATTACTTTGGATATGATGCTATCTTGTTGACCTATGGTTAGCTATCTTGTTCTTGTTATTGGATTAGTAGTTTCTTGGTACTTGGATTCCTCATGATCTTAGTTGATATGCTACCCTCGGAGTATTAGGTTACGACTATATTGTTCTCTGGATTACTTGTTGGATATTTCTATGACTTGGATCACAGGTTGATAGATGATATCGGTGTATCAATTATCTCAGATATATTTTTGGGGACAAATTCCGTCATTTCGTTGGTCAGGTGCCACGGAACCGGGCTTTTCCAGTGCAACCACATTTGCCTCTATGGGAGGTCCCTAATCCGGTCTATTGCTATGCCTCTCGCCGGTGCCTCCACCTAGGGAAGGTTATGCGCGTGCGCTACCCTGATCAGGTAGGCCGATATAAGCCTTGTGTGCCCGAGTTGTTTGCGTGCTTTTGTCCCCGTTTGGGACCGTTTTTGTTTTGCCACGATGGTGGCCGTTGGGTGTCATGAGGTGACATCAGGGCCACCCAGGACTGATCCCAAAGGGGAGTTGGTCAGAGTGGCTGGGAGAGTGTCATGGCAGTAGACTGGTTTTGTCGGAACACTGTTGCTCCACCCGAATGGGAGCACGAGGCCATGGGTTCTGTGATGTGGGTACAGTGGGCTAGTGTGTGTTTAATATATTGATAGCCGCATCCTCGGTCATGGGCACAAGTTCGTACTAGGTCACACCGTCCGATCAACACTCACATGATGTAATGACTTATAGGTGATTTATATGTTGATATATTGTGAGCAGTAACTGTTTGGCAGGATGTTGATGATGATATTGGGCGATCTTGAGGATGGTCATTCAGTTTGTGATGTGGTCACACGGTGATCACGTGGAGGTATTGATCATGAGGTGATCGAGGTGACTTATTGCTTGGTCAGATAGCCAAGAGTGAGATGGTTCTTGAGATGGTGGTTCAGCAGTATTTCTAGTAGTATCATATCATGTTTAGTAGTTGCTTTATCATAGTAGTTATTAATATTAACCTGTTAATGCTATGTTATTGTCTTGCCTTGATGCTTTTGGTTGTTCTGGGCTTGCAAGTACATTCAATGTACTAACCTGGCGTGTCATGCCAGATTGCAGGTGATGCCGTGATTGATTGATTGCTTGTCGAGGTTACCGATCATGCAAGCTAGATCGTGTCACAGCTAGAGTCCCTACAGAGTGGAGTTCACAACCTTTGTCGTTGTTCTTCTGCTAGAAGTTATTCCGCTGCTAGCATAGAGCTACCTTAGCAGGCATAGTGTCGTCATGCTGATGTGATCCTTTGTAACATCAGACCTTTGTATCCCTTATCCTTTGTAATAAGAGCTTATTTGTTCTATGTCAAGCAGCCCAGAGATCAAGGTAAGTCTTCTGGAATACGGCACTGCTTGACATAGAACAAATTAGCTCTTATTACAAAGGATAATGGATACAAAGGTCTGGTGTTACAAAGGATCACATCAGCACAGCGACACTACGCCTGCTAAGATAGCTCTATGCTAGCAGCGGAACAACGACGAAGGTGGTGAACTCCCCTCCGCAGGGACTCTGGCTGGGACACGATCTAGCTCGCACGATCGGTAACCTTGACAAGCAATCAATCAATCACGACATCACCTGCAATCTTGCATGACTCGCCAGGTCAGTACATTGAATGTACTTGCAAGCTCACAACAACGAAAAGCATCAAGGCAAGACAATAACATAGCATTAACAGGTTAAGTTATTAACAACTACTATGATGAAGCAACTACTAAACATGATATGATACTACTAGAAATATTGCTGAACCACCATCTCAAGAACCATCTCACTCTTGGCTATCTGGCCAAGCAATAAGTCATCTCGATCAGCTCATGTTCAATACCTCCATGTGATCACCGTGTGACCACATCACAAACTGAATGACCATCCTAAAGATCATCCCAACATCATCATCGACATCCTGTCAAACTGCACTACTCAAATATAACCACATATAAATCATCTATAAGTCATTCCATCATCTGAGTGTTGATCAAATGGTGTGACCTAGTATGAACTTGTGCCCATGACCGAGGACGCGGCTATCGATAGAATAAACACACACTCTATAGAAGTTAGCACACTGTACCCACATCACAGAGCCCATGGCTTCGTGCTCACATTCGGGTGGACCAACGACGTTCTGACAAAACCAGTCTACTGCCATGACACTCTCCCGGCCACTCCGACCAACTCCCCTTTGGGATCAGTCCTGGGTGGCCCTGATGTCACCTCATGACACCCAATAGCCACCGTTGTGGAAAAACAAAAACGGTCCCAAACGGGGACAAAAACGCGCAAACAACTTGGGCCACAAGGCTTATACCGGCCTAGCTGATCAGGGTGGCGCACGCGTATAACCTTCCCGAGTTGGAGGCACCGGCGAGAGGCATAACAATAGACCACATTAGGGCCCTCCCATAGAGGCATATGTGGTTGCGTTGGAAAAGCCAGGTTCGGTGGCACCTGGCCAACTAAATGATGGAATTTATCCCCAAGATATATCTGTGATAACCGATACTCCAATATGATCTATCAACCTATAATCCAAGTCATAGAAATATCCAACAAATAATCTAGATATAGTCATAACCTCATACTCTGAGGGTAGCATATCAACTAAGATCATGATGAATCCGAGAAACATGATACTACTAATCCAATAGCAAGAGCAAAGTATTAACCTAAGATCCACATGATAACATCATATCCAAAATAATACTCCAAAGCATAATATCAATTACCATCATGAAAATAATCATAATAGCCACTAATAATCAAATGGCAACATGTCATCCTCATAAACTGCAAAATATTAGTCCTAAAACTCCAATCAACATCATGGCAGTAGCACGATCAACACAACTCCAAGAAATGCCATGAATAAATCATACATAGCTAATGCAATATTTTGAATAGGTTTAAATAATTTAAACCATGGCATTGCATTGCAATCACGAAAATGGAGGGTGTGGCTTGCCTGGGAGGGATAGGTACATCGGAAGGAAGTGCGAGAAGCTCGCAGAGCGAATCGCTGGAAAACGTTCTCTCTTAGAGGGGGCTGAATAAGGGCAAGGGCATAATGGTCATTTTCTGAATATGACAACATCATGAAAATGATACCAACAGAACGGGCTCGACGAGACGAAGAAGTGGGCATTGAAATCACCTCATTTTGAATTGTGAGCAAAAAGTTATAAAGCTTTTTATGCCAGGGACCCATCTGTAATTACAATAATCATAAACAGGCCCTCGACTGGAAAAACAGAACGCGTCTTTGGGAGAATACGCTTTCTAACAGAGAAAACGTAAACTTGGTCGAAGCAAAGCGAAAGTACGCTTTCCGCGACTGCAGGCGTATTTGGGAAAACTCGCGTCCACTTAAATGACGTGGCGGCGAGGGGGTCAACGGCCAGAGACCGACATGTGGGGCCCGCGGGAAGGCGGGGCCCGCCTGGCCTTCATCTTCAACTGCCTACATTGGCGCCCGACGGAGCAGAGGGAGGTGCGCGGTGCCGGCGTTCGCCCGGGCGGCTCCGGCCACCTCCGGCGGAGCGCCGGGTACCAGCGTGCTCGCCGGAGTACGACACGTCGGGAAGGCCCACTAGGGATGGTAGGGGAGGGCCACAGAGCACCTGGTACCGGCCATGGCCGACGGCGGCTTCGACCGGACTTGGGCCCGGTGCCACGGGTCGCTGGAGACAGAGATGACGGGTGGGGAAGAGTTGCCGGACAGCGGGAGCGCTCCGGGTGCTTAAGAGAAGGAGGGAGGGGCTCGACAGCAACCGAATTTAGGAAGAGGGTGCCGGCGGCCAAGGCGGCAGTGGAGAGAGATGAGGGGTCGTCAAGCTCAATTGAGTGGTCGGGGGCACCACTGGAATGGTGGGGAGGAGGTTGGTGAGGTCGGGAGCGGTCGAGGACGGCTTAAATAGCCAGGGGAGGAGGTGCCGCGCTGGCGTTGCCGTAGACGCGTGGCCGGAGCCGCGGACGCGTGGGCACGCATGCGAGCTCGGTGGTAGGCGATGGGAGAGGAACAGGCCAGGTCACGGGGCAGTGGATGGAGCCAGGGGCACGGGGAGGAAGAGACGAGCGCCATTGAAGCCATGCCGGCCACTATTTGCCCGTGGGCGCGCGACGATGAGCGCTAGCGAGCGAGCTGCGGGAGGGGGAGAGGGTTCCAAGGAGAAGAGGACGATGAGGCAGAGCTGCTAGAAACACCCGTGGATGCTGAGATGCTGAGCAGGATAGGGCCCGAAGCAAAACGACGCTCGGGGCACGTCTACTTCATGCCAAAATGGTGGTCACCGTGCAGACTGGCATGGAGATGGCTTGAGAGGCAAGCAAACCTTGTCTATGGTGAAGTCCCTCCAAGATAGAGCAGCCTTGAAGCAATGAAGCGATCACAGGCACAGAGAGCAGAAAGAAACAAGCATCACAAGTTTGATGCAGCAAACTTGGAGCAAGTGGTGCAGTGAAATGAGATGATATAAGAACAAGATATGATGTCTGGGGTGATTAGGTTAGGAAGGACTATGGTCCTGTGCAATTAGAGAGGAATTGGACCACAAAACAACCTAGTTGCTTTGTAACAGCAGATTTGGTCCAGAAAATGGATTTGGATGATGCACTCACATGGAGTATCAACTTGAGCTAAAATTTGGCATGGGATGATGACTTGGACATATAAAGATGTTGTAAAAATTTCATACAATTTGGACTTGCCAAAATGGTACTTCCTTCACAGTTATCCTCTCTGTCCAGAAACTTGAGATCATTTTGGAGAGAAAATGGATTGTTCAAATGATCCCAAATTTGGTGGAGAGAAGTGACATTGGTAGGAGAATGATCTGGTAATTTTTCAGAATTAATGAAGAAATATACAATATACTTGCTTCACAACGTGAAAATATTGCCAGCAGCGAAGATTTGATGTTGTGCTCACATAGATGATTGGATGGACCTGAAAATTGGAGGAGTGTGATGATATGAGCACATGAAGGAGCGTGCAAAATTTCAACTCATTTGGGTACTCCTAGCTAGTACTTCATTCACAATGGCTTCTATTTGACAGAAACTTTGAAAAATTGTTGAGGAAGATTCACTAGGCAAATGGAGCTGAATTTTGGCATGAGGCAGTGAAATCATGCCCAAAAAGTTTGGGAGCAATCAAGAAAGGATAGGTGGCACTTCCTTCACAGAAAACCGCACTGGACAGAAATGAAGAATAATTATTGGGGAATTATTGTTGGGTTAGGACAGGGAAGTTTGGGCATACTTGAGCAATATATGACCCAAAGAAATTATGAGAGTTATTTGGGAATTTTGTGGAAGACAGAAATATAGGTTGCTTCCCAACCTAGGTCAAACAGGGTTATTCCTTTAATAGAAAAAGGAATATTCCCTAGAAAAGAATTTTGAGGTTGAGCTAGAATGAAAATGACATGATCTTGGGAAAGATTTAAGAATAATGAGCCACATGGGAGAAGAAAGGATGATGATCTCCCAGGTTGCAAGTCCACAGATCCACCCCAAAAAGAAAATCAGGGCAAAAACCAAATAAATCAAAAAAGGAAAAAGAAAGGGCCAAAAACCAGGGTGTTTGTTTCCCGTGGATCCCTTGTTGGTGAGCCAGGATAAGCGTTCAAGCCAGAGTCCCTGTGGAGTGGAGTCCATCACTGTCGTCGTTATTCAGCTGCTAGAAGTTATTCCGCTGCGATTAGTTGTTCTACTGCCAGCATAGAGCAACCTTGGCAGGCATAGTGCCGCAGTGCCGATGTAATTCCCTTGTACCCCTATCGACTGTAATAAAGAGCCGATTTGTTCTATTCCAAGCAGTGTCATATTCCAGAAGACTTGTTCTCTGGGCTGGAATACAGCGCATTCCGGTCTCTGAGCCGGGGTGCCACAATGGTTGGTATCAGAGCAGGTCTGGCTGAAGGACACCCTAGTCCGCGCGAACGTTAGAAAACGATAGTATAGAGTCTTGTCAGTATGCTACATTTGATGTTGCATTTGTTTGTTGCATAGCATGCATATAGACTCATTATGCTGTCAATAATGATTGATCTTGTGAGTGTAGGTGGCATCGGTTTCGATCCACTACCTACACCCTCCTTCTTTGCATACCTGCTCTTCGGTGTTCAGCGTCATGTTTGTCCCAGCAGAGTGATGCTGAGGTACCAAGTGTTCTAGACACCATCTGCGGGTATCACATCCTTATCCTTCCACCAGTCACCCCAACCTTTTTGGTGATAGCCATGTTTCTATCCCGAATCATGCCATTCATCTCGCCATGTTGGCAACCCTTACAGATCTCTGCTATCAGAAAAGGGCATTGTCGGCAGGCCTTGTTTTTCACCTCTACCCTACCATGTCACCCCATTCTTTGGACGTGTACGGTTCCCTTCCGTATGCCTGATGATGGTGTGTTCGTGACCTCCGTGTTCCACCACATGATCACCTAGTCTGTCCTCACCTCCGTGTCCACCGAGATGCAACCGGTGTTGAGCCAGCTCTTGGTGTAGCCTTGTTTACACCAACTCCTTCCACACGTGGATTCACTTTCATGCACACTGCCACAACATATTAGAGCGTAATACCGGAGTTTCCGTGAGATTTGTGTGCTTAAGTATGCATGCATATTATTGTTGTGAGTAGTAGTAATATGTGATGTTGTTTGAATATAATATTATTTGTATGCCTTGTGTGTTTTGTTTTTCTCGTTTGTTCTGCTTCTTTCTTTGGGCCCTTGGTGTTTCCTTATTTTCCCCTTATTAAAGTTGCTCGTCAACCGACACCGGTCTGGACAAATCAGCAAGGAGTTCAAATATTTGGAAGCTCAGATAAATAGTACGTATTTCTCAGCCAACTGCACTGAATGTGGAATATCTGGTCTGGCTACAAATAATATCCTCGCTTGATTATCAGCATCAAGTATACATCAGTGTGCAATCTTCACAGCCGTAATGATGAAATCAGCTGGAAGATAAGTCGTGTGCAAGACCAATTGTATATTATCTGTTAAAGCTATGGTTTATATACAAGGTTGATTATGTTATGAGTAAGATTTGAAAAATGCTATACCCCGGAAGCAAGTCAGAATGTACTATGAGATCAGTGCTCCGCAAGAAGGATAGTTGAACAACCTTTTTCATATGAGTAATCGGCAGCAGAAATAGTAAAGGGTATATATATGACATTCAGTCAACATACCACAGTAAAAAGCTTCTGGTGTAAGCAACCCAGTCTTCCCTCGCAAGCTACCTGGAAAGCTTCCAATGCAAGATTCCTCTATCTTCTCGAGCACGATAGGTGGATGACTTCCTGGGTAAGGTACTCTACCTTCTTCGGTACGCCACCGCAAAAGCTTCCGGCACAAGGTACCGAGTCTTCCCCAGCAAGTATTTAAGGGGGGAAGCTTCTAAAGTACGGTACCCATTCTTCCTCAACAAGCTATCCCGATGAAAGCTTTGAGCACAAGCTATTCAGTCTTCCTCAGCGCGATGGATTTTAGCACAAGCTTCCTCGGTATGGCACTGGTACAAGGTATTACACAGCAAGTTGACAACATATGGCAGTGCATCTCAAAAATCAGATCCACAACAGTTTGGTCAGGAACACGAGCCAATTTGGACACAAGTGTCTCCCTCAGGAACCAAATAATCAGCTACACATGCTTTCATTGTGAGCATACAACCAAGGTCTTGCAAGTCACTCGAACGATGATGTAAATAGAATCTGACAACCACATGAGTATTATTAAAAGAAGGAAGCCAGTTATACACCACAGTGTGACAAAGGACTATGAAGATTGATGACAAAAGTGAGCTCTGTACAAGTACCTGTCAACCTGGAATATGATCCTGATGAGCCCTTGTCAACTTTTCTCCGGTGATGGCACCACACCCGTGTTCTGAGCTGTTTTTGGCTGTCCGAGGTGGATGCCGATTTTATATTTCTCTATTTAACAACTGTCACGAGTTCTGAGTTGCTTTTCGCCCGTCTCGTACAATTGTTGAGTTTCGTTTTGTGATAGTGGCCCTATGCTCTGAGATGCTTTTCGGCCATCTTAGGTAACTGCCACTTTCTTCTTATCAACATGGTATCATGCTCTGAGCTGATTTTCGGCCGTCTTGAGCCGCGGTTGAGCTATTTCAGTAATGTCCTAGATCTAAGTTGTAAAGACCGTTCTAGTGGCTACTGATTTATTTGCCGATTTCTTGCAAGGGTTTAGATGATCATTTCGCTACGGTTAAAACTTGAGAGGCGATGAGCCTGCCATCTAAACGATGTTACCATGACAGGAGATGAGGTTAAAAGTACGCTTGTTGAAATATTTCCCGTGACAGTACAAATAGTCCCACAAATATGAGGAACAATATTCTCGGAGCATGTGCACTCAATACGGGAATCGGTTAAAGGATAATCTGCCTTGAACAAGATTCTTCTGCCAGAACCACCGTCAGTTCAGTTTGTGGATACTATCGATTGTAAGGTCGTACCCCTTTATGCTGGTCCTGACAAACGACAGTCAAATCTTTGGCAAGGATTGGATACTCACGACAGTGGAGCTAGCCAAGGTGATTCAGAAATCCCTGCCAGAAGTCAGATTTACGTCAGGGGAATAGTATGATTCACAACACTGTGTTGAACCCGGTGGGACACGCAGCTATTTGAGCAACCCAATGCAAGGAGTAAGATATGTGGTGTCCACCAAGGAAGTTGTTCACAACTCCATGGAATGTGGTCAGTGTGACACATCCAGCAGAAACAACTCTCGGACCTGTGAGACGGGCATATATTGCAGTCATGATAATCTACCGCACCCCGTTAAGCCGACAGCTATAAAAGAATTGGGAGTCAAAGAACTATGAGGTAAGGCCCGTCAGCACATGGATACAGTGAAGCAAACCACCCCAGAGTCAGGCAGTCACTCAGATGAAATTTTATGGGTACATAATATAAAGGAAAAAGGATACCTGAGTTGGAAATGGTTTCCTTAAGTCCGAATATTCATACTTGTTCCTTGAGCAACCAAATCTCCAGGACGAGATTTATTTAAGGGGGGAAGGTTTGTCACACCCTGATTTTTGGCCCTTTCTTTTTCTTTCGGATTTATTTAATTTTTTTATTTGAATTACTTTTCTGTGGCTCTGTGGTCCTGAAACCTGAGAAGATCATCTCTTCTCAGGCTCCCAGTGGCTTGTCATCCTCAAAACCATCTCAAGACCTTGTCATTTTCATCTTAGCCCAATCCCAATATTCCTTTTTATTGGGAATATTCCTTTTTCTATTAAAGGAATAATCCTTTTTGCCCTAGGTTGTGAAACAACCTATATTTCTGTCACTCCAAAAATTCCCAAATAATTCTCATAAATTGTTTGGGTCATATATTCCACATATATGTCAAAATCCTTCCTTGGCATCATCAAAGATAATTCACAAATATTCCTTTTCTCATTCTGCCTTAAGTGGCTTTTTGAGAAGGAAGTGTCATTTATCTTTGCTTGATTGACCCCAAACTTTTTGGACACCTTTTCATGTCCATATAATTGCCTCCTGTCAAAATTCAACTCAATTTTCCTAGTGAATATTTCTGAGCAATTTTTCAAAGTTCCTGTCTAAGGGAATTCTTTGTGAAGGAAGTACTAGCTAGGTCAATCCAAATGAGTTGAAATTTTGCAAAGTCCTTCATATGATCAAATTGTCACTTTCCACAAGATTTGGGCTCATTTTATCACTCTATGTGAGCTCATCATCAAATCTTGGTTTCTAGTTAGATTTTCAGGTTGTGAAGCAACTATATTTTATATAGCTTCATTTTTTCTGAAAGTTTACAAGGACATTACCCTAGCCATATAACTTCTCTCCACCAAATGTTGGATCATTTCATCTAGCTAATATTCCTCTATTATTTTCTCAAGTTTCTGGACAGAGAGGATGTCTGTGAAGGAAGTACCATTTTGGCAAGTCCAAATGGTATGAAATTTTTACAGAATATTTATATGTCCAAATCATCATCCCATACCAAATTTCACCTCAAGTGGCTACACTATGTGAGTGCCCCTTCATGATCAAGTTTCTGGACCAATTATGCTGTTGGAAAGCAACCATGTTTAATATTGGCCCATTTCTCCTCCAAATTAACAGGATGATAGTCCTTCGTAAACTAAACACACTAGACATGGAGTTTGGCTCTTTCCTCTTCCATGTTGATCACTAGTGCGCAACCAAGTTTGTTACAGCAAACTTTCATCAATGCCTCCCCTCGCTACAGAGCCTCTCCTCTTGATATTTCACCTTCCACAGCCCCACTGATGCAGAGACAACACCACAGACAAGGTTTTCCAGCCCATCGTCCTTTGCGTGCCATGTCAAGCGGTGACCACTGCTTTGGCATGCCATGGACGCGAGTTGCGTGTCATTTGCTTTGGGCCCCTCCCGTGCTCGTCGTTCTCACGAGCCCCAACATGTCCAACAACTCTCCCGTGCCGCCTCCGTCCCCCTGGACCCCTCTCCCCCTCCTGTAGCTCGCTCATTGGAGCTCGTCGCCGCGTGCCCACGGGCAAACTGTGCCCGCTTCGGCTCTGTTCGCCCCGGGCCTCTTCCTCCCCGTGCCCCTTGGTCTCCTCTGCCCCGTGAACCCACTGTGCTCGCCCGTCGTCTCTGAGCGCCCTCCCATGAACCCTGTCGTTGCTAGAGCTTTGGCCGAGCTCGCGCGGCGGTGACCGGCTCGGGCACCCGTGCCCCGGCTATATATAGGCCTCCCCCAAGCCCTCCAAGCTCACCCACGGCCTCTTCCCCCTCTGATACGTCTCCAAGGTATCTATAATTTATGAAGTATTCATGTTGTTATTTTATCATTCTTGGATGTTTTACAATCTTTTTATGGCAACTTTATGTCATTTTTTGGGACTAACCTATTGACCCAGTGCCCAGTGCCAGTTGCTATTTTTTTGCTCGTTTTTTACATCACAGGAAATCAATATAGAACGGAGTCCAAACACCGTGAAACTTGCTAGAGATTTTTTATGGACCAGAACACCCAAGATGGGCCAGAGCAGCAGCTGGGGGTGCCCCGAGGGGGGCACAACCCACCAGGGCGCGCCTGGGGGCCCAGGCGCGCCCAGGTGGGTTGTGGCCACCTCGGTGGCCTCCCGCACCCCCGCTTTACCCTATAAATATTCCAAAACCCTTAGAGGTTAACCTAGATTATAAGTTCCACCGCCGCAAAACTCCGTAGCCACCAAAAACCAATCTAGACCCTTTCCGGCACCCTGCCGGAGGGGTGAATCATCTCTGGTGGCCATCTTCATCATCCCGGCGGCCACCATGATGAGAAGGGAGTAGTCCACCCTCGGGGCGGAGGGTTTGTACCAGTAGCTATGTGTTTAATCTCTCTCTCTCTCTCTCTCGTGTTCTTCAGATGTCACGATCTTTATGTATCGCGGGCTGTGTTAATATAGTCGGATCATATGGTGTTTTCCCCTCTCTATCTTGTCGTGATGATTTGAGTTTTCCCTTTGAGATTTCGTTGTTATCGGATTGAATACTTCTATGGATTTGAGAACACTTGATATATGGCTTACAATTGAATACTCGTGGTGACAATGGGGTATCGTATTGATTCACTGTCACGACCGGTTTTTCAATAAAATGATTATTGAGAGACCAATCCCTTTTACGGACCAGCGAGGAAGAATTCCTTCTCACTGGTAGATAATATCTTGGTCACAGAAGAAAAAATACCAGGAGTACTAAATATAATACAAGGTTGAGCAGAGACAGCCCAACAATTTATTACATGCACGCCGCTAAAACAAGACGGCGGATAGGGTGGCAAACTACTAACTTACGATAATAACGGTGGTGGAAATATCATCGCGAAGCGAGTGATATGATTCCAGGAGACTACAACTCATCGAGCGTCGGAGTGAGGCTCGAGGAGACTTATTGCGGGTGGCGGAAGCGAATACAATACAGGTGACCAAAGTCCGGGATCGCGCAGGACTGACTGGGACTCCTCTAGGCATCGGACGCGCTATCAAACTCTTCATCCAAGAGATCGCCTTCGTCAACATCTGGCCAAATCAACAAGCCAGGTGAGTACTATGGAAGTACTCGCAAGAAAGTTCGGACATAAGATATAACAAATGTAAACATGAAGCATATGAACAAGTTAACCGGTGCGATTAGACATAGCGGTAATAAATACTGGGTGCCAAGCGAGGGTCTGAATGACGCCTCGAGCGGAAACTGCGGAATAGTAATACTGGTGCCAAACGAGTGTCTGAAAGACTCCTCGAGCGGAAAATGCGGAATATTAATGCGGGTACCAAACGAGTGTCTGAAAGACTCCTCGAGCGGAAAATGCGGAATATTAATGCGGGTACCAAATGAGTGTCTGAAAGACTCCTCGAGCGGAAAATGCGGAATATTAATGCGGGTACCAAACGAGTGTCTGAAAGACTCCTCGAGCGGAAAATGCGGAATAATAATGCCACAGTCGGGCGTCGGGGCGACACCACATAAAGGGCTTATAACAGAAAATAATAGACAGTTCATGCCGCAGTCGGACGTCTGAGCGACATCACATAAAGGGCTTATATGTAAAGTAAGAAACGAGTACACGCCATAGTCGGACGTCTGCGCGACGTCTCATAAAGGGCTTATATCACAACTCATTAATACAATAGTTCGGGAACATAAATCATCACAAGCATGAGGCAAATATAAAGTTAGTCCATCCACAGGAATAACAATAAATCTGAATTTACCACTTGAGCTTGTTCACCGGGGACAAGTTTTTCACACAGATAGATATGGATGTAATACTTACACTGCTTGATCATGGATACGATGATTTGGAAAGAATTGACTCTGCAGAGTTTGTACTTAACCACAGCCAACGGATTTCAGTAGTCCCGGGGACTAGTTCCGTCTACGGTGTTTTGGAAGAAACACGTCTAACCAGTACACACCAAATTCATCCATCCGAAGCCAGGGATCACCCTCGGCAACATTCAAGAAAAACCTTGAGACGGGGAGGCTACAACCTCGCATAGCATGGGATCAAATTTCTATACGCGCGCTTTAAGGGGGTGCCCCCCCTCTCGGTCCCAACCGGAAACACCCATGCCCCCTGACCGAATGACTGGCTTTAATCCTGGGCCAAGGTACCATCATCCCGGCCTCTCTGTTTGGTGTGTACACGGAAAGAGGTTACCAACTTACTAAACCGCATCCTGGCAATGAGACATGTGGTAGCACGGAAAGGGGAAAGAACGGTAACGCGGCTCCAACCACGTTAACGTCGGAGAAAGTCGGATGACGCAAGGCTGGCATGCCACAACAGTACCACCTTGCTGCCCTTCATGTCACCACATGATTAGGCCATCTCTCATCAGAGATCATCGCAACTTTGGAACATGCGGGAAAAGATCGACAACGTGGCTCCAACCACGTTAACGTCGAAGAAAGTCGGATGACGCAAGGCTGGTATGCTACAACAGTACCACCTTGCTGCCCTTCATGTCACCACATGATTAGGCCACCTCTCATCAGAGGTCATCGCAACTTTGGAACAACCGGGTCATTGCCTTACAAGCAACAAGGTATTTACCGACACTTATATGCCACGCACAAACTCTCATGTGAACATGTAAAACACCTGTCATATCAAATGTTCAAAACATGCTTGCCTGGTTCGGAGAAGTCGGAGTTTAGCTCGGCGAAGTTCGCGGTTCCGTCACCTCTCCCGGAACCTACGGCAATCACGAAACGGGTACTAATGTGAAAACCAACACATGCACAGAAACTTTTCAAAATATTTTTCAAATAAATCCCATAAAAAGCTAGACAAAATTTGAAGATTGTCAGAAAAAGAATCACTCAAAAATACCTTTTTATTAAAAAGTTATAAAGGTTTCTGTCCAGGGACTTATCTGTAATGAAACAGAAAAGTTCCAGGGTTTTAACTGAGAAAACAGAAAACGCTTCGGTTGGGAATGCACAAGCGCAAAGGAGAAAACGTATTCTGCACGAAGGCGCCAACAGAAAACGGTTTGCGAATAAAAGAACAGAGGCTGACACGCGGGGTCCACATGTCAGGTTTGAAAAGCTCGCCGGCGCCCGAAGACTGCGGTGGACGCCGGCGTCGAACCACGGCGAGTTAGGGGGAACGGAGGGTACCAAGAGCTTCAGCGTCCTCTTCCGTGTCGGTGGGTGGTGGACTCGTCCAACGGGGAGCACCACGTCGACGGCGACACTTTCTCCGGCGGACGGCGGCTCGGGTGAGGATGGGGAACTCCAGTGGAGGGCTGCAAGCTTCAAATTGAAGTGCGGGTCAGAAAGAGGGATGCATGGTGAAGCTACTGGCAAGAGAATGGGGGCGGAGGAGCACACACGGGGGCGAATCGGGCTGGATCCCGTGGCGGGTCGCGGCGGCCGGAGTCAAGGAAGGAGACCTCCTCGGGGCTCTTCTAGTGGCTAGGCCTGCTCTAGGGGGAGTGCAGGGCTGGTGGGTGCTCGAGTTGAAGCTCGGGGCCTCTATTTATAGGAAGATCGACGGGGTGGCCGTGAACGGAGAATCTCCGGCGAGCGATTACGGCGGAGCAGTGGATTGGCAGGGGGCTTGAGCGGCCGGGCAGCATCAGTGGAGGTTACTGGATTCGTTTTGCAGCTAAACGGGGTCGGTCTTGGCGTAATGGCGTCGGTCCACGGTGAGGTGACCGCACGGGCTCAACGGCGGCAGAGAGCGCGCTCCGCGCCCTGCGGTTCATGACGAGAGCGGCAGCGCGTTCGGGGGAGTGGAAGGCCATGCGGCGAGCTCCGGTGGTTTGGGCGGTGCTGGGTGGCGTCGTCGGCGCCGTGTCTCCCGCTGGCGTCCGCAAAGCCGCCGCCGGCGTCGGTCATGGGGCGGCGCACCTTCTGCTGCTCGTCGCCGACGCCCGCAAGGCGCCAGACGTTCGTGCGGTGCGGGAACAAGGAGGCGGGGACGAGGAGCAAGGCGACGCGGTGGCACTGGCGAGATCGACGTCCTCCTCTGAAGAAAACGACAGCAGCCACTGACTGAATCTCTGAACTTTCTGAACTTTGACAAAGACAGTGCACTGCAGGTGTTCGACAGAAGGTTTTGGCTATGAGATAAATTTTTCTGGAGCTGTAACTTGGTGAGATGACCACTCAAGGCACCCAGGGGCTGCCTGATTTTACTTGGAATTTTTGGAGAAGGTTTGGAATGAATTTCACCAAATTTGACAAATCTGGTCCAAACTTGTAGCAAGTGTAGTTTGAAAATTTTGAACTGAAGACCAGTGGATCTTCATGGTTCTAGGTTGAGGGTACAAAGGACTAGGAGGGGAAAAAGGTTTGGTGCCAAAAATCAAGACAGAAAGTGGAGTTCCTTTGTAAATCTCCAAGTGGTAGAATAGAAGACAGAAATTTGTTTGAATGGAAAAAAAATCACATGGGGAGGTTCAACTTGCTGGATTTGATGCAAATCATGATCCAGAGGTGAGGGAGTGGTTAGGAGAGAGGATTTGCACTAATGCCATGGCAAGAAGGAATTGTTGAAAGTGGCAAAGGATATTCCAAAAGCCATAGTGCAAATTCAAAAAGGTTTTCAAAGGTTATTTTCCCCAAAAGAAAAACATTTTGTCTTGAGTCCAAATGAAAGGCAAGAACTTCCAAGACTAAAGGCAGATCGTGGGTGAATCCAAATAAAACTTTTGCCATAAAGAAAAATATATGAGAGGGAGAGTTCTCTTGAAGAAAAATCTAAATCACTCCCCTCAAGTCAAATAAAATCTTTTGAAAAAAAATCCAAATAAAAACTTGGGTGTCACATTCACTTGATATATGTTCTGGCACTCAACTTGCGGATTCCCGAGGTGACATTGGGGTAATCTATGCATAGGGGTTGATGCACATTCTTGTCTTTGTTTCTCCGGTAGAAATCTTGGGGCACTCTTCCAAGTTCTTTGTGTTGGATTGAGTATTATGAATATGAATTTGCTTTGGTGTTATTTTAGTACGAACTCTAGGATAGATCGAACAGAAAGAATAGTTTTGTGTTATTTTAGTACGGACTCTTGAAAAGATCGAACGGAAAGAATAGCTTTGAGGTGGTTTCGTACCCTACAAACAATTTATTCTTATGTTCTCCGCTAGATAGGAACTTTGGAGTGATTCTTCGTCGCACTTTGAGGGATGGTTATAGGATCCAATTATATTAGCACTGTTGAGAGATTGCACTAGCGAAAGTACGGACCCTAGGCCTCATTTTCACGCATCGCGGTGTCGTTTTTGTGCCCATTTACTATTTGCTACCTTGCTGCTTTTATGTATTCAGATTATAGAAACATATTTCTACCATCCATATTACACTTTTATCACCATCTCTTCGCCGAACTAGTGCACCTATACAATTTGCCATTGTATTGGGTGTGTTGGGGACACAAGAGATTTCTTGTATTTGGTTGCAGGGTCGTTTGAGAGATCTTCATCCTACACATCTCACGGATCGATAAACCTTAGGTCATCCACTTGAGGGAAAATTGCTACTATCCTATAAAACTCTGCGCTTGGAGGCCCAATACGTGTCTACAAGAATATAGTTGCGTAGTAGACATCAAGTTCCTTTCCGGCCCCGTTGCTGGGGATGGGAGTGCTTGAAGGTATATCTTTAGATCTTGCAATTGAATCTTTTAGTTTCTTGTTTATCACTAGTTTGGTCTATAGAAGAAAACTACATAAAAATGGAATTTAGGTTGCATCATATTATTGATCATCTTTATAATATTTTTCTTGAAAATGATGGTTCGGAAAATTGTGCTCAATTGTTAGAAGAAGAAGTCAATAAAATGCTTGGCACAAAATATTTGAATGATGAGCATGATTGCAATGTTGTTAGTATGAATTATTTGAATATCCGAAATGCTAATGATGATTGCACAAGTCATGACAAATATGTGTTTTATAAGCATGTCAGTTTTTGTGGAGTGAATTGGGAGTGCAATTGCACACCAAAAAGGGAAGATAGATTTTGTAAGAAGCATAAATATTTAGAAACGAAAAAGTTGCAACAGAGGCTAGACGGTTGTGCTAAAAGATTTAATTTTTTTTCGCCATCCTTGTGAACTTTGGAATGAACGTGGTCATTTAAATCTCCAATGCAAATCTTTCATGATCAAATCGTGTCCAAAAATTGTGATAACTTGATTACCCTTGAGCATCATAAAGAGCTTAGTCTTCTTTTGGGGTATGAAGAAATGAAACGTATAACTAAGGGTATTCCAAAATTTAATCTCGAGAGATTTCTTGATTTTGATCCAGAGGACATTTATATGTTTTGTGCGGTAAATTGCATTGATAATCCTTATATTTCCAACTATCTAAAGTCAAGAAAACAAATATAATATGAAGAGAGTACAAATGAAATGGAAAATATTTCCCAATACCCTCCTAGTGGTTTATTATGATGAATCAGGTAACGAGGAGGAGCTTCCTATCCAACCAATCTCATCAATAAGAAGCTTGAAAAGATTAATTAAACCCACACATGATGTGGTGAAGAAGAAGAAAAGAAGAA
This sequence comes from Aegilops tauschii subsp. strangulata, assembly GCF_002575655.3. Classification (NCBI taxonomy): domain Eukaryota; kingdom Viridiplantae; phylum Streptophyta; class Magnoliopsida; order Poales; family Poaceae; genus Aegilops; species Aegilops tauschii. Next base: position 194,946,263 of record NC_053038.3, read on the forward strand.
AGAATAGAGGTAAAAAGGTATCTCTCCCAAATAATGTTGCTCCTATTATTGTTGTGCCTCATAAAAATGAATCAAAAATAATTGTGGAAGATGATGCACTTGATGATGATTTTGTTATGCCTATTGCTTGTTGTGATGATTATGATTGGGAAGATAATGATACTTCTTATAATATTGGAAATCTTTTTGGCACCAACTTGGGAAATTATGATGATAGCAATTGATATACTGTTGGTGCTATTCATACTATTAATGATGAGAGTGATTATGCTTATGATATGAGAAGCCACAAGCTTGGGGATACTATGTTTGATGATAATGACATGTTTGAGAATTTGTTTGCTTCAATTAATGTTTGTCCCAAGCTTGGGGATGCTATGTTTAATGAAGATGATCTTTTTAGTCCACCTACTTTGAATGATCAAACTTCCTATGATGGTTGCATGCCTCCTATCTATGATGAGAACAAAGTTGCTACTTATGATGATTATTGTGATGATAATTATGTTATAAAAAGTAGTGATAATTATTGTCATAATTTTGAATATCCTTTTACTGAACATTGCTCTTTTAATGTGGGAACAATTTATAGTATTCGAGTTTCCTATGATACTCCCACTATTATGAATGAGAATAGAATTGCTTATGTGGAGAGCAATAAATTTTCTATGCTTGTGGATCCTGAAAAGAATGCTTTATGTAATGTTTGTATTCATGAATCTATTCATGATTCTACTGAAAATTATTATGAGAGAGGAACTTATGACTCATGATGCTCTTGTTATGTTTCAATTCTTATCTTTTATGCGAGCATTATTGAAATCATCATGCCTAGCTTAAAAGGCATTAAAGAAAAGCGCTTGTTGGGAGACAACCCAACACTTTTACTTACTGTTTTTATGTGTTAACATGATTAAGATACTGCATTAATCATGTTTTATTGCTTTTGTTTCAATAAAGTGCCAAGTAAAGCCTTTGGGATCATGTTGGGTCATAGTTGATTTGACCCTGCTAAAAAACAGAAACTTTTGCACTCATGAAAATAGGTCTCATTTTTAACAGAAGAGTGCTCTTGAGTTGATTTTTTTGCAGAAGTTTAATATACAAATTTCTCACGTGGTCCTAATTTCTTCATAATTTTTGAAGTATCAGAAGTATGGTAGTTATCCAGATCATTACAGACTGTTCTGTTTTTGACAGATTCTGTTTTCAATGCATAGTTTGCTTGCTTTCTAGTTTCTATGGCTTATATTGCTCAATATAAATTGTGGAAATGATATGCTAAAGTAGTAATTGTGTGAGAACAATTATGAATCTTGTCTTTTACAGTACCAAAAGTGAAATGGTTTGCTCTTTATCATACTAACCTATCTCACGAAGTTCCGTTAAGTTTTGTGTGATTAAAGTTTTCCAAGTTTTGGGTGAGATATCGATATTAGGAGAATAAGGAGTGACAAGACCCTAATCTTGGTGATTCCAAAGGCACCCCAAGATAATATTTAAGGAATATCCAAGCAACTAAGCTTGGGGATGCCCCGGAAGGCATCCCCTCTTTCGTCTCCAACATTATCGGTAACCTCACTTGGAGCTATGTTTTCATTTGTCACATGGTCTGTGTTTTGCTTGGAGCTTCAATTTATTTTGTTAATAATTTGCTTGCTGATTATTTAGAATAATTTTTTTTCATCTTTTATTTCAATAAAAGTGGCATTGATAACCTTTGCCATGCTTATCATGCAAGTATACATGTTGCTGTTTGAAAACAGAAAGTTTATCGATGTTGCAAAAATTCCCGAGGAAAGTCAGAATGTGATAAAATGTTGGAACTTTTTGGATAATAAGCTCTGATAAATTTTGTACAGTGTGGTAGAATTCATAATGTTTGGAGTTGAATAAGTATTGATACTCTTGCATTCTTTACAGACTGTACTGTTTTGGTAGATTGCTGTTATGTTTGCATTGTTTGCATATGTTTGCTTGTTTAATGATTCTATTTGAGGATAGGAGTATTAAATATGCAGAGGCATTTAGTATGCAATGTTGAATAATAATTTTAGTGATTTGCTACAGTAGATAATGATAAAGTTTTGCATTGGTTTATACTAACTTATCTGACGAGTTCTTTTTGAGTTTTGTGTGGATGAAGCTTTGAGATTTAGGAAAACCGTGATATGAGAGGAATTAAGGAGATACAATAGCTCAAGCTTGGGGATGCCCAAGGCACCCCAAGATAATATTTCAATAAGTCTCAAGCATCTAAGCTTGGGGATGCCCCGGTAGGCATCCCACCTTTCTTCTTCAACAATTATCGGTTAGTATCGGTTGAGCCTAAGTTTTTGCTTCTTCACATGAGTTGTGCTATTCTTAGAATGTCATTTTATTTTTGTTTTACTTGCTGTTTTAATAAAATACTTTGATCTGAAAGTTTTTAAATAAAATAGAGTCCTCAAATAGTTGCCAAGGAGGCTAAGTAAGCGGCATTCACATCCCGTCAACGAAGTTCTTTTCTTTGGAATTTCTCTTGTGCTTCACTTATATCCTATGAGTAAATTGTTGACTAAATTGAATGTCAGAAAGTTGAAATTATATCATGCCTAGTGGTAGCTTCACATAGGGTTCAGAAAGTGAAATCTTTTGAGGCCTGACAATCACAATATTGGTCATACAAGCAATTCACGAATAATTAGTATAAGGAAGAGAACTTTCACATGCAAATACACTATCTTGGAAATCTTTTGTGATTGTGAGCCCCCATCAAAAAATTATATGCCAAAAGTGTTGACGTTGGACAAGGGAGACAAAGTAATGATTTATGTTTGTTCATATTCACATAGAAGTTATATTGTCATAGATCCTTCAACATGTGGTGCTTGCCCCCCATCTAGCCAAAAATTCCGCACCAAGTAGAGATACTACTTGTGCATCCAAAAACCCTTAAACCCAAATCTTATTTTCAAGAGTCCACCATACCTACCAAAGGATTGAGCAAGATCCTTCAAGTAAGTTGTCATCGGTGCAATAAGGCAATAAAAGTTGCTTCTAAAAGTGTTAGATCATTTAGTGTAAGAGAAAATTGAGTGTTGTACGAACTTGTGATGGCAAAGAATAAAAGCGACAGACTACATAATAAAGGTTGCTATCATAAGGGGCAATATAAGGTGATGTTCTTTTGCACTAAGGGATTGAGCATACAAAAAAATAAGCGCATGGCAACTCTGCTTCCCTCTGCGAAGGGCCTATCTTTTACTTTTCAGTATTTACTTTTATGCAAAGAGTCAAAGTTTTTCTCTCTATTCCTTTTTATTTTTCTCTTTTGGCAAGCATCATGTGGTGAGGAAAGATCTAGGCACATATGCCCAGTTGAATATGGGTAGCATGAGTTATTATTGTTGACATCACCCTTGAGGTGAATACTTTGGGAGGAAAACAATAAGCCCCTATGTTTCTATGTGTCCGGTTGAAACATTTTGCTCATGTGTATGCGGTGAGTGTTAGCAATCATAGAAGACTATATGATGGTTGAGTATGTGGAGTTCTTACTTAAACTCTGTTGAATAATTGAATTGCAGTTGCTTGGTGACTAAGAACATAGGTTGTTGAGTTTCAAGAGAGTTCATTGTTTGAACCTTAACATGTGAATTGGTTGCTACTATAACATGAGAAGTTTTATAAGAAAGAATTGTTGTTATGATGCTAGGAAAAGTGATTGAAATTGTCATTGATCAAACTTGTGCATTTTGCTAGCATTCACACTTCATAAATTATTTCTTTTATCATTTACCTACTCGAGGATGAGTAGGAATTAAGGTTGGGGATGCTGATACGTCTCCAACGTATCTATAATTTATGAAGTATTCATGCTGTTATTTATCATTGTTGGATGTTTTCCAATCATTTTATAGCAACTTTATATCATTTGTTGGGACTAACCTATTGACCCAGTGCCCAGTGCCAGTTGCTGTTTTTTGCTTGTTTTTTACATCGAAGGAAATCAATATCACACGGAGTCCAAACACCGAGAAACTTGCTGGAGATTTTTTATGGACCAGAACACCCAAGATGGGCCAGAGCAGCACCTGGGGGGTGCCCCAAGGGGGGCACAACCCACCAGGGCGCTCCTGGGGGCTAGGTGCGTCCAGGTGGGTTGTGCCCACCTTGGTGGACTCCCGCACCCCCTCTTTACCCTATAAATTTAGAAACATTCCAAAACCCTTCGGGGTTAACCTAGATTAGAAGTTCCGCCGCCGCAAGGCTCTGTAGCCACCGAAAACCAATCTAGACCCTTTCTGACAGCCTGTCGGAGGGGGGAATCATCTCCGGTGGCCATCTTCATCATCCCAGGGCCACCATGATGAGAAGGGATTAGTCCACCCTCGGGGATGAGGGTTTGTACCAGTAGCTATGTGTTTAATCTCTCTATCTCTCGTGTTCTTGAGATGTCACGATCTTGATGTATCGCGGGCCGTGTTAATATAGTCGGATCATATGGTGTTTTCCCCTCTCAATCTTGTTGTGATGAATTGAGTTTTCCCTTTGAGATTTCGTTGTTATCGGATTGAATACTTCTATGGATTTGAGAACACTTGATATATGTCTTGCAATTGAATACTCGTGGTGAAAATGGGGTATCATATTGATTCACTTGATATATGTTTTGGCACTCAACTCGCGGATTCCCGAGGTGACATTGGGGTAATCTATGCACAGGGGTTGATACACGTTCTTGTCTTTGTTTCTCCAGTAGAAATCTTGGGGCACTCTTTGAAGTTCTTTGTGTTGGATTGAGTATTATGAATATGAATTTGCTTTGGTGTTATTTTAGTATGAACTCTAGGATAGATCGAATAGAAAGAATAGCTTTGTGTTATTTTAGTACGGACTCTTGAATAGATCGAACGGAAAGAATAGCTTTGAGGTGGTTTCGTACCCTACAAACAATTTATTCTTATGTTCTCGCTAGATAGGAACTTTGGAGTGATTCTTCGTCGCACTTTGAGGGATGGTTATATGATCCGATTATATTAGCACTATTGAGAGATTGCACTAGCGAAAGTACGGACCCTAGGCCTCATTTTTAAGCATTGCAATGCCGTTTTTGTGCCCGTTTACTGTTTGCTACCTTGCTGTTTTTATTTATTCAGATTATAGAAATATATTTCTACCATCCATATTACACTTTTATCACCATCTCTTTGCCGAACTAGTGCACCTATACAATTTGCCATTGTATTGGCTGTGTTGGGGACACAAGAGATTTCTTGTATTTGGTTGCAGGGTCGTTTGAGAGAGACCATCTTCATCCTACACCTCTCACGGATTGATAAACCTTAGGTCATCCACTTGAGGGAAAATTGCTACTGTCCTACAAAACTCTGCGCTTGGAGGCCCAACACGTGTCTACAAGAATAAAGTTGCATAGTAGACATCACCCTCCAAGCACCCCGCCCAGCCTCTCCAATCGCTCCCAGAGTCTCTCCTCGTCTCCCATGGCCACCGCAGCCGCCGTCGGGCTCCGCTCGAATCCCCGAGCTCCTCCGCTCCTTCTTTCACCACCAGAGGCCCCCAACACTGCCCTAGACCTCGCCCCGAAGCCCCTCCACTTACCTACGCCACCGGAGCGCCATGCCCAATTTTGGCCGAAGGCCACCTCCGCCGGAGTCCAAGCTGCCATCGCCTCGGTCCTCCCCAGCGGTCGCCACGTACACCGTTGGATGCGCCGCTCCGAGATGAGCTCATCCGTATGCGGAGCACCGTGGGAGATGGCCGGAGTCGCCGGGAAACACCATTGGTGCGGCCGGCCTCGCCCCTGCATTTGTGCGCCGACGGGAGGAAGAAGGGACGAGGAGGAGGGAGAGTCAACGCGGGCCCCACCTGCCATCGACCCAGTGCCCGGCCCCGCCACTGCCAGCGTGGATAAGTGGAAGCGCATTTTTCGTTTTATGCTTTCCCCGTGGGAAAGCATATTCTGCTGCAGTGCGCGACCCGCCGAGCTGCCAGGGACCCTGTTTTGAATATTTTATTTACAAATAGGCCCCTGGCAGTCAAACGCTTATATCTTCGCCCTCCTAGCTCAAAATGACGTGATTCCAAAGCCCACTTCTTCGTCTCGTCAAGCCCGTCATGTTGGTACAATTTTCATAATGTTTTAATGCTTTGAAAATGACCATTTTGCCCTTGCCCGTAAACAGCCCCTTCGGGAGATAACTGTTTCCGGTGAATCTTTCCGTGATTCTTCCGGACTTCTTCCCGATGTATCCTTCATCCCCAGGCAACCCAGGACAGCCACTTGCATGATGGATTTACAGTAGCCATGGTTTTCACTTGAATATTTAATAAATGACTGCTCGTTTAATACTACTAGTACCGTTTTGGTTATGCTTTTGGTTACATGCTTATCTCCATGCTATGTTCTTATGCATCTCGTTAGTATATACTACTTGCTAGTATTATTCTCACATGTCATGCTTGGTAGCAGTACATGTTGGTGATAGTGATGTTCATCTGATGCATGATTACCGTCTGTTATGAAGCACCTGTGTTACGTACGATCATCGCTACGCTATGTTCATCTGCATCAAGTAGACTAAGTGCTTTATTATTATTGATAATAATGATCCATATGGTTATGTTGCTCCACCCATGATCATGTTGATATCATGCTCATATGCACTTTTGTTTCATCATGTTATATTCATGTGGTGGTTACGAGGTAACCCCGAACAGAGTAAGTTGGTGCATGATATTGTTAACATGTTGCATGCTAGTATCATCATATGTTCATACCATGCTCATCTGATATTGTTCTAGTGCTATTTTGTTCACCATGTCCATGCCATGTGTTCTTATAGTATCATGTTCAACATTACTACGTAACCTATAAATGCCATGTTATTGTTTGTCTTGATTGCTTTGGGGTCTGTGAGCTTGCAAGTACACTCAATGTACTGACCTGGCGTGTCATGCCAGCTTGCAGGTCATGCCTTGTCTGCTTGCTTGTTTGTCGAGGATCTTGAGTTTGCGAGCTAGGATAAGCATTCCAGCCAGAGTCCCTGCAGAGTGGAGTGCATCCTCATCGTCGTTGTTCCGCCGCTAGAAGTTATTCCGCTGCTATGAGTTGTTCTGCTGCTTGCATAGAGCAACCCTGGCAGGCGTAGTGTCACCATGCCACAGTATTTCCCTTCTACCCCTATCGATTGTAATAAAGAGCTGATTTGTTCTATGCCAAGCAGTGCCGTATTCCAGAGACTTGCCTCGATCTCTGGGCTGGAATACGGGGCGTTCCGATCTCCCTAAGCCGGGGTGCAACAGGTAACCTCCATATCATCTTGGTATCGTGGTATCCCGTCATTGTACATTCTCCTTGCCATTGCATTGTTAACCTCTAGCCCATTTTGCGTCACTTGCCTATCGAGACTAGCCATTTGAGCATTGCCGGCAACGTTACTTGTGCACATTAGTGATAATCGATCTACACCTTCCATTGCATACATACCATATCATATTGGTATCATCTTGGTATCATATCATCTCTTGTGCCACAAGATTGTTCCCGCATATACACAATTGCTATCTTAGTTTGTGCATTTCGCATTGTGTCCATACAAAAAAGAGAATAATCTTTTAAGAAAAAGGAAAAAAGAGAGCAAAGAAGCTTATAAGCAATAGCCATAGCATCCTACCACATTGCATATAAGATTGTCATATCCGATCATCTTGGATCATGCCACCGGAAAATCATACATATATAGCATACTTGGGATAGAAAGTTGATACATTTTGCATCTTATAGGTTGTTCACAAGTGTCGTATATGCCTATTGAGCAATCGTGCTAGCATCTCTCTTGAGTAGTGCGACACGAGTGTTTTCTGTGGATTCCACATTTTGTGCTCATTCCTTGGTTGCACGACCCCATCTATCTATCTCTCTGTGTGTGTGTGTGTGTTTCAGTGTACCATGTATCACTATTGGTCTACTTGTTTCACTTGCGAATTTGTGAATCTCTTTCAACATTATTGACTCTTGCTAACATTTTGCATCAAATTTTTGTGCCACTATCCTCACCGAGCTACTCCATAAGCCTTACTTGTGTAGGTGTGAGAATTGACGAGAACCGGTACCAATTTTGCTATTTCCTTGCTACACTATTGAGTGATCATTGATCCATTCTCAACATCAGTTAAGGTACATTTGGTATAGTTCTTCTCTTTCACCCACTCATATTTGCTCGAGTCTTGTGATGGATAGGCAAGGCATTTCATCTCTGGTCTTCCACGACAATGACGACGCGAACAACATCACCAAAACGTCCATCTGCGATCTACAACGACAAATGCAAGGTGCACAATCAAGATTGCGAGAGCGCATCGACAACCTCGCCATCGACATACGACACACCGAGCTATGTACAAGAGACTACCTCGACAATAAGCTTTCCGCACAAAAGGAGGATAAGGATGCACAGATGGAGGAGATTCGGACTTTGTTGGTCAACCGTTCTTCCCCAATCCTCAAGGCGACGGCGAGCAAGTTGATCATCTTTGGAGTGCCCACGTGATGCAAGCGCAATTATTCCATGTCCACATCTCCATGGCGACCATCATCACATTCTTGATCCACATTGTCATGAAGGGCAAGTCACCTCCAAGCATCATGTGCACGATGACGATGAACGCCATCGAGCTCAAGCACGACAACGACACCATCATCATGAGGATGCTCGTTAAGCACAAATGCACAAGTCCCAACAATCCCTACTTCACGCCAAGGCCAAGCTTCATGAGCAAAGGAGAAGACCACGAGACAAGCACCACCAAGAGGAAGCTACGGCTACCACCACCACTTTGGCATCTTCGCCAAGTGTTATCAAGGCATCTTCACCTTTGGACGTACGACATCTTCGCCTACTTCCCACAAGTTCGCCTACATCGACATCTTCAACAACAAGGCGACCACCTACAAGCGAGGGAGACCCTTCCATCTTCGGAAGCCCCTCAAGGAAGATGGCCGAGCCTGGGAAATTCCCTTCGGTCATGGAGATGAGCTACGAGGTGACACATCATATGGGCCTCCTACAACAAGACGGTGACAATAAGGGTCGAGCAAGGGACATCCCCTTCGACCACAACGATGAGCATGAACCTCTTCAACAACATGAATACGACACCTATATTGGACTCATATTCTGATTCAAGCGACGCGAGCGCACATGAGACCTTCTCTTTGATCTCCGAGGAGAGTGATGATTTGCCACACCCTACAACATTCACCTTTGGAGGAGTTATGGATGAGGAGGTTGAGCATGGGACTATCCCTTCAACCAAGGCGGCGATAGGAGTTGAGCAAGGAGGCATTTGCACCTACATCTCTCTAACACCCACATATGACGAGATGACCCAATTGCCATGTGTGGAGAGCCACTACCACATAAGTGACATGAGTGACTCCACTATACGTGACATTGAGAGCATTTCCTATGAGAGGATGAGTGTGACCACCACTAGCCCCACACATGAGAGCATGCCACACATCCTATGTGAGGTTGAGAGCCATTTGACTGACTCCACCAACCATACGAGTGAGAGCATCCTTGAGGGAGTGAGTGTGCCACAACACTTAGTGAGTGAGGTAGTTGACACGGGATGTGAGGCCACTATGATTTCTAAAGACTCACCCTCTACTCCGAGTGTGTTTTCCTTTTTGGTGGTAGATCTCCAACAAGACAAAGTGCCAATCCTCGACGAGTCCATACCTCCAATGGGAAAACCGATTGCCATGATGGACGATATTGCACCCCCACATGGTACCATCAAGTTGCAACCTCACCTCCAACACATGAGCATCGCTCTAAAGGTAACATGGGTGATGGTGCTTCTCTTGTCCCACTAGTGGACTATCTTGCAAATGATTGCTTGCATTATGTTGATCACCTTATGGATTCATCGCATACTATGTCTTGTTTCGATATGCCACCCATTTATGATGAATATGATGATGAGCATGTTGAATTGCCTACTTGTGATGCTATGCTCCATAGGATATCATGTGAAAATCCTATTGGTCACATTATGTTGGACAATCCTTTAAATTTGTCATATGATATGAGTGAGATCTCCCATATTGCATCATTTTAATCTCAACATAGTAACTATGCATGCCCATGAATGCATTACATATCATTCTACATCTTTTGGATAAGCATCATGTGTCTTGCCACGCACAATCTTGTCGAACGGACTCATACTTACTTGATGGACACTTTGTGTGCGCGAACCATTGTATTTCCGAGTATCACTTGTGTTTGCTCTTTTTGCATGTCTATCACTCCGGAGACACCTTGGAGTACTTGGATTGCGCCATGCTTCAACTTCGTCCAACTACAAGTCCGTCCATGACAACTATTTGAATGGTGATGAGGATCACGATCCGAGGTCGGATCTTTCCCAAGGGGGGGAGATGATGCAGAGCATCCTATGATCATCCCCATGTACACTACGTCTACTCTCCAAGCCCCAAGAGGACACAAGACGAGACCTCAAGTATACGCCATTGGACACAAGGTTAACTCGCTCCTCTCCGAATCGTCACATTCCACATGTGAGACATGGCTACTACCTCAAACATATGTGCTATGCATGACCAGGAACCAAGAGGAAGGCCATGGAACAACTAGGAGCATTGGACAAGACGGCAGGGGCACCAAGCATGAGGAACAAGAGGAAGAGCTGCCAGGAAGCTACAGCTCTCGGACGTCCAACGACCTCCGGACGACCGACGATCTCCGGACGTCCGACGCCTAGAGACTCCACCAGCCAGATCGACTCCAGCTGAAGGCCAAGTCTACAGCGACCAGACGACCGACCGAGACCAGATGTCCAACACTGCCCAGCGCCCGGACGACTGCCTGCCACCACATATCAGAGACCACCGGACCAGAGCCAAAACTTCGAAAGTCCGAAGACTTCCGGACGATCGGACGCCCGCGAGCGACCGGACGACCGACAGCCGTCGGACATGCGACGCCTGTCTACGCACAGTGTGTTGGGCCGAAGCCCATGTACTCCTCACTTACCGCTTCATGGCCCTAGACTATATATACTCCTCCACCTCCTCCTAGTTAGGGTTAGCAAAGGATTAGCTCATTTGAGAGATAGAGCTTTGCTCATCCACTTGATACCCTTCTCCATTGGAGTTTACGACCTCTTCGAAGAAGATCCCCCAAGTGGATTCAAGACCCCTCACGGGAAGACCCCCTCAAGGCCTCCTCACGGAGAAGAAATTGCTACTTGTATCGTCCTTTGTTGATCGTGGATCATGTATGTCTTTGTGTTTCGAGGATCTAGCATATGTGTAATCGAATCTTGTTGGTTTGAGTGATTTCTCTCGTGTTTCCCCTCATGTTTTCCCTTCATGTTCTTCATGGGATCCGCTCCAATCGTGAAATACCGGGCATCTAGTGTTCTACCCTACACCTGTTTACAACCCAAAATCACAAATGTTTGATGTCTACTACACACTTTATTCTTGCAGACTCATGTTGGGACTCCAAGTGCAGAGTTTTATAGGACAATAGCAATTTTCCCTCAAGTGGATGACCTAAGTTTTATCAATCTGTGGGAGGCGTAGGATGAAGATGGTTTCTTTGAAACAACCCTGCAACCAAATATGCGAAATTTCTTCTGTCCCCAGCACACCCAATACAATGGCAAATTGTATAGGTGCACTAGTTCGGCGAAGAGATGGTGATACAAGTGTAGTATGGATAGTAGATATTGGTTTTTTAATATGAAAGTAAAAAGCAACAGGGTAGCAAGTGATAAAATGAAGCACAAACGGTATTGCAATGCTTGAAAACAAGGCCCAGGGTTCATACTTTCACTAGTGCAATATCTCAACAGTGCTAACATAATTGAATCATATAACAATCCCTCAAAGAGTCACTCCAAAGTTCTTATCTACCAGAGAACATAAGACGAAATTGTTTGTCGGGTACGAAACCACTTCAAAGTTATCCTTTTCGATCAATCTATTGAGCAATTCCTATAAGTGGCACAAACAACCCTAGAGTTCGTACTAAAATAACACCATATGATACACATCAGCCAACTCCAATGTCACCTAGATACTCCAATGTCACCACAAGTATCCATGAGTTGATTATACGATATGCATCAAACAACTTCAGATTCATAATATCCAATCCAACACAAATAAATTCAAAGAGTGCCCCAATATTTCTACCAGAGAAAGTAGGAAGAAAACATGCATCAACCCCTATGCATAGATTACCCCAATGTCACCTCGGGAATCCGCGAGTTGAGTGCCAAAACATACATCAAGTGAATCAATATAATACCCCATTGTCACCACGGGTATTCATATGCAAGACATACATCAAGTGTTCCCAAATCCATAAAGTATTCAATTCGATAATAGTGAAACCTCAAAGGTAATAACTCAATTCATCACAACAAGATAGAGAGGGGAAAACACCATATGATCCAACTATGTTAAGAAAGCTCGCGATACATCAAGATAGTGGAAAATCAAGAACACAAGTGAGTGAGAGAGAGAGAGAGATCAAACACATAGCTACTTGTATATACCCCTAGCCTTGAGGGTGAACTACTCCCTCCTCATCATGGGGCCACCGGGATGATGAAGCTGGCCTCCAGTGATGATTTCCCCCTCCGACAGGGTGCCGGAATAGGGCTCCAGATGGTATTTCGAAGATGCAGAGGCGTGCGACAGCAGAGTCAAAGTTCTAGGGTTATTTTGGGTGGTTTTTTTATTTATAGGATTTTTTGGCGTTGGTCTCACGCTAAGATGGGCCACAGGTTGCCCACTACCCACCAGCCCACGGCCAAGGCCCCTGCCGTGCCCTGGTTGGTAGTGGCCACCTCCTTCACCTTCTGGTCCTCCCACGAAGCTTCTACTGCCTCTTTTGTTCCAAAAAAATCATCAAAAAGTTTCGCTGCATTTGGAGAACTTTTATTTCTGCACAAAAAACAACACCACGGTAGTTCTGCAGAAAACAACGTTAGGCCGGGTTAGTTCTTCAAATCATACCGAAACCATATAAATTTGATATAAACATGGCATGCATACTTCATAAATTATAGATACGTTGGAGACGTATCAGCATCCCCATGCTTAATTCCTGCTCGTCCTTGAGTAGCTAAATAATAAAAGAAATAATTTATGAAGTGTGAATGCTAGCATAGTGCATAAGTTTGATCAATGGGAAAGTAGCAATTGAAAACAGAATTTTTGATGTGGAATGCTACCTATCATATTCATCATATACTCTTTACTTTTGTAGCATGGACATTTGGACTTGAATGATTCAAAGCAATAGTCTATAATTTGTCATGAAGACATCAATACTCAAGCATACTAACAAGCAACCATGTATTTCAAAATATCAACGCTAAAGAAAGCTATCTGTCGGCGTTCTGGGAACCAGGGTGCCCAGACTTTCCTACCTACGGCCCATGGCGTGGCTCCATTGACGACCTGGTATGGCCCATCTACGAGACCGCCAAGACAAGACCCTTGCGAGGGGCCAAGCCTCGCTAGGCGAACAACATCAAGACCTCCCGAGGAGCGGAAATTTCTATGCAGGTACACAGCCTCAGGAGGCTACCATGACGACCAAGGCAGGCGGGCGCCAGTGGGCACAGAGAAGGCAGTTTCCTCTTTGGTGCTAAGGAGGCAAGGACAGGCTTGGGTTCTCGAGGAATCTAGCAAAGGTTTGCATTCCGGTGCAACGAGACCAAGACCGACAGGACTGCCGGACGGATGTCATCTCTGAGCCCACCGCTGCGTCACGACGAGAAGCTTTGCAGGCGAAGACCACCTTTCATCAGGATAAGATGTAGTACTTGTCCCCTTTCAAATTGGCCACTGTGGAATCCCTTCCCGCCTACGTTTTCGGGGAAGAGGACCGAGGCCACTATAAATATAGGCTAGCCACCACCATGGAGGGGGATCAGATCCTACCTTTCCCACTCTCACCAGAGCAGCCTCGCGAGGTTGTTCATCCCTTGTACTAGTTCATCCTCATCCCATCGTGAGGCCAATCCACCACAAAACAGGAGTAGGGTATTACACCGCAACGTGGCCCGAACCTAGATAAACTGCCGTGTTCATCTTCTTCCTTGCTCACACGAATCAAGCCATGCCGTGGAGTGACAGGCTGGTAGGCTGGATAGGTTGAGTTCTTCACACACGCCCAGAGTTCGAACCTTTCTTGGGTCTGTGGAGCCCCGAATCCAACATTTGGCGCACCAAGTAGGGGCGTGTCGAATCCTCTCTTCCACCGTTCTTTCCACCGCCATTCCGTCGCTCCTATGGCCTATGCTCGTTGTGTCCGTGCCCAGCGCCGAGCCGCTCGTGTTGCTCAGACATCACCTATGGGCAACGTCGCTCCTCGCTGCTCCGCCCCCTGGTGGCTAACGCCGCCACCGACCCTGCTGCTTGTGAAAACAGGATTCGTCGCTGCCACCGTCCATGCGGCGCGACAGCCGTACCGCAACACCATCACCCACTCCAGCCACAGCGTCGTCTTCTCATGCTCTTGGCGGGCTGGCGAACGCGCGGGATGTGTTGCTCATGGTGCGTGAGCTTCCGCGTTACCGCCTGGCAAACAACCTCTACAACGACTGGCTCGGCCGCATCGCCAAGCTTGTCAACGCCGCAGGTGAGGCACCTGCACCGTCCCGTTCGCCCCATCCCTTGCCGTCCCTGGCGGGCGACGTGGCTCACGGCGCGCCCCCTCCTCCTCCACTACATGGCCCGGACCCCGAGCCCAGGCGTGAGGCACCCCAACGTGACCCGCCGCGCAGGGTGCGGGTGCGCGATGAAGAGAGCTGCCAGGTATGGTGCAGCGGTCCCAAGGAGAAGCACGTGCGCTTCCAGCGCCGCCACGTCAAGACCGCGTGGGACCAGAGGCGGTGGTGCGCAGGTGCCAAGATCAAGCTCCCCCCATGCGATCGGCCCTTGTGAGTGCGGCAGGCTGGCATGCTTTCACCCCGGAGTTGCGCCGCGTCGTTTGGCCCGGCAAGTTCAAGGCGGATCTGCCTCCACGCTACGACGGCACTCCTGATCCCGTGGAATTTTTCCAGCTCTATGAGCTGAGCATCGAGGCGGCGAACGGCAATGACAAGGTCTTGGCGAACTGGTTCCCCATGGCCCTTGAGGATGGCGCGCGTTCTTGGCTCCTGAACCTACCAATGGGGTCGATCTCCTCCTGGGACGAGCTACGCGAGCGCTTTGTCGCTAACTTCCAGGGCACTTGCGACCGTGCTCCTGCTGCAGGACACCTGCGGTGCATAAAGCAGCGGCCAGGCAAGACCTTGCACAAGTACATACAGTGCTTCGCAAATGTTCGCCACAAGATCCCAAAGGTGTCGGATGAGGCCATCATTTCGGCATTCTCTGATGGCGTCCGGGATGTCAAGATGAAGGAGGAGCTCGCAATACACTAGGACTTGTGTTCATCTTTGGAGATGTTCAACATGGCAACCAGGTACGCAAGGGTAGAGGAAGGTCGCCCTTTGCCATGAATTGGGTTTTGTGGGGCTTGATGACCTTCATGGTCTTGGCGATGATGCAGATGAGCTCATGGAGGACTTGCTTCCGAAGAGGTCTACGAGGAATGTCGGATTGAGTGGCGATGTCTTGATGATGACGAAGACATAGAAGAACGGTTGACCAACAAGGCACAAATCTCCTCCATCCATGCATCGTTTTCCACCTTTTGAGTAGATAACCTTTCGTCAATCTGCTCCATTTTTGTGGAAAGCTTGTGGTCGAGGTGGTCTCTTGTATGTAGTTCATATTGTCGCATGCCGGTGGCGAGTAGGTCGATGCAGTTGTTCAACGCTTCATTCTCTTGATGCAGAGCTCTTTGTGAGCCGAAGAGGTGGTTCTTGGTGACGTAGTTGTTCGGGTCCTCATCTTGCTCGATGAAGAGTGGGTTTGTAGAAGTAGTTCACCTATCCATCATCTCAAGAAAATATGTGAGTGGAAGAAAGGAAAGAACTATACCAAATGTACCTTATCCAATGTTGGAGATGGATCAATGATCACTCAAAATGTAGCAAGGAAATGGCACAATTGGTACCGGATCTTGTCAATTTCTCACACCCACACAATTAAAGGTTATGGAGTAGCTTGGTGAGCATGGTGGCACTTAATTTATGCAATTGTGAGCGAGATTCAAATAATGTTGAAAATATTCACAAATTTGCAAATGCAACAAGTAGACCAATACCAAAATGTGGCACATAGAAACACATGCACGGATAGATAAATGGGGTCGTGCAACCCAGGAATGAGCTCAAAATGCGGAACCCACGGAAAATGCTCTTGTTGCACAGCGCTAGAGACACGCTAGCGCGATTGCTCAATAGGCGGATACGATACTTGTGCACAACCTTCAAAGCAAAAATACAACGACTTCCTATCCCAAGTATGCTATTATGTATGAAGTTCCAGTGATATGATCCAAGATGATCGAGTATGACAATCTGTAGAGCAATGTAGTATGATGCTATGTCACTTGCTTAGAAGCTCTTTGCTTGTCTTTTCTTTTTCTTAGAAGCTTTTGGCTCTTTTGATATGTTACTTTGGCCACTTATGCAAAGTGCACAAACCAAGCTAGCAATTATGAATATGCGGAACAAACTTGTGACACAAGGGATTTTATGATGATACCAAGAAGTGGATACCAAGATGATAAGGTATGTATTCAATAGGAACGATGATCACTAATGTGCACAAGTAACATTGTCGGAAATACTCAATGGCTAGTCTCGATAGGCAAGTTACGCGAAATGGGCTAGGGGTTAACAATGCAATGGTAAGGGAATATACAATGGTGTTATCGAGGTTACCGTTCCTTGCTTACGGTTGATTGTGTCAAAATGGTGAAGATTGTCATTGTCGATGACGAAGATGAGCGGCTGTGATGTCGGTGTCGAACCGTCCCTAAGTAGCCGAAACACGTTAGGAAATGGAAACAACAACTTACGTTCTCAAAGAACAAAACGTGTCAAAATTGTCAGAGGTGGTAGCGGGTAAGCGATGGTGGTTCCGGAAAGCGGGGGTGCTATGCGGAAGTATTAGTGGAAACCCGGTCAAAATTGGTGAAATTTAGGCAGAAGAAGTGGTGGAGGTGGTGTTGCTGCGGGAGGCCGGATGTCTGGGGCAATGGTCCAGATGTCCAGAGCTCCAAATCCATGATAAACTTGGTGGATCTCAAAGGAAAAGAAAAAAGTTGGGGCAAAATTCATGGAATTTCGTGGATGGAATTGGGAAAAAGTTAAGGGAAGCTAGATCTACCTGCAACACATCAAATCCACGGATCAAATTCAACAAAATATCATCAAACCAACAAATCACAAAAAAATTGGGAGGGCTATTTTGTGAGAATTTTCAAAATTGGGACAAAACACAACAAAATTAGGCTAGAAAACGATAGGGAAGACTCCAAAATCATGGTCAACCTTGGCTCATGATACCAAGATGATGTAGGGTGGAACCCTAGGGGCCGATCTTTCACAATTTGGAGGGAAAACAAGAGGAAACACTCAAATTGACTTGATCCAATCACACATGTGCTAGATCCAAGTATGCAAAGAGACACACGATCCAAACACAACAAGGGACGATATAAATGGTACATAGTTCTTCCCAATCCGTGAGGAGATGGGGTCTTGAATCCATGAAGGGATCTTCCCTAGACGGGGTCTTGAATCCACGAGGGGATCTTCCCTAGAAGGGCTCTTGAATCCACTCGGGGGATCTTATCCTAGATGGAGGTCTTGGCCTCCAATGGTGTAGGGACACAAGTGGATCAGCAAAGCTCTATCTCCAAGATGAGCTATCACAATGCTAACCCTAAAACATAGGTGGAGGTGGAGTATATATAGTCTAGTGGCGAAGAGGTACATGGGCTTCGGCCCAGATGCACTGCACGCAGGTAGGATGGGCCGGATGTCCGGGCCTTCGAGGAGGGGCCGGATGGCCATGCCAGATGTCCGGGCCCTGTAGCTCTGGCTGCTGGGCCGCGTATGCGGTTGAGGCTCCAGGGGCCGGATGTCCGGGTCTTGGGGAATTCTCTGATCTCTCTTGTCGGTCCTATTTATCCATGCACTTGGGGACTTGTCCATCTTCACGAGATTTTCTAAGAGGGTCTTCCTGATGCCTGATCACACATAGCATTCGGGACTTAGGTAGTGACCATGTCTCACGTGGGTCATATGTTATATCACAAAGGAGAGATGTCACATCGGTTTCGAGAGCCCTTGCACATGCTCGTGTCATTGGTCCGCTAGGCCCTCGGGGAGACGTAGGTAGGTCCATGGGGATGACCGTAGGATGCTACGTATCAGCATAGATCTGTGACATGCACTGGTACGCGTCGGTCCTATACAAACGGTTTTTAACCCCTTTCCGCGACGACATTTGGAACCGTCGCCTAGTGAGTGTGGGCGATAGGGGGGCCATCCCACACGACCAAGAAAACCGTCGGGAATATGCCCTCCTGGCACACACGCTCGGCAAAATGAGGTCATGTGCGGCCGGCGAGTGCTCAAATACGGAAATACGTACAATAGAGCTAAAAAAATATAATTATACGGCAAAATTGTTTCCGGTCACAAGTACATCCCACACAGTCAGTCCCCGCTAAACGTTTCCGTTCGTATGTACATCCCACACAGTCCCTCCAAGGAAAACGTTTCCGTTCACAGGTACATCACACATAATTTTTCCCGTTAAATCATTTGCGTTATTGAATGTATCACACACGGTCCGTAGAAGAAACTGTGTGGCAAAGGCTGTCCATCACACACAGTTTTTATGTGGTAAACATTTGCGCAAGGTGGCCTAACGCAAACAGTTTTCAAGAGAAAGTCATGTGTGATTGTTCATTGATCCAACACGGTTTATTCCTAGAAACTGTGTGCGTTGCCTGAGGTCATCGCCCACGGTATTTTTTCAACAACCGTTTGCAATAGCAAAACCCAATTAGCAGGCTAATTCGCCATTAGCAGGCTAATTCACCATTAGCAGGCTAATTGCCCTATTATTAATAATCCATTTATTAATCTAACTGACATTCATATTAAGCACATAATATATATCATTTCCATATTAAGGAAGCAGAATTTGATAATTGAAATACATCAGAGTACAACATGATATAGCTTAAGCACTCGGCTACCCCATTACACAACTGCACTAGCACCAACTTTCACATGCAACATGTAGAACCTTTCGAAATTAGCATCATAGACGGTATATAGACAGATGCATCTCATCTGGAAAACTGCTAAAGCGGAAGGCGAATATTGAGCTTTCATTCATGTTGAAGGTCTTTGCAACTTTAGGCCAGTGCCTGTGGATGATTGACCGTCCGTCCTTCGTCCTCTTCAGGAACACTTCAATATTGAACCGTGGGTGTTATTTGAAAACCTTCCTCGCCTCCTGGCCATAGAGGTGGGTTGAGAGGTAATCATCAATGAACTGCTTTGGAAAGGCCTGAAAACAAGGATGTGCATAAATATCTTCTCTATATTGGAAATGGGGTAAAGGAATAAAAAAAGGCAAGGTATAATAGTTAGTACCATCTTGTAGTGAATTGATGTCTTCTTCATTGTGCAGACAAAGATCTTGTTGTTTTTGTCGCTAATTTCTTTATCCTAACAATCTTTCTGAGTTTCTTGATTTGATTGATATTCATGGACAACTCATTTCCCCATATGCAAAAAGGGTCGAACAGTGGGTCAAAACCTCTGATAGCATGACCTACATGTGCAAGAC
Source organism: Aegilops tauschii subsp. strangulata (assembly GCF_002575655.3). NCBI lineage: Eukaryota > Viridiplantae > Streptophyta > Magnoliopsida > Poales > Poaceae > Aegilops > Aegilops tauschii. Next base: position 194,966,091 of record NC_053038.3, read on the forward strand.
CAAATTGTTAAAAACCAAAATATTAGAATGGTTCCTGCAGTTGCACAATAATGTGCTATTAGAGAACGGACCATGCACGTGCTAACCTCGATTGTATACCTGAGTGCTTCCCATTGTTTCCCGACAACACATAAAAGGTAGTTAGTCATCGGGTTAAGTAAGGGTTTGCATGCTATCAGTAAAATATGTTGATGAAAATAAGCACATTGCAGATTCATCGGATTAATTCATGCCACATGGAAAACCCATTTATCCAAACCAAGCATGATTAAGAACTAGGAAATATAGCACTTGTATATGTTTCTCATGTATTAAGTCCAGACAAATTCGATTTATTCCTCACATGCACAACAATACAAAATTCTACCCACGACAATTGGACATCGCAGTGTAGAATTGAACCAAGTAGTTAGCTAAACACCACAACAAATGAACCAAACATTAACTGAGCACCACATTGCACAATATAACATACTCCTAATAGAAGATCAGACAGTTACAAACCAAGCATGCTTAACAACTTTGAAATATAGCAATTGTATTTGTTTCTCATGTATTTAGTACAGCCAAATTCGATTTATTCCTCACATGGTATACAATAACAGAATGCAGCCACAACAATTGAACACCGCATTGCAGAATTGAACCAAGCAGTTAACTAAACACCACAACAAATGAACCAAACGTTAACTGAGCACCACATTGCACAATATAACATACTCGTAATAGAAGATCAGACAGTTAACCAAACCAAGCATGCTTAACAACTTGGAAATATTGCACCCTGAAGAATTGAACATCACATTTGCAGAATTGAACCAAGCAGTTAACTGAACACCACATTGCACGACATATGGAACATATACACTATAGCAGAGATTGCATCGTAAAAGTAGATAGCACAATTCACTAGAATTTGTTAAGGAAAGGCAGTAGCTAGCAAACTGAACATGGGTCCTTATAGTGAGCTAATAAGACAAGCTACTCCTCATTGTCAGAGATATCGATGACGATTAGCTCCTTGTACATGGAAGAGGGCGAGGCCTCCGCATCATGTGTGCCCTTGTTGTAGTGGTGAGTTGCCCGAGCCGCTCCGGGCACCAACCTGTTGGCTCTCGGGATGAGGTAAGCACGTGCACGCTGAAAAAACACCTCGTAGTCTTCGTCGAAGGCACCAACGGTGGCCTCGAGAAAACGCCATGAACTGTCGTTTAAAGCAGCCAACCGCGTCTTGGCGTCGGCGCGCGAGGGGTTAACGGTGGCCTCGACGTCGAGGTGCTCCTCCAAGATCTGGGGGTCGGCATGAATGGCAGCCATCGCGACCTCATCCGCGCATGCGGCCGCGATTTGCTTCTCCGCTGCCAAATGCTCCTTGAGATCCTGGCTATACTGCGTACACCATGGCTTAGGGCGGCGCTTATTTGGTGGAGGGGTCGGTGATTTGGGTGGAAGGTGTCGAGCTCGCGCCGGTGGTCGGGGCATGTCGGATGTGGAAGGAGGAGGAGGATGGGGGTCGGGTGCTGATTACCTGCCTGGATAGGCGAGGCCGAGCAGCGTGAAGGAGGGCCGCTAGCGAGGAGGCGGCACTGCAAGCAAAGAGTGAAGGTTTCAACTTGGAAAGGGAGGCGGAAACAGGGGAAATGTGACTTTTGGTAAGGGGGAGGGGCGGGAGGTAGATATTTCCGTGGAAGCCGAAAATTTAGAATCGCTTCAGCAAAAAAACTGGCGCGCAAAGTGTCATCAGACACGGTCCCATATTCAGAACTGTGTACGATATGTGAACATCACAAACAATTCAGATAGCTTAACCCGTGTATGTTGAGTTTGAACGTCAAAAAATTTGGTTCGAATTTCCCTGGTTACAGTGGTCATCCACGTCATTGCATAATTTGGGTACACAAAGGAGACTAACTTCTTAATCGAGCAAGTTCAACAACTAAACAGAGCTAGCTGACCTAAACATTACTCTAACAAATTAAAGACCAGCGCTCTTAATTAAAAAAACAAAGAGTACTACTACGGCTGGTGCTCGTCGATCTCCGGTTCCGCCTCCATGTCCAGCTCACGCCCGACGGTCTCCTGGGGAAGGGGCTCCATGGCATCAATTGCACCATACTCGGCAAGCATCTCGCCATCCGCGTCTGCCATATCTTTGGCATAGGCCGCCACGAGCTGGCGTGGGCGGCCGCTCGCTCTGGAGGGCTCCGTCGTGCCAAGGTATGCCGCGCAGGAACGGACGGCTGCTGGAACTCTCTCGGTGATTGCCAGCTCGCCATGGGTTGCCGACCGTTGTTGGAGAAGCTTCGTCGATTTGTGCGGTGACCACCACGAGCTGGGCATCGACGGCCTCGACATGGTAGTGGGCGGCCTCCATCAGGACTAAGGCCGCCGCCACAGAACAGACAACTGTTGTGCCGCTCTCGCTAGTTGCCATCCCCGAGGCAGATGCTGCTACCGCCACCTGAGAAGCAACAGCGGCTGTTTGGGCTGCCTTGGCCGCCCGGACGTAGACTGCGGTCACCCTCACGAAGCTTGTTAGCATGCGCTTGGCAGCTGCGGGCGCTCTATCAGGAGTGGGCCGCCGAAGTTGCCCTCATGACGTGGGTCCACGTCCCCATCTTTCACCGGCGACGAATGAACAGTGAAATGATATTTGGGGAGTGAGCTAGTGTGCTTGACACGCCGGCTGTGGACTGTAGCCGATGCAGCTTCTCGCGTAAGCCATAGGCGTACTATACACCGACGGTGCTCCGAGATATTTTGTGCTGCATCTCAGACGGTTGGTGATAATAAACTGTGTGCGATCTACTTCATTTATCGTCTTGATTTGAATTACGTAATGGGGTCACAGCTACAAAGGATGATGTTTGAATTGTTAGAACTTTTATCTGCAGTGAACATACAACTATAGGTGTGTCGTCAAAAAAATTAGAATTATTCACGGTTTGTTTGGACGTTTTTATACATTAACTTGGTTTTCCAAGCATTTTATGCGCATAATTCTAATTTGAACTACATGCACATGCTCTAGTGCATATAAACTGGTTGAAAAATCAATTTTGTGCCTTTTGTTGAATGCTTAGGTCCCATGCAAGAAATTGGAATGAATGTCACGCACCCTGCCACCGTCACTCGGCCGCAAACATTGAGATACATGGCTTTTAGTTTCTAGTAAATCCAAAACTCGTCTGAAATTCATGAAACCTGGCATGCTATCATGGAGCGGCATCAACATGCCGTGGTAAAAAATTTGTCCCATTTGGGGTAGGTTTGGGTATAAGCTTCCCACAAATCAGAGCTTCTCACAACAAGCGTGATGGTTTCGGTAGGGAACATGCCACCTTTGGGGACGAAACGATATCTGTTGACCCTTATTGCTTTCAAAAAATTTCGAGTGTCAACATAGAACAATAGGAGTGTTGTGTTCAATTTTGGAATTTTTCGGGGTTCGTTTGGACATTTTTATACATTAACTGGGGTTTCCAGGCATTTCATGCGCATAATTCAAATTTGAACTACATGCACATTCTCAAGTGCATATAAACTGGTTGAAAAATCAAATATGTGTCGTTGGGTGCATGCTTAGGTCCCATGCAAGAAATGGGAATGAATTTCAAACACCGGGGCACCGTTGATTGCCGGCAAAACATTGAGATGCCTGGTTTTTAAATTCTAGTAAATCCAAAACTCGTCTGAAATTCATGAAACTTGGCATGCTATCATGGAGCGGCATCAACATGCCGTGGTAAAATGTTTGTCCCATTTGGGGCAGGTTTGGGTATATGCTTCTCACAAACCAGAGCTTCTCACAACAAGCATGATGGTTTCGGTAGGGAACGTCCCACCTTTGGGGACGAAATGATATCCATTGCCTCTTATTGCATTCGAATTTTTTCTCGTGTCAACATCGAACAACAGGAGTGTTGTGTCAATTTTTGTGATTTTTCGGGGTTCGTTTGGACATTTGTATGCATTAACTGAGTTTTCAATGCATTCATGTGTATAATTAAAATTTGAACTACATGCACATGCTCCAGTGCATATAAATTGGTTGAAGAATCAAATATGTGTCCTTATGTGCATGCTTAGGTCCCATGCAAAAAATGGGAATGAATTTCAAACACCGGGGCACCGTTGATTGACGGCAAAACATTAAGATGCCTAGTTTTTAAATTCTAGTAAATCCAAAACTCGTCTGAAATTCATGAAACTTGGCATGCTATCATGAAGCGGCATCAACATGCCGTGGTAAAAAATTTGTCCCATTTGGGGCAGGTTTGGGTATATGCTTCTCACAAACCAGAGCTTCTCACAACAAGCGATGGTTTCGGTAGGGAACGTCCCACCTTTGGGGACAAAATGATATCCATTGCCTCTTATTGCTTCCAAAAAATTTCTCGTGTCAACCTAGAACAACAGGAGTGTTGTGTCAATTTTTGTAATTTTTCGGGGTTCATTTGGACATTTTATGCATTAACTGAGTTTTCAATGCATTTATGTGCATAATTCAAATTTGAACTACATGCACATGCTGAAGTGCATATGCATTGGTTGAAAAATCAAATATGTGTCCTTGGGTGCATGCTTAGGTCCCATGCAACAAATGTGAATGAATTCAAACACCGGGGCACCGTTGATTGCCGGCAAAACATTGAGATGCCTGGTTTTAAAATTCTAGTAAATCCAAAACTCGTCTCAAATTCATGAAACTTGGCATGCTATCATGGAGCGGCATCAACATGTCATGGTAAATTTTTTGTCCCATTTGGAGCAGGTTTGGGTATATGCTTCTCACAAACCAGAGCTTCTCACAACAAGCATGATGGTTTCGGTAGGGAACGTCCCACCTTTGGGGACGAAACGATATCCACCGCTTATTGCTTTAAAAAAAATTCTCGTGTCAACATAGAACAACAGGAGTGTTGTGTCAATTTTTGTGATTTTTCGGGGTTCGTTTGGACATTTTTATGCATTAACTGAGTTTTCAATGCATTTATGTGCATAATTCAAATTTGAACTCCATGCACATGCTCCAGTGCATATAAATTGGTTGAAAAATCAAATCTGTGTCCTTATGTGCATGCTTAGGTCCCATGCAAGAAATGAGAACGAATTTCAAACACCATGGCACTGTTGATTGCCGGCAAAACATTGAGATGCCTGATTTTTAAATTCTAGTAAATCTAAAACTCGTCCGGTGCGCAAGTTCACCAGGAAGCGTGCGAGATGTTCAACGCAGCATTTGTGCATCTCTTCAACGCAAACGGTTCAGTGAAGCAGTAAAGCGGCAGAAAATAAACCAAAAAATATACGTGCTACCACACGCCCCGTGTGCCGTGCGAGCAGGCATGAGTTGACGGGACGCATGCGAGCAGTCCACCGTGCAGGCATACCGGGAGGCGTGCGTGCAGGTGTGTGTATTGACGGGGAGGCATATGAGTAGCTGTGTGAAATGATGGTAGGAATGGCAGACGTCCGCCGCGCAGGCTCACCGGGAGGCGAGCAAATTTTTGACCGCAGCCTGCCTCGCTCCCACCGGTCCGTATTAATTGCGCGCCCGAGCCGCCGGCCATAATAGGCGGCCGCACCCCCGGTCCACAGTGGTCACCGACGTCTGGACTCCGGAGTGTACGACAATTTCGCCGAAGTGCACCATCGGAGGGAGTGGCGACGCCGGGGCTGGTGAAGCACCCGCACAACATGCGAAGCTGGCCACAGAGGTTTCCGTCGCCGCCGACGAGGTCTCGCGCAGGCAGCAGCACAACCTTGATTTCGTCGGCGCCGTCGTGCCCCCCCAGCCGGAGTCGGAGGTCAACAGCAACTCCGGCAACAACTCCGACTCCGACGGAAAACCGGTTAGTCATCTATATACCCATTTGTGTGGCAAACATATCAAATGTATTCTCTGGTTAATCCCCCCACCCACCCTGCCCCTCTATAATTTTTCTGGAATACAAATCCTATGGTTATGTTCTCTCAGTCCATGAAATCAGAGTAATTAAGATCCGTTAGATGCACGTAGTGTATTGATTGTTTGAATGTTATCCGTATAGAGTTAGTGATTAATTGTTTGTTCTGTACAAATGATTTTTGCTAATAATCCGACTAGGGTTAGCTTGTGTGCTAATAATTCGTGGCCAGATCTTGAGAATTGATTTTGAATGTCCTACATATATGTTTGTGCCTTTTTTCTTCCTGTTCTTGAGAATTGATTTTGAATGTCCTTCATGTTATGTCATTTTTTTCTTTCAGATTGGTATGTACACAGATGAGGCTCTGACCAGCGCCACTGCCGGATGTAGATCTTGGACCCGGCTGTGCGACAAGAAGCGCCCCCTAGACCTGAGGAACCAGTAGAATCTCCGGCAGACCGCATCAGTGATCTCCCGGACAGAATCCTTGGGGAGATCATCTCCCTTCTCCCCACCAAGGATGGCTGCCGCACACAAGTCCTTGCATCTCGGTGGCACACCCTGTGGTGCACCGCGCCTCTTAATCTCGATTGTCGTCAGCTATCTGTCGATGATGATTCTGAACTCCCCGGAGCCATCATCTCCTCCCATGAGGTCTACATTCAATGCATCTGCATCCCGGCATGCTACCTTCTGGACATACCCTGCACGGTGGCCGCCTGGCTGACATCCCGTCAATTCGATAAACTCCAGCAGCTTGAGTTCTACCATTACAGCGATATGTTACCACCAACAGGTGCATCTGTGCCCTCACCACCGATGCCCATCTCATGGTTTTCCTCCTCTCTCCACACCGCCACCTTGACCCGGTGCCATCTAGGAGACTATCTGGTACAAATGCTTCGACTGCCAGTGCTGAAAAAACTTGCGCTTGTGTTGGTTGATCTGTCGGTGGCCTCACTTCACAGCATCATCCACTCTAGCTGCCCTACACTGCAGCATTTGGTGCTTGTTTTTGGAATAGGAATCCATATCCCTTGTCTCAAAATAAAGTCGTCTCACATTGTAAGCATTGGAATTCATTTTGACGGACAAGAGATCATCATCGAAGACGCCCCTTCACTTCAAAGGTTGCTCCTTAATTATTGTTATAAACCTTCACAAATAACTGTGGTCTCTGCGCCTAAACTGGAGACCTTGGGTGCAATTAGTGATCCGTTTGAATGGTTTGAGATGGTGTTTTCCTCCACACCTATTGAGGTATTGTATATTATTCACATACACTTTTGTAATTTGCATTTTTAATTTGTGCACATAAGTTAAGTATCATCTTGGAGTACACTTTCAGTGCTAATATTATGTTCTATGCTCAATGAAGCACTTGTCCATCCTATCAGCGGTGGTGGATTCTATCAAGACCTTATATATCACTATGTGGTGTTTTGATCTCAACATCATTATTGCCTTGCTGCAATGCTTTCCATATCTGGAGAATTTGTATATGAAGGTGATGATTTCATGCACATTGAAAGCCCATATATAATGTACTATAATTAATCGTTCAACTATCACTCTTTCAACATAATCTTTTTTAGACATTAACCGTTTTCAATCTTCATCTCTATTTAGGCACTAACACATGGAGAAAAAGGTATAACCAACCGATGGTTCAAGAAGCACCGGGGTTTTCTCAGATCTCACGACATTCGTTTGAAGACAGTAACACTGGAAGGATATGCATCCAACAATGCAAACACTAGCTTTGTCACATTCTTCATGTTGAATGCGAGGGCACCGAGGATTAAGTTTTTCAACAAGAAATTTCTTACGGCTGCAGGTGTTGAATAACATAAAAAGAAGTTTCATGTGGACCTAAGGGCTTCTAATCGTGCTCGGCTTCTATTTACAACAGCTTGTCATCATGGACTAGTAAAATTTCTGGCCGTTGATCTTGATTTTATGGATCAGACCGATCCATTTGATTGTGACTGCCAAAAACTTTGGTTGAGTTAGATGTCATTATCCTGTTCAATCTGGATTTTGTCGAAACCTGATGAGCAATTAATCCTCGTGCTTTTGTACTGTTTGTTAGCTGGAGTTAGATATTGTTCCCCTTTTCAACTCGGCTTTGACCCATATTTTCATTCATACTGGGCCAATGGCTTGCCATTTCTTTAATTAAGACATAAATATTATAAGCATTCACAACATAGGCAAAGAACATCACTCTCGCGGGATCCTTGAGATCTGTGTTCATTACATAACCGCAAGTTTTTAGTGCTCACCAGCGCCCACAAACTTATTTTCAGCTTGCACACCAAGGGCTGTAATTCTTAATAAGAAAAGCTGCATGGTAGTCACAGATTTGGATTTATCATTTGGGACCCACGAGGAAAAAGCCTATGCAGGGCGGTGCCAACTCGATAGTAAACATTGAGAAACATGTTTTTAAAATTACTGTAAATCCAAAACTCGCCTCAAAATCATGAAACTTGGCATGGTGTTATGTCATAGTACCAACATACTGTGGTAAAAAAAATAGTCCAATTTGGGACAAGTTTTGGTACAATCTTCTTACAAACCGGAGCTTCTCTCAAAAAGGCTCCTAGTTCCAAGAGGGACCTTGTCACCTATGTGTGCGAAACGACATACGATGTCTCTTCCCGCCTTGATTTATTTTACAGAGGCAACATGCAACTATATATAGTAGCGTCGTCCTAAAAATATGAAATTAATCACGGTTCGTTTTGCCTTTTTATACATTATTTGAGTTTCATAGGCATTTTGGAACGTACTTTCGTGTGTGCAAAGGTCATGTGTGTACTAGCCATGTATGTAATTCGATGTTCAATTTGTTTATGGAATCAAGTCCTTGTACATGTTATTCTTCTGTAGACAGAGCAAATCACACGGCTTATTAGCAGCAATCGTCTATCTTATTATTGGTCTTCGCACACATTTCTGATTACGGACCTGTTTGCCGCGTATCACACACATCTTGTTCAGTTGTATCGTTTCCATTGTGTTGCGTGATCACACACAGTTCATCCTAGTGAACCGTATGCTGTATATCGCACACACCTTCATCTGGCTGCCTGTTTCTTTTGTTCGTCATCGGCGCAAACAGTTAACCGAACTGAATCATATTCCTTGTATCGCACACGCAACTAAAATCTGAACCGTGTTTGATGCATCCTCCATCGCAAATGTTTTGCACCTTTTTTGACGGTTTTTTACACCATCGTTTCCGATTATTGCATCGCACGCAGTTTCGTCGAAGGGTCTCTGATCGTAGTGTCGTGTTAGTAGCATCCTGCAGTAGTGATGGATGACAGGTGGGAAGAGATTCAAGTTTGATTGGAAGAACTTCATGCATTGTTTGGGCATTGCTGATAAGGGAGAAGACAACCCAGTTGGACTCCGGCCTCACAAGGACACATGATGCGGAGCATCCTTCTATCATCCCCATGGACTCTACACCAACACATCAAGCACCACATGGACCCATGAGAAGAGCTAGAGCACGTGCGATGGAAACTGAGGTGAACTCCTTCCTACTTGATGTGCATATGGACACGAGTGGAACTTGGGTGCTACCTCACCAAAATGCAGTATGTATCATTAGGTACAAAGAGGAACACTCCCAAGCAGCTAAGGAGCATCACCAAGGAGTAGGAGAACCACCCCAAGGCCTTGAGGAAGAAGAAGGGATCACAAAGGAGTAGGACAGAAGGTCCGAGGCGACCCCATGCGCACGCGCCCCCGAGACCCCATGCCCAGGGACTAAACAGGGAGCTATGGGTGTTGCACCCCGTGCGCACGGGTGTGTACCATGCGCACGGGACCCCCGTGCGCATGGACCCTACAGGATGGCCGTCTGACTTCGGGTTTTGGGCCTCCACTTCATCCACCTTGGCCCAAGCCTATATATTCCATACCTAGGGTTATGTTTAGACTTAGCAAAGACACATGTGAGATATTTTGAGAGCTTTGCTCCTTCTACCACTCCATTGGAGAACAAGGCCTCTTAGGAGAGGATCCACTTGTGGATTTCAAGACCTCCTCCTGGAGAAGACTACCATCATCAAGACCTCATCTCTTAGGAGTGGGAAGAACTCTACCTAGTGCTTGTAATCTTGTGGATCTATGTGTTTGCTATTCTAGTGGATGTGTGAATGATTATTGTTGGAGTGAATTCCTCTTTGTGTTCTTGGTGTTCATCCCTTTTCCCCTCCAAGTGTGAAAAGATCCATCTTGGGGTTTCACCCTTCAACATCTTGGTATCATGAGCAAGGTTGATTCACATCTTGGAGTCCCTACCCCCTCCCCCATTTGCTAGCTTGATTTTTATTTTTTTCGTCCTAATACAAAAATCCCCACCAAAAATAGCCCCAAAATGTTTCTTGCAATTTGTTGGATCTTGAGAGATTTGGTTGATTTGATCCACAAATTTGGTGTTTGACAAGTGGATCTACCCCTTACCACCTTTCCCCACCCTCCCCACCATCGATTTTGGTCGAATTTTCCCCAAACACCACACACGCGAAGGTGTTCATCTGTTTCCAGAACACCCCGTGTGCACGGGCCATCGGGACCCCGTGCACACGGGATTCACTTACCTCGTGCGCAAGGACCATATAGAGCAGTTTGGCCACTCCCATTTTTTCCACCTTTTTGCCTTTCCACCATCACTTTTGACCTTCCGCAATATTTCTCGTGAGTGTTTGAGCTTTGGAGTTTCAGTTCTCACGTGTCCTAAGGTGTTTCGGATATTTAGCCGCGCTTTGTTTTCATCATCACCGCCACTCGTCATCGGCTTGGACTCCACTTCATCATCGACCACTTCGTCTTCATACCAACCATAAGCAAGGACGGTAACCTGGAGGACACCATTGTATTACCCTTGCCATTACCTTGATAGCCTCGAGCCTCTTTTGCGTAGCTTCCCTATTGAGACTAGCAAGTTGAGAATTGTTGGGCCACGATTATAGTGCACCTTTAGTGTTACGTCTCTCCCATGCATATACTACTTGTTACCTCGATTTGTGACTCGCATATCAAGCATTGTGGCATAGTTCCAAAAAAAGCTTTTAAGCAAAAGAAAAGAGGAGAAGCAAAGAGCTTGTAAGACATTGCGCTACAAAAAAAGACACATCCGTGACATTTTGGGCCGAACGAATTTTTTCCTGTCATGCTTATGACACTTCTATGACGATAATTGTGACAAAACCCGGTATCATCATAGATGTGGTGGGCTCCTACTCTATGACAAAAAATTATGACAAAAAATGGGCTTTTCGTCCTGGGCGGGCCGGAGACGCAGCTGCATGACATTCTTTGGGCTGTCCATGACGGAAAAAACTGTGGTAGAAGCGAGGGCGAGGAAAATATCGGGGAATTCCCGGTTATGGTGGGTGGTCGGGGGCCAAGAGATGCGCATTTCTCTCATACGTACACGCGTGTGTGCGAGGCGTTGGGCTCTAACTAAGCCCGAGCAAGGCGTTGGGCTCTAACTGAACCCGAGCGATTGCACTGCAGGCTACCGTTACTGAACCCTAGCGATCGATCAATCCCGTGTTGTTAACTGAACCCGAGTGATTCCTTCACTACTGCTGCTAACTGAAGCCGATCGATGCTGCCTCTGGATGAACAGTGAGCATTGTTGGGGGGTTTGGATGAACATTTCCTGGTGGGGGGTTGGATGAACAGGACCCCGTGGTAATAGAGGTCATTGCCGTTGGATGAACAGGACCCCGATCGAGCCAGTTGGGGTGGATGAACATGACCCCATGGAGGGCTGGATGAACAGGACCCCGTGGAGGGCTGGTTGAACAGTAGCCGGTGGAGGGCTGGATGAACAGTAGCCCTTGGAGGGGTGGTTGAACAGGACCACGTGGAGAGGGCTGGTTGAACAATAGCCGGTGGAGGAGCGCGCGGTGGAGGCTGGATGAACAGGAGCCCATGGATGAACAGTCACAGGTGGAGGTTGGAGGAGGTCGACGGTGGAGACGAATAGTATCCCGTGGAGTGCCGTTGATGTAGGGTAGAACCCTAGTGGCCCGATCTTTCACGAAAGGAGCGCATCCCGCAATGAACACGAAGAACACGAGGGGAAAACACAAGGGAAATCACGAGGGGAACACGAGAGAAATCACTCAACCAACAAGAATAGATCACACATGCGCTAGATCCTCGAAACACAAGGGGAGATACACGATCAAAGTCAACAAGGGACGACACAAGAGGTAACCGGTTCTTCTCCGTGAGGAGGTCTTGATGACGGTCTTCTCTGTAAAGGAGGTCTTGAATCCAATGTGGATCTTCTCTGAAGAGGGGCCGCGGTCTCTCTCATGGAGTAGATCCGTATGGATGAGCAAAGCTCTATCTCAAGTATAAGCTAAACCAATGCTAACCCTAACTAGGAGGAGGGGGTGTCCTATTTATAGTCATAGTGCAAATGGGGGCGAAGTGAAGGGGTACATGGGCCTCAGCCCGCAACTGGACACAGCCAGGGACCGGACGTCCGGTGGTTCTAGGGGGACCGGTCGTCCGCTAGCGCCGGACGTCCGCCGAAAGTGTTCTGTGGTCGGGATACCGGACGTCCGGAAGTCTCGGAATTCCGTTAATATTGCCGGATGTCCGGTGCGGGGTCGAACGTCTGCTCGCTGGGAGGGCTGTAGCTGGCGTAGGCTGGTCTTCAGGCGTCGGTCGTCCGCTGAGGGTCGGACGTCCGCTCGCTGTGAGAGGTCGGTCGTTCGGTGTCGTCCGGACGTCCGCTCGCTGGAGCTTCTTTGGTAGTTCCTTGTACTTGGTGTCCTCGCCGTCTTGTCCATGGTCTTCCTCTTTGTTCCTAGTCATGCATAACACATATATTTGAGGTAGTAGCCATGTCTCACATATGGAAAGTGATGGTTCGAAGAGGGGCGAGTTCACCTTGTGTCCAATGGTGTATGTTCGAGGTCTCGTCATATGTCCTGTTGGGGCTTGGAGAGTAGTCGGAGTGTACATGGGGATGAACGTGGGATGCTCCGCATCATCTCCTCCCCCTTGGGAAAGATCCGACCTTTGATCGTGATCCTCATCACCATGGAAACGGTTGTCGTGGACGAACTTGTAGTTGGACGGAGTGGAAGACGTTGCGTAATCCATGTACTCCAAGGTGTCGCCGGAGTGGTATACATGCAAGAAAAGCAAACACAAACGACACTCGTAAATACAATGGTGAGCGCACACAAAGTGTCCATCAAGGAAGTATGAGTCCGTGAGGCAAGATTGTTCATGACAAAGCACATGAAGCTTAGCAAGATGATATAGAATGAGATGTAAAGCATTCATGGGAGCAAAAGCATTCATTGTGCACACAAATGAATTGTGAATATGATCAATGCAACCACGGTGCAAAATGATGTCATAATGTGATGGTGTATCAAAAGCATGAACATGGTAATTGGTGCTCAATGTGATTATGTTGTCATGCAATTGATGGTAGGCAATGTGATCATTATTTATGAATATGCCATCAAGGAAGATCACAACAAATTTGCTAAGAAAGTGCTCAAGCTCATATATCATGAATGACATAGAAATACAAGATGCACCAAGGCAATCATAATGCAAGTCAATCCATGTATAAAGTGCAAACTTGTTATGGGAGTTGTTGTACCATGGCTCAATGTCGTGGTAGAAATGGTGGTCCGTTGGTGAATCCACTAAGTCCGAGCACTCCTCAACTTGAAGGTCCATAGGGTCCATCTCCAATGCCGGTCCTCCATCCAATAGATGTATCATGTAGACAACAAGAAGGAAACAACAATGAAAGAATGGCCCATCCAATATGTGTACTTGAGGATGGCTCAAAGGGAAGGAGGACACCTTTAGGAGTTTCTCAAGGATGATGGAGTTGCGCATCTTGTATGACTTCACATAACCAATATGTCTCATGATGGTATCGCCTTGTGAATCCTTTAAAATGAACGAAGATGACAAACACTCGGAAAAACAAATGAGGTTAGCGGAAATGCAAAACCTATCATTCATGTGGTAAGATACCCAACAAGTGTATGCATCATGCTCATCATAAGAAAGGACAAGGGCGCATATCATAGTATGGAGACATATGATGCGATAACAACCAAATACAATAGGCTCAATCAAATAAGCATGCTTCACAAGTAATATGTCCAAGTCTCCACAATCAATAAGCATAGCAAGTTGGCACTCAATACAAGGTGATATCAGAGATGCAACTAATGGAGACAAGAGACAATGTTCAACACGAATCAAGTGAGAGGCATGAACATATATGTCATCAACCCAAGAAAGCGAGTAAGAGTGGAACATGGGTGATGTAACCAAGCAAGTAATCATAGTGGTCAAATCAAGCAAGCTAGTAGTGCGAAGATGCAACGTACTAGAAGGAATCATGGCAAACATGTCATGGGTGCAAATAGTGTGCATGAATAATTCACATGACATAGCACAAGCATGAAAGCAAGATAGGATGAAAGTATCATCAATGTATTGGCGAGAGGCCATATGTAAATAGCAATGGGACATCATGACTCTCCCAACACAAGAATCAACAATAGCATGAGGCACATGATAAACATGGCAATAGCAACAAGGATCTCCACCAAGCATGCAAATACACATAGGAGTAGCATAATGGTGAATCATGGGTAGATGCAAGCAAAGGTCACAATTGCATGGCAAAGGCATAGAAGCAAGCATAGCATGCAAAGTGAACATGGGAAAATGAGCATAAGGTGACAAATGGTACATAGCCCATAGCCGTGTGAGAGCCAAGTAAAAGAGATGCGCGTAGTCCTTGCGCGGAGGGAATGGTTGGAAGGATAATCCACGGATCCCAAATGGTCGTTGCTCTCAAGAGCTCGTTTCGTCAACTCTTGGGATTGAGAGGTTGACGAGTATACGTGAGTACCTACACAAAACAAAGACAACGGGAAAATTGTGTGTGCGTGGTAGATGTACACATCATCCATCATGATGCGCACGTGCTTGTGTTTGTTAGCACAAAAAATCCAATGCTCAAATAAATGAGATGCGTGATATGGAAACATGTCATCCATCATGGTAGGTTTGTTGTTATGTATAGCATAATGGAGACTCAAAGGATGTAATGCCTCACTAGTGATATCTAGAGCATTGTTATTCATGGAATGCATGTGGTGCACACAATTATGGAAATCATGCAAAGTAAGGAGTGCATCAAAATCTCCCAATATGTATGAGGAAACTATGGGGGTCTCCTCATGAGCATTAATGGAAACATCACATGGAGAATATTGACAACATCCAAAAAAAGCATATTTGGAACAATGTGATCATGGCATGGCATAGTAGATGAATTGCGCAAATCATGTAAAGGAAGCATGGCAATATCATCACATGAAAAACAAAAGCCAATGACCATCATCTCGTCATCTATTCCATAAGTGCAAATGGGATTTATTTTAATGGGGCATGCATAGTTACTATGTTGAGATTGAAATGATGCAATATTGGAGATCTCACTCATTGCATATGACAAGTTTAAAGGGATGTACAACATGATATGACCAAAAGAATTTTCACAAGATATACTATGGAGCATAGCATCACAACTAGGCAATTCAACATGCTCATCATCATATTCATCATAAATTGGTAAGTCATGACATGAGGACATCGCACTAGCATGAAGCATGGGAATAGGTGGATCAAAATCATGCAAGAAATCATTGGTGAGATAGTCCGCTAGTGGGACAAGATAAGCACCATCACCTATGTTACCTTTGGAGCATCGCTCATGTGTTGTAGGTGAGGTGTCGAAGACCAAGTCGTGGTCAACTTCATCTTGATGGAACCATGTGGGTGGTGCATCATCATCCACCATGGCCATCGTTGTCTCCATTGGAGGTATGGACTCGTCGAGGATAGGCATGTAGTCATGTAGGAGACCTAGCACCAAAGAAAACACACTCGGAGTAGAGGTTAAGTCGTTAGAAATCATAGTGGCCTCACATGCCGTGTCAACTACCTCACTCAATAAGTGTTCTGGCTCACTCACTCCCGGTATGATGCTCTCACTCATATGGTTGGTGGAGTCACTCAAATGGCTCTCAACCTCACATAGGATGTGTGGGATGCTCTCATGTGTGGGGCTAGTGGTGGTCACACTCATCCTCTCACAGGAAATGCACTCAATGTCATATATGGTGGAGTCACTCATGTCACTCATGTGGTGGTGGCTCTCCTCACATGGGAATTGGGACATCTCGTCATACATGGGTGTCGGAGAGGTGTAGGTGCAAACGTCTCCATGCTCAACTCCTATCGCCGCCTTGGTTGAAGGGATAGTCCCATGCTCAACCTTCTTGTCACCGTCTTGTTGTTGGAGGCCCATATGATGTGGCACCTCGTAGCTCGTCTCCATGACCGAAGGAAATTTCCCATGCTCGGCCATCTTCTTTGAGGGGCTTCCGAAGATGGAAGTGTCTCTCTCGCTCGTAGGTGGTCGCCTTGTTGTTGAAAATGTCGATGTAGGCGAACTCACGAGAAGTAGGCGGAGATGTTGTACGTCCAAAGGCGAAGATGCCTTGATAGCACTTGGCGTAGATGCCGAAGTGGTGGTGGTAGCCGTAGCTCCGTCTTGGTGGTGCTCGTCTCGCGGTCTTCGCTTGTGCTCTTGAAGCTTGGCCTTGTCGTGAAGTAGAGCTTGTTGGGACTTGTGCATTTGCGCTTGTTGAGCATCTTCATGTTGATGATGTCGTTGTCGTGCTTGAGCTCGTAGTAGATGTCGTTCGTCATCGTCGTGCACATGATGCTTGGAGGTGACTTGCCCTTCATGACGATGTGGATCATGAACATGATGGTGGTCGCCATGGAAATGTGGACGTGGACGACTTGCGCTTGCATCGCTTGGGCGCTCCGAAGATGATCGATTTGGTCGCCGCCGCCTTGAAGATGACGAATTGGAAGTAGACTTGATCAAGGCCCGAATCTCCTCCATCCTTGCATCTTGCTCCTCCTTTTGTGTGGAAAGCTTGTTGTCGATGTAGTCCCTTTTCCTTGCTTCGGAGTGATGAATGTCGATGGAGAGGTTCTCGATGCGCTCTCGCATCTTGATTGTGCGCCTTGAATTTGTCGTTGTAGATCAAAGATGGACGCTTTGGTGATGTAGTTGTTCGCGTCGTCGTTGTTGTCGAAGACCGGAGATGAAATGCCTTGCCTATCCATCACAAGACTCGAGCAAATATGAGTGGGAGAAAGAGAAGAACTATACCAAATGTACCTTGACCGATGTTGAAGATGGATCAATGATCACTCAATGTGTAACAAGGAAATAGGACAATTGGTACCAATTCTTGTCGGCTTCTCACACCTACACAAGTAAGGCTTATGGTGGAGCTCGGTGAGGATAGTGACACAAAAATTTGATGCAAAATGTTAGAAAGAGTCAATAATGTTGAAAGAGATTCACAAATTCGCAAGTGAAACAAGTAGACCAATAGCAATAAACGACACACGGAAACGCACACACGGATAGATAAATGGGGTCGTGCAACCAAGGAATGAGCACAAAATGTGGAGTCCATGGAAAACGCTCGTGTTGCACAACTCAAGAGAGATGCTAGCACGATTGCTCAATAGGCGGATACGACACTTGTGCACAACCTATAAGATGCAAAAGGATAAACTTTCTATCCCAAGTATGCTATGTATGTATGGTTCCCGGTGTTTGATCTAAGATGATCGGATATGACAATCTTATATGCAATGTGGTATGATGCTATGGCTATTGCTTACAAGCTTCTTTGCTCTCACTTTTTGCTTAAAAGCTTATTCTTTTTTTTGTATGGCCACTTTTGCACAATGCACAAACCAAGATAGCAATTGTGTATATGCCGGAACAATCTTTGTGACAAAAGAGATGAATTGATACCGCACGACCGGCCTCTCACAGCGAGCGGACGTCTGACCCTCGGCGGACGACCGATGCCTGAAGACCAGCCTACGCCAGCTACAGCCCTCCCAGCGAGCGAACGTCTGACCCCGCACCGGACGTCCGGCAATATTAACGGAAGTCCGAGACTTCCGGACGTTCGGTATCACGACCACAGAACTCTTATAGCGGACGTCCGGCGCTAGCGGACGACCGGTCCCCCTGGAACCACCGGACGTCTGGTGCCCAGCGGACGTCCGGTCCCTGGCTGTGTCCAGTTGCGGGCTGAGGCCCATGTACCCCTTCACTTTGCCCCCATTTGCACTATGACTATAAATAGGACACCCCCTCCTCCTAGTTAGGGTTATGATGTAGGGTAGAACCCTAGTTGCCCGATCTTTCACGAAAGGAGCGAATCCCTCGATGAACACGAAGAACACGAGGGGAAAACACAAGGGAAATCACGAGGGGAACACGAGAGAAATCACTCAACCAACAAGAATAGATCACACATGCGCTAGATCCTCGAAACACAAGGGCAGATACACGATCCAAAGTCAACAAGGGACAATACAAGAGGTAACCGGTTCTTCTCCGTGAGGAGGTCTTGATGATGGTCTTCTCCGTAAAGGAGGTCTTGAATTCAACTTGGATCTTCTCCAAAGAGGGGTCGCGGTCTCTCTCATGGAGTAGATCCGTATGGATGAGAAAAGCTCTATCTCAAGTATGAGCTAAACCAATGCTAACCTGATGCGGAGCATCCCACGTTCATCCCCATGTACACTCCGACTACTCTCCAAGCCCCAAGAGGACATATGACGAGACCTCGAACATACACCATTGGACACAAGGTGAGCTCGCCCCTCTTCGAACCATCACTTTCCATATGTGAGATATTGGTACTACCTCAAATATATGTGCTATGCATGACTAGGAACAAAGAGGAAGACCATGGACAAGACGGTGAGGACACCAAGTACAAGGAACTACCGAAGAAGCTCCAGCGAGCAGACGTCCGGACGACACCGGACGACCGGCCTCTCATAGCGAGCGGATGTCCGACCATCGGTGGACGACCGACGCCTGAAGACCAGCCTACGCCAGCTACAGCCCTCCCAGCGAGCGGACGTCCGACCCCGCACCGGACGTCCGGCAATATTAACTGAAGTCCGAGACTTCCGGAGGTCCGGTATCCCGACCACAGAACACTTTCAGCGGACGTCCGGCGCTAGCGGACGACCGGTTCCCCTGGAACCACCGGACGTCCGGTGCCCAGCGGACGTCCGGTCCCTGGCTGTGTCCCGTTGCGGGCTGAGGCCCATGTACCCCTTCACTTCGCCCCCATTTGCACTATGACTATAAATAGGACACCCCCTCCTCCTAGTTAGGGTTAGCATTGGTTTAGCTCATACTTGAGATAGAGCTTTGCTCATCCGTACGGATCTACTCCACGAGAGACACCGCGGCCCCTCTTCGGAGAAGATCCATGTTGGATTCAAGACCTCCTCACGGAGAAGAACCGGTTAACTCTTGTATCGTCCCTTGTTGACTTTGGATCGTGTATCTCCCAATGTGTTTCGAGGATCTAGGGCATGTGTGATCTATTCTTGTTGGTTGAGTGATTTCTCTCTTGTTCCCCTCGTGATTTCCCTTGTGTTTTCCCCTCGTGTTCTTCGTGTTCATTGCGGGATTCTCTCCTTTCATGAAAGATCGGGCCACTAGGGTTCTACCCTACATCATCTTTGTATCAGAGCAAGGTTGATCACGAATTTGGAGCCTCCCTCTTCGTTTTCTAGCTTGATTTTGTTGTGTTCTTCCCCAATTTCGAAAATCACCACCAAAAATAGCCCCAAAATATTTTGTGATTTGTTTGTGTGATGATGTTTTGTTGATTTTGATCCATGGATTTGCTTGGTTTTGATTTTGATGGATTTGCTTGATTTTGTGATGAATGATGTTGGTCTTCATGATGGTAGTATTTTTGTGGGAAGGAGGATATCAATAGCTTCAAAACAAGCTAAAGAACATCAAAATCGGAGTTCGGATGAATTAGTTACGGACAAAACAAAAGTCAGGCGAAGTCTGAAACTACAGGTTACGGACGTCCGGAGATGGACGGATGTCCGGTGGCCGGACGTCCGGTGCCGGACGTCCGGTGGGCTCGGAAATCCGCTAATTTGGTTCTGTTGGGTGGTTCCGGTCGTCCGGTGCTTCGAGGGGGTCCGGACGTCCGGTAAAATGCCGGTCGTCCGGTGGGTCGGGGTCAACGCGAGATGCGAGTTTCGGGACGCGATTTTGGGCGGAAAATGGGGATTTTGGGGTCAAAATTGAGGAGATTTCATGGATGAAAGAAGGGGAAACTTGGGGAAATGCTAGATCGATTCGAAACCAAGAAAATCCATGGATCAAAATCAACAAAACATCATCAAACCAACAAATCACAAAAAAAAATTGGGGCTATTTTTGGTGGGGATTTTTGAAATTGGGGAAGAACACAACAAAATCAAGCTAGAAAAAGAGGGGTAGGGGCTCCAAATTCGTGATCAACCTTGCTCTGATCCAAGATGATGTAGGGTAGAACCCTAGTGGCCCGATCTTTCATGAAAGGAGCGAATCCCGCGATGAACACGAAGAACACGAGGGGAAAACACAAGGGAAATCACAAGGGGAACACGAGAGAAATCACTCAACCAACAAGAATAGATCACACATGCGCTATACACGATCCAAAGTCAACAAGGGATGATACAAGAGGTAACCGGTTCTTCTCCATGAGGAGGTCTTGATGATGGTCTTCTCCGTAAAGGAGGTCTTGAATCCAACGTGGATCTTCTCCGAAGAGGGGCCGCGGTCTCTCTCGTGGAGTAGATTCGTATGGATGAGCAAAGCTCTATCTCAAGTATGAGCTAAACCAATGCTAACCCTAACTAGGAGGAGGGGGTGTCCTATTTATAGTCATAGTGCAAATGGGGGCGAAGTGAAGGGCTACATGGGCCTCAGCCCGCAACGGTACACAGCCAGGGACCGGACGTCTGCTGGGCACCGGACGTCCAGTGGTTCCAGGAGGACCGGTCGTCCGCTAGCGCCGGACGTCCGCTAGCGCCGGACGTCCGCTGAAAGTGTTCTGTGGTCGGGATACTGGACGTCCGGAAGTATCGGACTTCCGTTAATATTGCCGGACGTCCGGTGCGGGATTGGACGTCCGCTCGCTTGGAGGGCTGTAGCTAGCGTAGGCTTGTCTTCAGGCGTCGGTCGTCCGCTCGCTGTGAGAGGCCGGTCGTCCGGTGTCGTCCGGAAGTCCGCTCGCTGGAGCTTCTTCGGTACTTCCTTGTACTTGGTGTCCTCGCCGTCTTGTCCATGGTCTTCCTCTTTGTTCCTAGTCATGCATAGCACATATATTTGTGGTAGTAGCCATGTCTCACATATGGAAAGTGATGGTTCGAAGAGGGGCGAGTTCACCTTGTGTCCAATGGTGTATGTTCGAGGTCTCGTCATATGTCCTCTTGGGGCTTGGAGAGTAGTCGGAGTGTACATGGGGATGAACGTGGGATGCTCCGCATCACCCGTTTTGCGGTACACCACACCCCTCCCGATGAACAGGACCCCCATTTTGACCATAGCACTCGAACACAAGTCCGTTTCCTCCGTTTTGCGGTACGCCACACCCCTCCCGATGAACATGACCCCGTTTCGATCATAGGAAGTCCAAGAGAAGTCCGTTTCCTTTGTTTTGTAGTATGCCAGACCCCTCCCGATGAACAGGATCCCGTTTCGACTGTGGCCGGTCGAACACAATGTTGTTTCCTCCGTTCTATGGTACGCCAGGCCTCGTTTCCATCGGCTGTTCCGTCCAAGCCGGTTGGCTCCCGATGAACAGCACGGGTTCCGTTGCCTCCCGATGAACACGACGCATTCCGTTGCCTCCCCATGAACACGAGATGACGCAGTTTCTCCATTCCAACCCAGCCATGTACACGAGCCCTGGTCGTACGTATGCACGCGTAGGCGTTTGAGACCCCGCCCGTATGTACGTACGTGGCCGTATTTACTTTCTTGCACCCTGGCCGCTGTACGTACATGTACATGCTACGTGCGCGCCTCTACTACGAAACATGTGCGCCTCTAGTACGACACGTGCGCGCCTCTACATCGACCAGTATGTACGTATACGTTCGCGACCAGAATGACAACGCTACATACGCTTCGACTAGGTGGGTCCTGCTACCTCTTGAGCACTGCGTTGGTTTTCCCTTGAAGAGGAAAGGGTGATGCAGTAAAGTAGCGTAAGTATTTCCCTCAGTTTTTTAGAACCAAGGTATCAATCCAGTATGAGACCACGCTCGAGTCCCACGCACCTACACAAACAAAAAAGAACCTTGCAACCAACGCGATAAAGGGGTTGTCAATCCCTTCACAGCACTTACGAGAGTGAGATCTAATAGAGATGATAAGATAATATTTTTGGTATTTTTATGGTAAAGACTAAAAATAAAGAAAGCGAAATAAACGGCAAAAGAAATAGCTTGTTGACGGGAGATTAATATGATGGAAAATAGACCCGGAGACCAAACTGATAATTCGAAGAGACTAGCAAAGATAACCAATCATACATAAAAGAATTCAGAGGAGATTCAAATATTGTTCATAGATAATCTTGATCATAAACCCACAATTCATTGGATCTCGACAAACACACCGCAAAAAGAAGAGTTACATCAAATAGATATCCAAGAGAATCAAGGAGAACTTTGTATTGAGATCCAAAGAGAGAGAAGAAGCCATCTAGCTGATAACTATGGACTCGAAGGTTTGAAGTAAACTACTCACACATCATCGGAGAGGCTATGGTGTTGATGTAGAAGCCCTCCGTGATCAATGCCCCCTCTGGCGGAGCGCCGGAAAAGGCCCCAAGATGGGATCTCACGGGTATAGAAGGTTGCGGTGCTGGAAATAGGGTTTTGGCTCCTCTGCCGATGGTTTGAGGGTAGGTAGGTATATATAGGAGGAAGAAGTAGGTCGGTGGAGCTACGAGGGGCCCACGAGGGTGGAGGGCGTGCCCTCCTGCCTCGTGGCTTCCTCGTTGCTTCTTGACGTCCACTCCAAGTCCTCTGGATCACGTTAGTTCCGAAAATCACGTTCCCAAAAGTTTCATTCCGTTTGGACTCTGTTTGATATTCCTTTCCTTCGAAACACTGAAATAGGCAAAGAAACAGCAATTTGGGCTGGGCCTCCGGTTAATAGGTTAGTCCCAAAAATAATATAAAAGTGTATAATAAAGCCCATTAAACATCCAAAACAGAATATAATATAGCATGGAACAATAAAAAATTATAGATACGTTGGAGACGCATCAAGCATCCCCAAGCTTAATTCCTGCTCGTCCTCGAGTAAGTAAATGATAAAAACAGAATTTTTGATGTGGAATGCTACTTAGCACAATTTTCAATGTAATTCACTTATTTGTGGTATGAATATTCAGATCCGAAAGATTCAAGATAAAAGTTTAGTATTGACATAAAAGTAATAATACTTCAAGCATACTAATAAAGCAATCATGTCTTCTCAAAATAACATGGCCAAAGAAAGTTATCCCTACAAAATCATATAGTCTGGCTATGCTCTATCTTCACCACACAAAATATTTAAATCATGCACAACCCTGATGACAAGCCAAGCAATTGTTTCATACTTTTGGTGTTCTTAATCTTTTCAATCTTCACGCAATACATGAGTGTGAGCCATGGATATAGCACTATAGGTGGAATAGAATGGTGGTTGTGGAGAGGACAAAAAGGAGAAGATAGTCTCACATCAACTAGGCGTATCAACGGGCTATGGAGATGCCCATTAATAGATATTAATGTGAGTGAGTAGGGATTGCCATGCAACGGATGCACTAGAGCTATAAGTGTATGAAAGCTCAATAATGAAAACTAAGTGGGTGTGCATCCAACTTGCTTGCTCAGGAAGACCTAGGGCAATTTGAGGAAGCCCATCATTGGAAAATACAAGCCAAGTTCTATAATGAAAAATTCCTACTAGTATATGAAAGTGATAAAACAAGAGACTCTCTATCATAAAGATCATGGTGCTACTTTGAAGCACAAGTGTGGAAAAAGGATAGTAGCATTGTCCCTTCTCTCTTTTCTCTCATTTTTTTGGTTGGGCCTTTTCTCCCTTTTTTATGGCCTCTTTTTTCCTTTTTTTTATTTTTCGTCCGGAGTCTCATCCCGACTTATTGGGGAATCATAGTCTCCATCATCCTTTCCTCACTTGGGACAATGCTCTAATAATGACGATCATCACACTTTTATTTACTTACAACTCAAGTATTACAACTCAATACTTAGAACAAAATATGACTATATGAATGCCTCCGGCGGTGTACCGGGATATGCAATGAATCAAGAGTGACATGTATGAAAATTATGAACGGTGGATTTGCCACAAATACGATGTCAACTACATGATCATGCAAAGCAATATGACAATGATGGAGCGTGTCATAGTAAACGGAGCGGTGGTAAGTTTCATGGCAATATTTCTCGGAATGGCTATGGAAATGCCATGATAGGAAGGTATGGTGGCTGTTTTGAGGAAGGTATATGGTGGGTGTATGATACCGGCGAAAAGTGCGCGGTAGTAGAGAGGCTAGCAATGGTGGAAGGATAAAAGTGCATATAATCCATGGACTCAACATTAGTCAAAAGAACTCATATACTTGTTGCAAAAATCTATTAGTTATCAAAACAAAGTATTACGCACATGCTCCTAGGGGGATAGATTGGTAGGAAAGACCATCGCTCGTCCCCGACTGCCACTCATAAGGAAGACAATCAATAAATAAATCATGCTCCGACTTCATCACATAACCGTTCACCATACGTGCATGCTACGGGAATCACAAACTTTAACACAAGTATTTCTCAAATTCATAACCACTCAACTAGCATGACTCTAATTTCACCATCTTCATATCTCAAAACAATTATCAAGCATCAAACCTCTCTTAGTATTCAACGCACTTATAAGAAAGTTTTTACTAATCTTGGATGCCTATCATATTAGGACTAATTTCACAATTAAAGAAAATTACCATGCTGTTTTTTAGGACTCCCAAAATAATATAAGTGAAGCATGAGAGGACAATAGTTTCTATAAAACAAACCACCGCCGTGCCCTAAAAGATATAAGTGAAGTACTAGGGCAAAAACTATATAGCTCAAAAGATATAAGTGAAGCACATAGAGTATTCTAATAAATTCCGAATCATGTGTGTCTCTATCAAAAGTGTATTCAGAGAGGATGATTGTGGTAAACTAAAAGCAAAGACTCAAATTATACAAGACGCTCCAAGCAAAACACATATCATGTGGTGAATAAAAATATAGCTCCAAGTAAAGTTACCGATGGACGAAGACGAAAGAGGGGATGCCTTCCGGGGCATCCCCAAGCTTTGGCTTTTTGGTGTCCTTGGATTTACCTTGGGGTGCCTTGGGCATCCCCATGCTTAGGCTCTTGCCACTCCTTGTTCTATAATCCATCAAATCCTTACCCAAAACTTGAAAACTTCGCAACACAAAACTTATCAGAAAATCTCGTGAGCTCCGTTAGCGAAAGAAAAAAAACACCACTTCAAGGTACTCTATTGAACTCATTCTTTATTTATATTGGTGTTAAACCTACTGTATTCCAACTTCTCTATGGTTTATAAACTCTTTTACTAGCCATAGATTCATCAAAATAAGCAAACAACACACGAAAAACAGAATCTGTCAAAAACAGAACAGTCTGTAGTAATCTGTATCTAACGAAAACTTCTGGAACTCCAAAAATTCTACCAAAACAGGACGACCTAGATGATTTGTTTATTGATCTTCTGCAATTGGAATCAGTATTTTATCACGCTCTGGTGAATTTTAACAATTGTTTTCATGAACAGAAAGTTTCTGGAATTTTCAGCAAGATCAAATAACTATCATCCAAGAAGATCCTATAGGTTTCACTTGGCACAAACACTAATTAAAACATAAAAACACATCTAACCAGAAGCTAATCAAAGATTTATTCCTAAACAGGAGCAAAAAGCAAAAAGAAAAAAAAAAGAAAATAAAATTGGGTTGCCTCCCAACAAGCGCTATCGTTTAACGCCCTTAGCCAGGCATAAAAACAAGGATAGATCTAGGTATTGCTATAACAATGGTAAGGTAAATCATGAAAACTCCTTTCGTATTCTCTACGTTCAGCAGCAAGTTTCCTTGGTGGCTAGCAAAAGTAATCACAGGGGTTAAATTTAATAGGACAGAAGTCCCCAAGATCAAGCTCGGGAGGTATGGGTTCCACCCTTGGCCCCTTATATTGCACAACCAATTCATCATTACAAGCGTTCTTTTGACAAAAAGTCACGAGTCTTTGTTCAAGAGAAAAACCCAACCCATTATTCTGAATAGCAAAGTCGTCATTAAGTTCAGAAATTCTATCAACTAAAACATCGGTAGGAACCTTTTTTCTAAGGTTTTCATTATAGGCAACATGATCCAAAGATTGTAAACGCATTATGTCTTCTGATTAAAGAGGATAGCTTCTATGGGAGGATGACCAGCATCCACCCTATAATGCGCAAAAATTTCTTTAGCCTCTTTCATTATAAATCTGAACTCATGGGCCGAAAAGATAGTAGCGGCATGCTTAACAGAAGAGTACTCAATATTAGAAAATTCTAGGAAAATTCTTTGTATGCAAGGATGCATATGAAGAAATTGCCTTTCAAGCTCAACTACGAGCAAAGATATCGCATCCGCAAGGCTACTAGTTCTATGAAGAATAGAGCCACCCATGATGGGCAAAGCACTGGCACAAGTGAAGAAATCTTGAATAACTCCTTTCCCAATAATATTACCACTACCGACTCAAAACTTTTTGGTATGCAAGATAGTAGGTTCCTCAAGAGGATCATCGAAGGCATCAAAGTTTCCCATGTTATTATTATTGCCTTCATTAGAGATAACCTCCCCAGATTCAAACATGGCGAAAGAAAGGCGAGCGGAAAAGAGGGCGAATGGAAAAAGAGGGCGAATAAAACGGCAAGGGTGAAGTGGGGGAGAGGAAAACGAGAGGCAAATGGCAAATAATGTAATGCGAGGGATAACAGTTTGTGATGGGTACTTGGTATGTCTTGACTTGTGCGTAGACTCCCCGGCAACGGCGCCAGAAATCCTTCTTGCTACCTCTTGAGCACTGCGTTGGTTTTCCCTTGAAGAGGAAAGGGTGATGCAGTAAAGTAGCGTAAGTATTTCCCTCAGTTTTTTAGAACCAAGGTATCAATCCAGTAGGAGACCACGCTCGAGTCCCACGCACCTACACAAACAAATAAGAACCTTGCAACCAACGCGATAAAGGGGTTGTCAATCCCTTCACGGTCACTTACGAGAGTGAGATCTAATAGAGATGATAAGATAATATTTTTGGTATTTTTATGGTAAGACTAAAAATAAAGAAAGCAAAATAAACGGCAAAAGAAATAGCTTGTTGACGGGAGATTAATATGATGGAAAATAGACCCGGGGCCCATAGGTTTCACTAGTGGCTTCTCTCAAGATAGCATAAGTATTACGGTGGGTAAACGAATTACTGTCGAGCAACTGATAGAATTGAGCATAGTTATGAGAATATCTAGGTATGATCATGTATATAGGCATCACATCCGTGACAAGTAAACCGACTCCTCCCTGCATCTACTACTATTACTCCACACATCGACCGCTATCCAGCATGCATCTAGAGTATTAAGTTCATAAGAACAGAGTAACGCCTTAAGCAAGATGACATGATGTAGAGGGATAAACTCATGCAATATGATATAAACCCCATCTTTTTATCCTGATGGCAACAATACAATACGTGTCGTTTCCCCTACTGTCACTGGGATCGAGCACCGCAAGAATGAACCCAAAGCTAAGAACTTCTCCCATTGCAAGAAAGATCAATCTAGTAGGCCAAACCAAACTGATAATTCGAAGAGACTTGCAAAGATAACCAATCATACATAAAAGAATTCAGAGGAGATTCAAATATTGTTCATAGATAATCTTGATCATAAACCCACAATTCATTGGATCTCAACAAACACACCGCAAAAAGAAGAGTTACATCAAATAGATATCCAAGAGAATCAAGGAGAACTTTGTATTGAGATCCAAAGAGAGAGAAGAAGCCATCTAGCTAATAACTATGGACCCAAAGGTTTGAAGTAAACTACTCACACATCATCGGAGAGGCTATGGTGTTGATGTAGAAGCCCTCCATGATCAATGCCCCCTCTGGCGGAGCGCCGGAAAAGGCCCCAAGATGGGATCTCACGGGTACAGAAGGTTGCGGTGCTGGAAATAGGGTTTTGGCTCCTCTGCCGATGGTTTGGGGGTACGTAGGTATATATAGGAGGAAGAAGTAGGTCGGTGGAGCTACGAGGGGCCCACGAGGGTGGAGGGCGTGCCCTCCTGCCTCGTGGCTTCCTTGTTGATTGCTTGACGTCCACTCCAAGTCCTCTGGATCACGTTTGTTCCGAAAATCACGTTCCCGAAGGTTTCATTCCGTTTGGACTCCGTTTGATATTCCTTTCCTTTGAAACACTGAAATAGGCAAAAAAACAGCAATTTGGGCTGGGCCTCCGGTTATTAGGTTAGTCCGAAAAATAATATAAAAGTGTATAATAAAGCCCATTAAACATCCAAAACAGAATATAATATAGCATGGAACAATCAAAAGGTATAGATACGTTGGAGACGTATCAGGTCCCGACTGTTAGGCACTTCCTTGCGTGCGAAGATGTAGCTGGTGGGTCCCAGCTGTCAGGGGGAAACATTTTTTTCACGAAATACGGTGGCCCGTACGGTGGGTCCTTGCTGTCAGGTGCAGGAATCATTATTTTCCGCATAATAAGGAGGCACTTCCTTGTTGTGGCCATGGACCCAGCTGTCAGCCTCTCCACGTACAGTACTCTTCCGATGGAAGTCGTTCATTGACAATGTTGACCACGCCGCGCCGAGAGCACCAAGGCGGTGGACGGCGGCGAGGCCTAGGAAGGGGACAACGCGAAGCCGGGGAAGACGTTGCAGCGGATGCCCACGCGAAGAGGAGTACGAGGGTTCACTGGTTCGGCTACGGTGTGAGGCTGCCGTCGCCGCAGGGATTGGCCAGCGGTGGGAGTAGTAGGGAGCGGTGAGGCTTCCGTGGCAGCACAGCCGGCCATGGGAGGCACGAGCAGGCGGCACGACCGGCGCTACTTTGGACGGCTGGAGCAAGAAGACCAGAGGTTGAAGAAGCACTACGGTCATTTGATGGACATCGTACGGTCAATGGAGCTAGAATCGTTCATATTGACTAAGTTGACAAAGCCCTCCGTCCGCGTCAACTTAGTAGGCCCACAAGTCAGCTTCCCATATGGTGGATACCAGCTAGCAGGGGGAGTATTCATTTTTTGTGCGTAATAAGGAAGAACTTCCTTGCGCGCGAATATATAGCTGGTGGATCTGAGCTGTCAGCGGCGGGAACGTTTTTTCGCGAAATACAGAGGCCCTTCCGGTGGGTCCCAGATGTCAGGTGGAGGAATCATTATTTTGCACATAATAAGGAGGCATTTCCTTATGTGCGGCCGTGGACCCGGCTGTCAGCCTCTTCACGTACATTCCACTTCCGATGGATGTCGTTCGTTGACCATGCCACGCAGAGCGCATCCAAGGTGGTGGACGACGGAGAGGCCCCGGACAGCAACGAGCCGGAGATGGGAAGACGCGGGAGTGGAGTCACAGACGGAGAGGTGTACGAGGGTTAACTGGTTTTGGTGCAGTGTGGTTCGGCAGTCGGTGGAGAAGAACAGGAGGTCTGGAGGGGTGGAGGGATGGAGGAAGAAGACGAGAGATTGAAGATGGATGTCGGTCGTTGGATGTAAATCCAACGGCTAACGATGTCAGAATCATTTGTTGACTAAGTTGACAATGACTTGCATTGGCTTCGACGTATTGGCCCACATTTCAGCCTCCAAAAATGTGGCACGTATTCAACCCATTTTTTCTGAATTTACAGTCAATTTGTTTTTTTAGAATTACAGTCCATTTGCTAGGCTGGGAGAACAAATAATGTAGCGTCCATGCGGCCCATTTATTTTTTCCTAAAAAAATACAGGCCATTTGCACTTTCTCGAAATACACGATTTTGATGGGCTGATTCTAATTATAATGTTGGGTTGGGCGCAGCAATGTTATCAAAAAATAAACAGGGGCCGAGCATTTTGTTATAAATATATTTAAATAATAAGTGATTCATTATTACATTGGTCCTTAAATCTTACCAAGCTTTTGTACACAATCACCAGGATTTTTGTTGCCAAAAAAATCCAGGATTTATTGTTAAGAAATTATTATTTTTAAGTTAATAAGATGTGGGATATTGTTTTCTTACATATGTAAGTATCTATTAAATATATGATGACAATAACAATAATATATAATAACATATAAAATAATTTAAATATATATAATATAGTTAGAAGGGAAACATAAGTTGGAACAGGCGTTCCTATTCTTATATAGAAAAATAGAACAGACCTCAGCGTTTTCTTCAAAAAATACATAAATTGGGCTACCGATGTTTCAGGAAAAATAAAACCTCGGATGGGAGGTCCATAGGCCGGTCGATACATGATGGCCCTTAAGAAAATACAAATCAACATGTTGTGGGCTGCACATGTTAAAAAAGAAAGCCTAGACGGGGCAGCCCACAACCCAGCTGATACTTGTTGCCCCAGTGATAATAAATGATACCTGCCAGCTCCCCGGCTTCGTTGTAAATTTATCTCCTTTAGTAACTACGTTGAAGCACCTAAAAATGTAACTATGTTGACAAACCCGTGGGCCCCAACGTCAGTATAGCATCAGGAGAAGTATTTTTTCAATGTGACACTTGCTTGCGTACGGCCATAGACCTGGTGGGTCCCGACTGTCCGCCTCTCCACGTACAGTCCTCTCTAGATTCCTCTCGTTTGTTCAGCATGTTCACAATGGTAGACAGCGGCGCCGCGGCGAGCGCACAAAGGCGTAGGAGGAGATCGGACCACCTGAGGTAGTGCCTTATGTGTAACGAAAGTACTGAACTAGCTCAGTGGCCAAGTGACACTACCGACAGCT
Organism: Aegilops tauschii subsp. strangulata; assembly: GCF_002575655.3. Taxonomy (NCBI): domain Eukaryota; kingdom Viridiplantae; phylum Streptophyta; class Magnoliopsida; order Poales; family Poaceae; genus Aegilops; species Aegilops tauschii. Next base: position 194,997,128 of record NC_053038.3, read on the forward strand.
GTGCCGCCCGGGTTCGATTCCACCTGATACAGGGAAAATATCTCCAAATTTTTTGCCTCTCCAATTATTGACATGTGGGTCCCCATTGTCATCTACGCACACCACGTCCAACACTTACCAAAACTTCGTCCCTCGTTTCCTCTATTTTTCGCACACTCGACATTGTGTGGGCATTTTGAAAATAGCATATCTTTTTGACTGTGCATCATATGAAGATGTGCTATGCATGAATGTTGATCAACATGATGTTAACTGGCTAGTAGTTCCATTTTCGACCACGAATAATACTTCCAACATGATGTTATCCCTGTTTGAAAAGGCCATGTTAATATAAATGATCTGCCTCTGAAAGTTGTAGTTTCTTATCTGAAACTGAACTTGCAGTTTCTTATCTGAAACTGAAACTTGCAGTTTCTTCTCTAAGAATCACACTGTCTGCACTTTTATACTCCTATGAAACTACATTATTTTAAGTGCTCAAAATGGATCTCTAGAATTCATAAAATACTTCATATGCTCAATACTGCAAATTTGAAATGCAAAAGACATTCATATTTGAAAGTACTCTCAAAATACACAACACAAAACACAATTCACAACCTGCAAATACTGACAACCCTAAGCTCCTCCTGACAATTCACAACCTTCCCCGACTATTGGGCTGGGGGCAGTCCCCTCATATTCCTCGGCGGCAGACAGCCGCCCCGTGAGATGATGTGAACGGCGAGGGAGAGGATGGTGGGGAAGCGTCGTCGGGCCAACTGCTTTTCTCCTCTTGTAGTTGGGTTCGGTCGACGAAGACTCCACCGGCTCACTCTGGCACGACACCCTCACAAACGACACCCTGTAGATGCTCGATCCTTCAATCTCTGTTGGATGCTCCATCTGGGATCGATACTCCCACCACCACTCCCTCACGATCGGATTCGGTGAATCTGTTTGCTCCATGGCCCAGAGGAGCAGCTCTATGTACTCCCGCATGACTCCCTTCGGGAGTATCGCCGCCTTTTCGCTCGGTTGCAGATATTTGGCCATGGATGTCGCGGTCGCCGCTAGTTGGTCCTTGTTATCAAACCAAGACTATATCTCCAACATCCTAGCTAGCTTCACAGGGTCACCGTCTGTGATCCTCACGTATCGGTTGTACTCCTCCATCGATCTACTTCTCCACATCACCTGCACTCGCCGGCGGTGGTTTTTGAATGGAAGAGGAGAGGAGCAGCACTGGTTTTGGATTAGAACGGGAGAGGAGCGACGGGGGTTTTGGGTTGGAACAGGAGAGGAGGGGCGGTGGTTTTGAAATGGAAGAGGTGAGCAGCAGCGCTGGATTTAGATTGGAACAGGAGAGGAGCGGCGGTGGTTTAAGAGGAGAGGAGCGGCGCTGGTCTTGGAAGTATTTTTTGGTTTTGCGTATTTTGGGTCAAAGTTTGACCACGTACTCTATCTGACAAGCAAAATGTAAATGCATGTCACCAAAAATTGTATCGTTTGGTTCGTATCTGAATGTACTTTCAAATTATATTATTTTTGCAACGTATAACATATATTCTATTTGTGAAAATCATGGTCAATTATGACCCAGAATAAAAGGGAGACTAGTTAATGTGGGGTCGCTTTCTTAATTGAAGGGTAAATGGATTTTGATTTTGATCCAGTTATAGTGCGCCGGCCCTCTCGGCCAATCCTAAACCGCTGTCGCACGCTCCTCTCCCTCTTCTCCATTGTAAAACCACCTCCTCTCCTCTCCATCATCTCCATTCCAGAACCACCGTCTCGCCTCTCCCTCTTCTCCATTGGAAAACCACCTCCTCTCCTCTCCATCATCTCCATTCCAAAACCACCATCTTGCCTCTCCCTCTTCTCCATTGCAAAACCACCCCCTCTCCTCTCCATCATCTCCATTCCAAAACCACCATCTTGCCTCTCCCTCTTCTCTATTGCAAGACCACCGTCTCTCCTCCCATCTTCCAAAGCTAGCACCGGACCACTCAGAAGGACATCTATGGAGAGGATGCAGCAGCGAATCAGGCAGATCGCCGGCGGCGACCAGGCAAAGTTAGCCAGGTTGAAGGAGATCCTTACTTGGTTTGACAATGAGTGGGAGATTTGGAGGACGGTGAGGGCCATGTGGCAATGTAAGGGAAAGAGCGAGACGGCGGCGATGTACTCCTCGGCGGCAGTCACGCCGCAGTCCTTTGAGTTCATCGAGTATCTCCTCTAGGTGATGGAGCAAACAGATTCTCCCGAGGCAAAAGTCAGGCGGAGGTGGTGGCCGTACAGGTCGAAGGTCGAGCACCCAGAGGATAACGAATCGATCGAGTATGGTGTGCCGTTCGTGAGGGTGCAGAGCTAGCCGGAGGCATAGGAGTATTCGTTCTCCCACCGCAAGAGGAGGCCGGATGGCGCGACGTCGCTTCCCCGCCGTTCTCCACGGTTCCCTCGACGCCCACCTCGTTTCAACGGCGGCGGTAGGGTTTAAGGTAAGCTTCGCACTAACCTAATCTTCCATCTGCTCATGCTTACAATCAGTGTGACATCTAATGAAAATCATGCTTACAATCAGTCTCCGAGTACTACGCCAATCACCCTAAAATAGCTCTGGACCTTTGGGTCAAAGTTGTGACACTCTGTACAAATAAAGAAAAATAGATTGGTGCTTCTTTCAGAAAAGAGTACTCCCTAGAAAACTGCCAATATAAGCTACTAGTATTTGGTTAGAGGATTTGCTGCCAAGAAAGATCCGTCCACAGAGACTGCCACACATCCCACTAGTGGTGGTGGATGCCAATGCGTGCATGGAGCATGGTTGATGTCGGTAATTTTTACTTGGCACACCTCACACTCTGCATATATGCCGGTTCCATCCGTACATTTGTGCAGTTCCACCAAAATGCAGCTGAATAACCCTGTTTGCACAGATAATGAAAAAGCGTGATTACATTATAGTGGCACTAGTTGATGAAGTATACACTAATAAATAGAAGAAAATATTGCGATAGTATCATAGTATGCCATGCTGGTAGGGCGAGATGGGCCCTGCGACGCCTCATACGGTACGCCCCATACTGGAAATCGACCCAAGTCTCCCCGATGCACCTTCTGCCAGTGATGAACATCAGTGTACAGCGGTAGTACAAGGAGGGGCCTTGAGACATTCCAATCTCTATTTTTGTGTAGATCAACTAAAATTAAGCACCCCAGTTTGCAAAAACGTTTAAACATTAACAATGGGACTAGTTGATGAAACATATACTAACAAAGAGAAGCACTTTCTTTATCTACATTGGAAATGAAATGATAGAGAGGACATTCGCTCTATTTTAACTATATTATTACTTCATTTTATCAGTGGCACTAGAGCAGGTGGCAAACGAGGTGTACCGTGCGTCGCAAGAATGGAGGTCGCGGGTGCTTAGACTGGGATGCAGAAGCTGGCTCTATCTTCCCCCCCTGATGTTTCTGTGGTAGCATTTGGGTTGTAATCCAAACTTGGTCGAGCTGGTGCTGCGTCCCCCTACCTGCCTAGGTTATGTGGCGAACTTGTCTCCTACTAGTACTCAACCCTTTCTAGTAGTAGTTGCATAACTGCCGGTTCACACTGAGCTGTTGTCGGATAATGGTTGTCTATGGTAGGGTTTCTTTAACGAAATCGGAAGAAACCCCCTCTTTCAATATATAAAAAATATGTGGCACTACCGATGCCAAAACATTGCCTCAAATTAATAGTGCCACTAGATTAAGGTGCAAAATAATGACATTACTGCTTTATCATGGCAGTGCCAAAACAGTAGCACAAGAGCAGACTCAACATGCAGGATCTTTGGCAAACGGTCAGACCAAAAAGGAACATACCTCCTGATGGGAACCATATCTGTATTCAACACCATCGTAGAAGGAATGACACCAGTCACCAACATGGATGATTCAATTCATGGGACCTCTTGGTGCAGTTCACCTAAAATGAAGCAATGTCCCACGAGCTAGCAACTTCTTCATTTTTTTAAGAAAAGGGCTCTAGCCCCGGTTCCATTTCCATCAGAAAACGAAACCCATAGAGCTTCTTCTTCATTAGTTGCAATAAAATTGACAACATCAAGGTTGGTTGTGAAGCTCCTGGAATGTTCAACTATAATTTGGATATCATTTGTGCAGTTCAACTAAGATCAATCGTGAAATGTATACCTCTGTTTGCACAAAAAAGGTGGAAAGGAGGGTGACAAACAACTGATGAACCATACATCAAATGAAAAGAAGCATGTTCCTTATCTGAATGGCAATCCTACAAGGATAGTAGCAATTTCTAAAGCAGCAGCATTGCTAGATATTAGTGTGGGCATTAGGATTAACTATGACAACTATTAAATACGACATTACTTTAATGGTGCCATTGCTTCATTTTACCAGCAACATTACATTAACAGCTGCTACAGAGTTGGTATTTGGGCACGGGAGAGTAGGCGGACCAGGATAGTTGCATTTCTATCGAAAAGAAGCAACTTGTCTTAATGGGAAATTTAACAGGACATGAAATAAGTGCCATTGATTCATATTACTGGAGGCATTACATTGAAAACAACATTGGTTTAATGTGTCCTTACTTTTAACAGTGCGACTGCTACATTTTACTAGTGGCATTAAATAAGAGTGGCTCGGTGCAAAAAACATCAGAATAGGATATCTGGGTTGGTCCCATTATTGTTCGGTATAGCCACCTTATACTGTGTGAGGCTAGCAAATCTAGTGCTGGACTTACTCTATTGACTAGTCCCCAGTCCCCACTTTCTTTCCTTTTTCAACCAATAGATCAGGTTTATATTGAGTTTGTACTATGTTTCCCTTTATTTCCCTATTAGACCAAGAGACCAGTTGGATAGCCAGTCTCTGCTACTTTTCGCCCCCATTATTTCATCTTTCGACCTAGTCCTAGATTCAGGTAACAGATCTTCCCCCACCCCCACCCCCTTTCTTCCTTGTCTGAACCAAGTAGTACTAGATTAGAGTGCATGAACTAGTTTTACCTCTTAACAGTAAAAATTTAGGTGGCTTTCAAACTGCCGATCGATCCTATCTACGAGGGGGCCTGGGAAATAGTAAAAGATACAAATGCAGTGACCTCAGGAGCTCGGGAAGTAGAGCAAGGCCGGTTTCGAAGGAAGTTATACCTGAGGGTCGCCGGGATGTCGCTAGGTAGGCAGCGGGAGGCCAGATCTACCCACACTACGGCAGCGAGGAAGAAGGGGTCGGAGGCCCTCCCTAGCCAGCGGTGCTTGGGAGAGAACGGCAAGGCACGCTCATCGGGATGCGCCGGCAGTGGGTAAGAGCCATCACCGAGGACGACCACGTGAATGTTGCACCTTCTCACTGATACGTCTCCGTCGTATCTACTTTTCCAAACACTTTTGCCCTTGTTTTGGACTCTAACTTGCATGATTTGAATGGAACTAACCCGGACTAACGCTGTTTTCAGCAGAATTGCCATGGTGTTATCTTTGTGCAGAAACAAAAGTTCTCGGAATGACCTCAAACTTCACGGAGATTATTTTCGGAAATAATAATAAAAAATAGCGCCGAAAGAATCAAGGCCAGGGGGCCCACATCCTTTCCACGAGGGTGGAGGGCGCGCCTGCCCCCTGGGCGCGCCCCCTACCTCGTGGGCCCCCTGGAGCTCCACCGACCTCAACTCCAACTCCATATATTTGTGTTCGGGGAGAAAAAAATCAGAGAAAAAAGATTCATCGCGTTTTACGATACGGAGCCGCCGCCAAGCCCTAAACTCTCTCGGGAGGGCTGATCTGGAGTCCGTTCGGGGCTCCGGAGAGGGGAATCCATCGTCGTCGTCATCATCAACCATCCTCCATCACCAATTTCATGATGCTCACCGCCGTGTGTGAGTAATTCCATCGTAGGCTTGCTGGACAGTGATGGGTTGGATGAGATTTATCATGTAATCGAGTTAGTTTTGTTAGGGTTTGATCCCTAGTATCCACTATGTTCTGAGATTGATGTTGCTATGACTTTGCTATGCTTAATGCTTGTCACTAGGGCCTGAGTGCCATGATTTCAGATCTGAACCTATTATGTTTTCATGAATATATGTGAGTTCTTGATCCTATCTTGCAAGTCTATAGTCACCTACTATGTGTTATGATCCGGCAACCCTGAAGTGACAATAATTGGGACCACTTCCGATGACGACCATAGTTTGAGGAGTTCATGTATTCACTATGTGTTAATGCTTTTGTCCGGTACTCTATTAAAAGGAGGCCGTAATATCCCTTAGTTTCCGCTAGGACCCCGCTTCCACGGGAGGGTAGGACAAAAGATGTCATGCAAGTTCTTTTCCATAAGCACGTATGACTATATTCGGAATACATGCCTACATTACATTGATGAATTGGAGCTAGTTTTGTGTCACCCTATGTTATGACTATTACATGATGAACCGCATCCGGCATAATTCTCCATCACTAATCCAATGCCTACGAGCTTTTCACATAGTGTTCTCTGCTTATTTACTTTTCCGCTCCTATTGTTACAATCACTACAAAACCCAAAAATATTACTTTTGGTACCGTTACCGTTACTATCATACTACTTTACTACTAAATACTTTGCTGCAGATATTAAGTTATCCAGGTGTGGTTGAATTGACAACTCAGCTGCTAATACTTGAGAATATTCTTTGGCTCCCCTTCTGTTGAATCAATAAATTTGGGTTGAATACTCTACCCTCGAAAACTGTTGCGATCCCCTATACTTGTGGGTTATCAAGACTATTTTCTAGCGCCGTTGCCGGGGAGCATAGCTCTATTCTATGAGTCACTTGGGATTTATATCTTCTGGTCACTATGAAGAACTTTAAATACGAGAAAACAAAAATTTATCCCTCAACTACGAGGGGAGGTAAGGAAGTGCCATCTAGCTCTGCACTTGATTCACCTTCTGTTTTGAGTAAGCTTGCGACACCTAAACCTGCTTCTGCTATTAATTCTGATATGTCGCATGTTATTGATGATGCTACTTCTGCTATGCATGATACTTATGATGAAACTACTTCTATGCTTGATACTACCGTGCCACTTGGTGAATTTCTTGATGAACAACTTGCTAGGGCTAGAGAGAATGAAATCATTGAAACTGATAATATTGATGAAAGTGATGATGAAGACTCTCCCAATAAATATGAATTGCCTGTTGTGCCTGAGGGCTATGTTATGGATGAAGAAACTGCTAGAGACTTTCTTGCTTGCAATGATAGAAGTGATCTTAAGAAATTATTAGCTAAGCTTAAACAAAAAACTCTGAATGCTAGAATGAAATATGATCCTGCTTATGCTACCTCACCTATCTTTGTTACTGATAAGGATTATGAATTCTCCATTGATCCTAATATAATTACTTTGGTTGAATCTGATCCTTTCTATGGCTATGAATCTGAAACTCTTGTGGCACATCTTACTAAATTAAATTATATAGCCACCCTGTTCACTAATGATGAGAGAACTCGCTACTTTTATATCCTTAAGATATTTCCGTTCTCAATAAAGGGTGATGCTAAGATATGGTTTAGTTCTCTTGATCCTGGTTGTGTGCGTAGCCCCCAGGATATGATTTATTACTTCTCTGCTAAATATTTCCCTACTCATAAGAAACAAGCTGCTTTAAGGGATATATATAATTTTGTGCAAATTGAAGAAGAGAGTCTCCCACAAGCTTGGGGGAGGCTTCTCCAATTACTTAATGCTTTGCCCGATCATCCTCTCAAGAAAAATGAAATACTTGATATCTTTTATAATGGACTAACCGATGCTTCCAGAGACCACTTGGATAGTTGTGCTAGTTCTGTTTTCAGGGAAAGAACACCGGATGAAGCTGAAATTCTATTGAATAATATGTTGACAAATGAAAATAATCGAACACTCCCTGAACCAACTCCTAAGCCAACTCCGAAGAAAAAGGTGTTCTATTTCTCTGCCCTGAAGATATGCAAGAGGCAAAGAAATCTATGAAAGAAAAAGGTATAAAAGCTGAAGATGTTAAGAATTTACCTCCTATTGAAGAAATACATGGTCTTAATTTACCGCCTGTTGAAGGAATATATGATCTTAATTCATCACCTATTGAAGAAACACATGGTCTTGATAACCCGACATAGGTAGTAAAGGTAAATTCTCTCTATAGATATGATAAAGCTGAAATCCCACCTACTAAGTTTGCTAGCCAATGTTTGGATGAGTTTGATAACTTTATTGTCAAAGAAGAAGATTTTAATGCTTATTTTGGTAGACAATTAAAACAAAATGCTTATATGATTGAACACTTGGGTGATTATATGTCTAGAGTTAAAGGTGAACTTAAACTCATTAGTAAACATGCTTCTATGGTTACCACTCAAGTAGAACAAGTACTTAAAACTCAGAATGATTTGCTCAATGAATTGAATAGTAAGAATAATGATTTTGTTGTTAGAGTGGCTACTAGAACTAGTAAAATGACTCAGGAACCTTTGTATCCTGAAGGCCATCCTAAGAGAATTGAGCAAGATTCTCAGAGAAATAATGTAGATGCACCTAGTCCTTCTAAAAAGAAGAAAAGGAAAAATGATAGGACTTTGCATGCTTCTAGTGAACCTATTGCTGAACCACCTGAGAATCCAAATGATATTTCTATTTCTGATGCTGAAACACAATATGGTAATGAACATGAACCTAGTGATAATGTTAATGAAGATGTTCATGTTGATGCTCAACCTAGCAATGATAATGATGTAGAAATTGAACCTGCTGTTGATCTTGATAACCCAAAATCAAAGAATCAACGTTATGATAAGAGAGACTTTGTTGCTAGGAAGCACGGTAAAGAAAGGGAGCCATGGGTTCAGAAACCCACGCCTTTTCCTCCCAAACCATCCAAGAAAAAGGATGATGAGGATTTTGAGCGCTTTGCTGAAATGATTAGACCTATCTTTTTGCGTATGCGATTAACTGATATGCTCAAAATGAATCCTTATGCCAAGTACATGAAAGATATTGTTACTAATAAAAGAAAGATACCGGAAGCTGAAATTTCCACCATGCTCGCTAATTATACTTTTAAGGGTGGAATACCTAAGAAGTTAGGAGATCCAGGAGTACCCACTATACCATGCTCCATTAAAAGACACTATGTTAAAACTGCTTTATGTGATCTTGGGGCCGGTGTTAGTGTTATGACTCTCTCTTTATATCGTAGACTTGATTTGAATAAGTTGACACCTACTGAAATATCTTTGCAAATGGCTGATAAATCAACTGCTATACCTGTCGGTATTTGTGAGGATGTACCTGTTGTGGTTGCAAACGTTACTATTTTAACGGACTTTGTTATTCTTGATATTCCCGAGGACGATAGTATGTCTATTATTCTTGGAAGACCCTTTTTGAATACTGCAGGGGCTGTTATTGATTGCAATAAAGGCAATGTCACTTTTCATGTTAATGGTAATGAGCATACGGTACACTTTCCGAGGAAACAACCTCAAGTCCACAATATCAATTCTATTGGAAAAATTCCATCGATTATTATTGGAGGTTTTGAATTTCCTCTTCCTACTGTCAAAAAGAGATATGATATTCTTATTATTGGGGATGTGCATATCCCCGTTGAGGTAACATTGTGTTATTCGAAATTTCTCCGGTTCCATGTTATTCGGAATGAGTTTGCTAACAAGACTTGATCAACCTTGTTAGTGGATTCCTTTCGATGAGCATGAGATGGATGAAGTTAGAAAGCACAACCTTATGTACCCTCTTTTTACTTTCTGTTATTTAGTTGAAATAAAGTAAAATTAGTATTTTCTCTCAGTTTTCTGAATTATCCGTGCAATATAAAAATACCCCGAAAATAAAAGTTCTCCAAATGCCCTGAAATTGAAATATGATTTTTTCTAGAATATTTGAGAATATCTGGCACTGAGAACACATCAGGGGGAGCAAGCACCTGGCCACGAGGGTCCAGGGCATGCCCACCCCTGAGCGCGCCCCTTGCCTCGTGGGCCCATAGTGGCTCCCCTCCACTTATTCCTGCACCCACACACTCCTTCTTCCTCCCAAAAAAATCACCAACCAGCTCATGCACGAGTTCTAGCTCATTTTGCTGCGATTTTCGATCTCCTTGCTCAAAGCACCTCTCACAAAACTGCTTTGGGGGATTGTTCCTTGGTATGTGACTCCTCCATTGGTCCAATTAGTTTTTGTTCTAGTGCTTTATTCATTGCAAATTTGTGCTGCCTAGGTGACCATGTTCTTGAGCTTGCATGTCAAATTTATATGGTTCCAAGTAGTTCTAATGCATGATATAGGCTCTAGGCACTTGTACGAGTGATTGCTATCAATTTTGTTGAGTTTGGTTCACTTTTATTTGAAGTTACTAAAAATTTCAGAAATTTTTCAGAGGAAGAAATATGTTTAGGAAAATGTACCAAGGTGGTTCTTCAAGGAAGCAAGGACCCAGGCTTGCAATGTGCGATGCTGACAATGAACCACCATGGGACGCTCCAGTACGGGCTTGTGAATGGCCTTCAGAGGACTTCATGGATCAAGCAGGAATCAAGGAAGAATTTAACGCATATGTGCGTAACGCTGATCTTGTGAGCTTCGAGGCAGATAAGTGCCGTCCGTACCACTATCTCACTAGTTCCTTTGTGAGGAGGTTTTAATTTTCATCTTCACGCAATTCTCAAACTGTCCTATTTGATCTTTATGAAAATTCTTATACTATGGACTTAGAGGATTTTACCACTGCTTGGAAACTTCCACAATGGGGTAGTACTAGTGAACCTCGCAAATCTGAATTTAGAGATTTTCTTGCTAGTATAACTGTGGGGGAATCTAGAGACATAGCACAAGCTACCATAGGGAGCATTCATTTTCCTGCTATACATTATTTTGCTCTCTTCATAGGTAGGTGCATAAATGGTAAGGATGAAGCATGTCACATGTGTGTCCCTGACCTCAGTATTCTCAGGAGTGCTGTGTTAGGAGATAAACATTATAATTTGGGAGCCATTGTTGCACGTAGGTTACATCATAATAGATTTAATGGAGATTTCTTTGGTGGAATTTATGCAACCCGTTTAGCTAATTATCTTGGTGTAACCATACATGAGGATGATATTCAGTTACCTCTTGCTTATTTAGATTATGAGGCTATGGTTCGTCATCGTTTTGTTGAGAGGAACGATCAGTTCCTCCAGTACCGACTAATCTTTGACATATGACGCACCTATCACGTCACTCTCCCTGCTTCTACCTTCTTTGACTTTCAGGAAAAGGGGAGATATTTCATAACCAGGGAGGAGGCGGACGAGTATAAGAGGAGGGCTGAGATAGCTCGCCTCCAAGCTGCAGCCCACGATGCAATGACTGCTACATCTCAGTACAACCCCAACTACAACTTTGGATATCCGCCAGGCCAGCCGTGGCAATAGACCAACTTAGGCCAAAAGCCTAAGCTTGGGGGAGTACATATTTCTCACCGACATTACATTTATGTTCACACGCTCATTGCTAGATGTCGGTGCTCATACTCTTTCATTGTACTATCCGTGCTAGTTTATTTTCTTTTTTCTTGCTTTCTTTTTGTGTGTTTGAAAAACCTTAAGAAACCAAAAAAATTAGTTGTAGCGTTTAGCTAGTTTACCTTCCTTGCTGTAGTAGTAATAATTAAAAGAAAACCCAAAAATATTTCCTGTTCTTCTTTTGCTTGTTGGGAGCTTTCTCGTGTAAATAGTTTTACTTCTTTTCTCTTCTTTGGGGGTCGATAGGAGAAGACCATGATGAAAATTGTTGAAGTGGCTCTTATATGCATTATTGTTGATTTAACCAAGAGCCCATATTGCCTTGTCTTCTCCTGTTTATTGAATGCTTGCAGATTCCAGCTTAGTCCAATGCACGTGCACTATTATTAATATTCACATCATTCGGTCGTGCAAGTGAAAGGCAATTATGACAATATATGATGGACTGATTGAGATGAGAGAAGCTGGTATGAACTCGACCTCTCTTGTTTTTGTAAATATGATTAGTTCATCATTCCTGATTCAGCCTATTATGAATAAACATGTTTGCAATGACAATTACAGATTATAGTTGCTTATGCCATGCTTAATTAGCTAGGAGTTTATAATGGTTTACCTTGCGTGACAACATGCTATTAAGATGGTTGTGATGGGGTGGTACCCTCCTTTGAATGATTCAAGTGACTTGACTTGGCGCATGTTCACACATGTAGTTGAAACAAATCAACATAGCCTTCACGATATTTATGTTCATGGTGGATTATATCCTACTCATGCTTGCACTCAATGTTCATTAATTTTAATGCATGTTCATGACTGTAGTCGCTCTCTAGTTGGTCGCTTCCCAGTCTTTTGCTAGCCTTCACTTGTACTAAGCAGGAATACTGCTTGTGCATCCAATTCCTTAAACCCCAAAGTTATGCCATATGAGTCCACTATACCTTCCTATATGCGGTATCTACCTGCCGTTCCAAATAAATCTGTATGTGCCAAACTCTAAACCTTCAAATGAAATTCTGTTTTGTATGCTCGAATAGCTCATGTATCAACTAGGGCTGTCCGTATCTTCCATGCTAGGGGGGTTATTCTCAAGAGGAGTGGACTCCGCTCCTCACTCACGAGAAAATGGCTGGTCATCGGGATGCCTAGTCCCATGCTTTATGCAAATCAAATCAAAATAATTGCAAACAAAACTCCCCCGGGACTGTTGTTAGTTGGAGGCACTCGTTGTTTCGAGCAAGCCATGGATTGATGTTTGTTGGTGGAGGGGGAGTATAAACTTTACCATTCTGTTTGGGACCCGCCTATAATGTGTGTAGCATGGAAGATATCGCCATCTCTTGGTTGTTATGTTCACAATCAAAGTATGCCGCTCAAAATATTATTTATCTCTATTTCAAAATCGAGCTCTGGCACCTCTACAAATCCCTGCTTCCCTCTGCGAAGGGCCTATCTACTTCCTTTTATGTTGAGTCATCACCCTCTTATTAAAAAGCACCAGCTAGAGAGCACCGCTGTCATTTGCATCCATTACTGTTAATTTATATTGGGTATGACTATGACTGGATCTCTTTTACCATGAATTACAGTGTCTAGTCAGTCCTTGATCTTTAAAGGTGCTCTGCATTTATGTTTTGCGGTCTCAGAAAGGGCTAGCGAGATACCATCTTGTTATATCATATCATGATTGTTTTAAGAAAGTGTTGTCATCCGAGATTTATTATTATTGCTCGCTAGTTGATTATGCCATTGATATGAGTAAACATGAGACCTAAATGTTATTGTGAATATGGTTGGTCATAATCTTTGCTGAAAACTTGAATGCTGGCTTTACATATTTAGAACAACAAGAGCAAACAGAGTTTGTAAAAGTTTTTCTTTATCACTGTCAGTTTGTCAACTGAATTGCTTGAGGACAAGCAAAGGTTTAAGCTTGGCGGACTTGATACGTCTCCGTCGTATCTACTTTTCCAAACACTTTTGCCCTTGTTTTGGACTCTAACTTGCATGATTTGAATGGAACTAACCCGGACTGACGCTGTTTTTAGGAGAATTGCCATGGTGTTATCTTTGTGCAGAAACAAAAGTTCTCGGAATGACCTGAAACTTCACGGAGATTATTTTCGGAAAAAATAAAAAAATACTGGCGAAAGAATCAAGGCCAGGGGGCCCACACCCTTTCCACGAGGGTGGGGGCGCGCCCACCTGCCTCATGGGCCCCCTGGAGCTCCACCGACCTCAACTCCAACTCCATATATTTGTGTTCGGGGAGAAAAAATTAGAGAAAAAAGATTCATCGGGTTTTACGATACGGAGCCGCCGCCAAGCCCTAAACTCTCTCGGGAGGGCTGATCTGGAGTCCGTTCGGGGCTCCGGAGAGGGGAATTCGTCGCCGTCGTCATCATCAACCATCCTCCATCACCAATTTCATGATGCTCACCGTCGTGCGTGAGTAATTCCATCGTAGGCTTGCTGGACGGTGATGGGTTGGATGAGATTTATCATGTAATCGAGTTAGTTTTGTTAGGGTTTGATCCCTAGTATCCACTATGTTCTGAGATTGATGTTGCTATGACTTTGCTATGCTTAATGCTTGTCACTAGGTCCCGAGTGCCATGATTTCAGATCTGAACCTATTATGTTTTCATGAATATATGTGAGTTCTTGATCCTATCTTGCAAGTCTATAGTCACCTACTATGTGTTATGATCCGGCAACCCCGAAGTGACAATAATTGGGACCACTCCCGGTGACGACCGTAGTTTGAGGAGTTCATGTATTCACTATGTGTTAATGCTTTGGTCCGGTACTCTATTAAAAGGAGGCCTTAATATCCCTTAGTTTCCTCTAGGACCCCGCTGCCACGGGAGGGTAGGACAAAAGATGTCATGCAAGTTATTTTCCATAAGTACGTATGACTATATTCAGAATACATGCCTACATTACATTGATGAATTGGAGCTAGTTTTGTGTCACCCTATGTTATGACTGTTACATGATGAACCGCATCCAACATAATTCTCCATCACCAATCCAATGCCTACGAGCGTTTCACATATTTTTCTCCGCTTATTTACTTTTCCGCTGCTATTGTTACAATCACTACAAAACCCAAAAATATTACTTTTGGTACCGTTACCATTACTATCATACTACTTTGCTACTAAATACTTTGCTGCAGATATAAAGTTATCCAGGTGTGGTTGAATTGACAACTCAGCTACTAATACTTGAGAATATTCTTTGGCTCCCCTTGTGTCGAATCAATAAATTTGGGTTGAATACTCTACCCTCGAAAACTGTTGCGATCCCCTATACTTGTGGGTTATCACTCACCTTCCCCGGCGGAGAGGATCCGGCTGGATCTGTGACCAGCAGTGAGCAGAGAGAGAGAGTGTGTGGCCACCACTGTCGTGTGTAGATCTGGCGAGGACGAGACAGTTTGAAGAGAGCAACACTAGCAAGCAAGCACGGAGGCTCCTGCCTATATTGTGGAGTACTAGTTTTCTTTTGTCTACTGGAGCCGGCTTGACCTCGTCAATGACTGTCGAGAAGTCTTCATGCACGTGCCCCGGAGGCGCAGTTGTCGTCATTTTGATCTGAAGCACCGGATTATAACATATAACATGAAAATATGCCACATGACAAGAAACCATAACCTCACTACCCAAAGGAGACAACATGAATCCCGACGGACAAACTAGACGAGGATCAAAGCTCAACTTAAAGATAAACTCGTAGAAAAGGGGTCCATCGACAGATGTCCTAATTAACATAGCCGGCTTGACCTAGATGGCAGCCGAGTAGTCTTCGTGCATGTGCCCCCAATGACCAGCGCCTTGGAGCAACTTAGTTGTCGCTGTTTAACCCTCGCAGTGATCCGAAGCACATGACATCTAATATTGCGAGATGACAAGAATCCTTTTTTAGATTTCTCATCAGACCTACAGCCCTGTACAACACAGCCTGCACGATATGTAGACGATAGCCAATCCAGGCGTGTCTGCTGGAGTCTAGTCACATGCATGTACGAACTGATCTTCCGTGTCATGCAGGGATCATCCAGGCACCAACGTCTGTACAACACTTCTCTAGTACTATCGCTCGTCTCTCTCTTCTATTAACTCACCCGACTTGCGGGGCCTAGGAGTGTGCCTATGGTCGGTTCTCGATTGCGGTCCCACATGTGTGTGCAAACGCAATATGACGCGCATTCCATTCAGAGAGCGGCGTGCCAGACCGACCGACTGTTTGGGGTGCGACGCGAATGCGACGGGCGTGATGTATACTCCGTACATGTGTACCGCCGTTTTCTTGAGGCTTTGCTCCATGGCGTAATCCATGGATACAAAATTAGTATGCTGTACTATTTAAAAGTCGAGGGTGGGGCTTTTCTCGCGCGGTAGGCGGGGCAGTTCCGCCTAGTCGGTTTGACAGAGACACGAGAAGATGAGGGAGTAGGCTACTGAAAATGTAGGGTTGTGCGATTTGACAGCGAGTTACTGCTGGACAGGTGGGGCCCCGTGATTTGACTTGCCATTATCATTTTAACTGCGATGCTACGACCGGCGTGAGTCTCCTGATTCGTGACCACCTCCATGGTATACAGGTACCTCTCCCAATGCTCCACCATGTAGAGGCTGGCTCTTGCATGCGAGCCCACTCCTCCACTTTTTCCTTGCCTCTTTCCTCCACATATGCAAAAATGCCATGTAAGTGGGCTTATAGCCCACTATTGTACTTGCTCGTACAGGTGCTAAGCCTGCCACATAGGTAGAAAGTCTGATGTGACAAGTTATTTAGTAAGAAGAGAGAGACTAGTTTGGTGACCCCAGGAAGAAACGGTGCTAAGCCCGTGTACCTAGGTGAAAAGACAATTTTGAGTCTATAGCAAACTTAGCAACAAAAATCTAAGAACCTATGCATTGGGGACTTGAGTTGCTAAGCCATTTAATGCCCTTAGCACTTCATCTAAGCACTATTTCATTGGAAGAGGTCACTCCTTGGCAAATGCAATAAATACTATGAAGAAAGAGATAGAGAGAAGTAAAAAATACTCTTATAGCCAACCTTATAACTAATCTTGTTGTATAAGTGATGACTATGTATGACATGCCAACATCAGATAGTGTAACGCACCGTGTTAAATCTCCAAGGGCGCGACCGCGCGAGCGAGGCGACGGTCGTGGACTCGTGGTAGGTGCAACCATTATACGGGCTGCTGGCAGCCCTTGGATCTGAGATCGACCGGTCGCATGCTAAGTTGCTGAAAATTTGCAAAATAACCCTCCAGGATAGGATATTCACCCATAGGTCTAGAATCACGCCATGCAACAGTTCGATCTCAGATCCAAGGGCTCTCGGAAGCCCGTATCATGGGAGAATGCAAAGCTTCGTATCACCTGTAATTTTCCCGACGCTTGCATGACATCGAAAGCCATTTAATTGGGCGTCGAGTAGACATGACATCTAATTGGGCCCCCATAGTACTGTGCATGAATCCATTTATCCACCAGGCAAGCCACTACCCTGCCATTCGCACGCCCCACTCAGCATTTTTACAATCGAAAAACCGCTGGCAGTTCGCTCCTACTCGTCCCAGGACGTCCTTTAACATTACGGCAGTTCGCTCCTAGTCGTCCCGTCCTTTCACATTATGACAATTCCACTAATCCTAACCCTCCTCCCAAATCCATGGCGTCCCAAATCTCCATGATCAGCGGTGAGTACAAGGTTAGAACAATCACCAGCGATGAGTTTGATGTCATCTACACCTGTTCTTCCACGACGGTGGAAGGATGCCTTGCTCGCTTCAGACGCATGTTCGAAAACTCAAATGATGAGTGGGTCGCTGGGCTAGATGTTGAGTACACCACAACCCTGGACAAAGAGAAGAATCTAAAGGAGGAAGAGAAGATGGAGCCCGCCGTGATCCAGGTTTGCGTGCATGACTTATGCTTGGTCTACCACATATGCATGTCGACGTTGAGCGCGAGGAATTTAAGAACTTCCTCAAGGGCGGCTGAGTCAAATTCGTTACTGTAGACTTTAGGAATGACAGGGATGCCCTGGATCGGATAGGCCTGATTGTAGGCAACCCCTTCGACCTACAGAAGAATGGGCTGGTGCCCTCCCGTGATCAGCCTTCAATGCTGACCCTGGCAGGAGCCATGGTTCAACATTCGTATGGTACACTGAAGAAACCTCTGTTCAAGTTTCATCGTGCATGGCAGTGGAATGTACTAGATATAGACCACATCCACTACGCTGCAATGGATGGCTACCTTTGTTCCAATATCTACAAGGGTTGGATGAAGAGCAAGAGCCAAGTGTGCGGTTCAAGTAAAGAAGTATTGGCCAAGAGGAAGAGGGACAAGGACGAAGTCGAGCACGTGGACGTGGAGTCCGAGTAAGGTGGCAGTGTCATTGCTCATGGTGGTTCTAATGCAGTGTCTACTGGATTGGTTGCTTAGTTTAATTTCAGGTGTGCTTAGTTTTATTTGAGGGGTGTGTTGTGCTGAGCCCCCAGCAGAACTGTGTTATGTTCTTCTCGTTACATTAACTCTTCAGTACGCACATACTAGTATTTCTTACAGTTCATCTTTTAGTTGGTATAGTACTACCACTCATTTCTTCACATTATATACGTACAATATATATGGCCAACATCATATAGCCAGCAGTTTAGTTGTCAAAGAATTTCAGGGTGCTTAGTTTTATTTGAGGGGTGTGTTGTGCTAGACACCATTATTGTGACTCAAATCTGTTTGGCCAAGCTATAATGACATAAATACCGATGGTCCAACATGCCAACTCTCCCTCTATCTCACTACAGTAAAATAAAGTGTAGGGCCTACTTGATCCCAACAGCGTTCTTATTTTCTTGTAAAATTATTCGCTTGGTTACTCCTGACAAGCGGGGCCACACTTATCATTGTGAGAATCGGCTTATTTTTGTCATATAACATGGTCAACGGGTTTGACGTGAAAATAACAATGTCTAATGGCATTTTGAGCAAACATCTAACTTAACGATGGCATTTTTTAGATATCTAATTGCATTTTTGAGCAGGCATCTCACGGATCGATGGCATTTTTTAGTAGTTGTAACTTCTAATGGCAAAACTGAGTAGTGATACACAACTAGTGGCATAACTAATAAGAACCCAAGAATTAAATAGGTACGCTAATTTCTTTAATAGAATTTAGCACCCCATTTAAGCACGTACTAGCTTTTTTAATAGTACTATATGCATCATTTGGCGACGAGCGCTCTCTACATGTACCACCTTTTTTCTTTAATTTCATCTTGTTAGTTTTGCTCCATGGCGCAATCCATCGTTACTACTACTGTACAAAAGTATGCATTTTTTAAAAGGCTGGAGGGTAGGGCAGTCTAGCTTGGTCGGTTTCAAGAGAGGCGAGGGCCTTTGTGATTTGACGGCTCATTACTGCTGGAAGGCGGGGCCTTGTGATTTGACTACTCGTATAAATGTGTCGATGACCTAAGGAGGAGCAAAGAACCGTGCGGTATACTCAAGTTTTCCACTGGAGTAGTACGACGGAGGAGCGCGAAACATAGCAGCCCAGTGCCATATGGCGATAAAAATGATCTAATTTGCTAGTCATCTCATTGTTAGCATTGTTCTCTATTCATGCCTCACGGAGAACGTGACACGTGTAGTGAAACACCCGAAGCAAAAGAAGAAACACAAGAGCAAAAGAAGAAGGAAGATTACCACCCCAAAAAAAGAAGGAAGACGCACACACAAGTCTGGGGCGCTGCTCTCTACTACATGAAGGGTTGCTGGCCGCGGAGTCGTAACTGCTTCTTCATCGCCTCCACGACCTCCATCTCCTTGTGCGTCTCCTCCTCCAACTTCTTCATTATGTCCATGATGCAGGGTTTCTCAACGCGAGCCTTCATCATCTGTTCCACGGCCGCATGCGGAGCTTCGCCAAATCCTCCTTCTATTCCATGACGAGGGCCTACAGCATCTTCATCGAGGAACTACTATTCTCATGCAACTTCTTCCAGCTGGCCTTCTCCTCCTTCAGCAGGTCGAGCTCGTGGCAGGGCTTCGCCTTGTCCTCCTGAAGTTGTAGGATTTCATCGGTCGCCTTCTTCTCCGAGGCAATGCTCTTCTTCAACAGCATCACCAAGCCGGCGGTCAACTCCTCCTGCTCACTGAGCTCAGCAGGCATGTCGTTGAGGCTCTCCTTCAGCAGCTCCACCAAGCCGTTGATGAACTCCTTCTGCTTATTGAGGTGCTTATTGAGCTTATTAGGCATGCCGGCATGTTCGCCTCCGCGGCTAGGGTGCTCCTAGGAGCCATCGCCTGCCCGTGAGAGATCTTTCGAGGTCTCTGCGTGGCGGCGCGCCCTCTTTTTTTTCGCAGCCTTGGTTGCCGCTCCCTTGTTACGAGTATTTCTCGACCTAGAGCTGTGCACACCGGCCATGGCAAGGACGGACAAAGAAGAAGGACTTATGAGGAGGAAGGTAGAGTAATTTTCGGTTAGGTAGTTCCCCTTTTTATAACCTAAGTACTAGCACAAGTACTAAAACCTGCATAGTGGGAACATGTTCAGGTTTGGTACGTACTAGTAGGTGTGAGCAGGCTTGCACTTAATTGTAGCACTAGTACTTCGGAATGTGATGGGCAAGGTAAAGATTAATTGATGGTTTTGGTTTCGAGGCCCGAAACGGCTCCCGACAATGTAACTTATATAAAATAAATTGTTTAACATAAAAAATACTCTGAATATTTGAAGTTTGTAATGATTTTTTGTAATGTATGCCTCTTATTAAGTTGGTCAAATTAACAACCTAGGTACATGTGCAAGACTTGTAAACTGAGATAGAGGGAGTACTACACTGCTCAAATGCGGTCGCACAAGTCATTGATGTAACTGATCGTACATGTCAGACCAAGCCAATGCATGTCCCTTCGGTGAGACGCGGGTCCGACCGACCGTCTGTTGGTGCGACCAACCGTAAAGTATTATGCGATGGAGACTTCTGGCTGTGGCTTCGGTTGATTGTCACGACCAAGCATTCTAAAACTAGTGATAAATCAATTACCATCTTTTTCCAAACGACCAAGTATTTTCACAAGAATACAATACATATAGATGGATTGATTGTCAAGGTTGCAAACCGACATGGCGTTGCAAGTTCACTGCAGCAGCAACCGACTAGGTCACTGCATCGCTGGCGGGGAAGGAGGGCAGCTCACCTCGCCTATGATGCATGCCCAGCGGCGCCACCGCAACTGGTCCCGGGATTTGGCTTCCTCTACCGCCCATTTGAACAGTTGCACCGGCTGCTCATGCCATTGCACAGGCATGCACGTTCTTTCCTCCGCAGTCGACTCCGTCAATATGATCTCTACCATTAGCCCT